>NC_057763.1:19661881-20261881 GCF_010389155.1 Erigeron canadensis
AGAATATGTATTTGAGAAATATTAAAAATTAGTGATTGAATTAAAAAGCAGTACACCAATGACTTTATCAGTCAAGTCATTTTGTACAGACTAAGTTCAAAACAAACAAATCCTATGACTTATCATATTAAGGCATTTACTCAAGTTAATCAAGCTCCAAACAAACCTAGTAGCCTATGCCTATGATATCTGCTTGGTGGTCATATATCTGATTTATTTCTTTCTTTTCATGACTTTGCCAATCTGTACCACTAAGTTTCCAGCGGACAAGGATCTCAAGCGAAGAGTAGAAAGTCTAAAGCAAAGGTATTCTAGAGTTTTCTTGTAGGATTTATATAAACTTGCGAGAGTAATCTTATTCACAAGTGATTTGAAATTTTACTATATGCAGCTTAAAAAGGGAAATTCTCCCGATGACACGCCTACGACAATTGATACTTCCTTGGAAAAAGCTATAACGTCTACGACAATTGATACTTCCTTGGACAAAACTACCTCCCGCATATCACTGTCAAAAGTTTCATCTGATAAAAATCTACCTGCTGCTTCAGCTGATCCTGATAGTATCAGTCCTATTCATTCGTCTTTGAAAACTAAAGAAGAGGACCAACTCAAAGTTAATACTAATGTCTCCAAATTAGATACTCATGTGTCTTTGTCATCTTCGAGTGATCAGTTGAAACATGACACAGTCAATGACGAAGTGACCGCAACTACCACTAATCGAGAGGCTGTTTCACCAATCTTCAATGGTGATCTTGTCAATGGGGATTCTTCAAATTTTGGTGAAAAGCTATCATCAGCACCTGTAACTTTTGAAGGGAGTAGAGCTAAAAATTATAATCCAGCTGATTCTGGTCAAGATGTCTCGTTTAAAGATAAAGGAAATGAGATGGTGATCAGCGAGGGATCACAATCTTTAAGTACAGATACGTTTACGCAACTTAATACATCAAAAGTTACTGATCTGAAAATTGAACCTCAGCTAGATGAACAGAAGTATAAAGAACATAAACCTGTAACTTCCCCAAAGACAGTAAAAGATCAGCTTGCTTCCCCAAAGAAAACACAAGATGAATCAGGTTCCCCAAAGAAAGTACAACATCAGCTTGGTTCCACTGGAAGAGTACAAGAAAAACCTAGCTCCACTAAGAAAGTACAAGATCAGCTTGATGAGGTAAACTATGTTGATGTGGCATTGTACTTTGGGATTCTCTTTATCGGCTTCAGATTTTTTAGTGTGTTGGTTGCGTGGCATAAGATTACAAGACATTTTTGCTGACATTGTTTTTTTATTTAATAGGCACAGGGGCTACTTCAAAGTACAAAAACCACTGGTCAGTCAAAAGAGGCTAGACTGGCACGGGTAAGACTGCAAATCTAATTTTCATTTTTATAGTTATAGTAAGTAGTCCTTCCTCGTGTATTAGGGTGGTGGTTACGCATATTTATCTATATAAAGCTAAAGTGTTGCTTCTTTATGAATATATCTGTAATTTGTTTGGTAACCTCTCTTTGATATTAAAGCAAGAGCTAGAGTATTATAACCAAAGAGAGTGAAAGTGATACATGGTGCTGCTTTAAATAGGTTTGTGCTGGGCTTTCATCACGCCTTCAAGAATACAAATCAGAAAACGCACAATTGGAAGAGCTTCTGGTAGCAGAGGTACGGTGTGAATCCAGGATTTTATTGCATCTGCTATGCTTTGGATTGCATTATTGTATATCAAAGAATTTCCTTTTAAAGCTTATTCTACTTTAAACAGAGAGACCTGAGCAAGTCATATGAGGCGCGAATGCAACAATTGCAAAAAGACTTGTCTTTATCAAAAGAAGAGGTGAGTAGAGTGGAGTCAAGTATGTTGGAAGCCTTGGGTGCAAAGAATGCTGAAATCGAGGCACTTGTCAGTTCTCTGGACACCGTTAAGAAACAGGCTGCTGTATCAGAAGGAAATTTAGCATCACTGCAGGTTTATGCACTCCTATGAAGAATGCAAGTTTATGTCTTACTCTTTTGCTACCTGCCTACCTTTTATGGTTTTGGTATAATAATATCTGCATATATAAAAGTCTGATCCATCTACTTTTCTGATTGAACCTTTAACCTGTTTCACACAAGCCATACCATTCAACAGAGTTTTCAAATTTGATGAAAACACCTTTTCTTTTGAAGGGCTACTATTTTTTGAATTATTTACTGTAAAACAAAACCTGTAAATCAAGTTTGTTCCTGTAATATGTGATTGTGGGTGTCGAGCCTGCCCCATTAATAGCATATTTTTCTAAACTTTCTGCTACTAATATATGTGCAAAGAAGACAAAAGTCTTTCTGTTCAACACACTCTCCGACTATCACGAGTTTTCAGTAACATTTTGTATTATGATTTTGTACTCTCTTCATTGCACGCACAGTATTGTGGTAGTTGATTTCTTTTTTTGATATACTTTGTCATTCGTCATTAAGTAAATAGATGACAACTATCTTATGTGTAATTTTATCGTATTTGATGATGGATCACCATATAGCTGAAGCTTGTATAACAAAGTGTTCTTTTTACCAGGCAAATATGGAGTCGATTATGAGGAGCAGAGAACTAACTGAAACAAGGATGATGCAAGTAAGAAAGGGTTTAAATGTTAATGTGATACTTAGTAAATGCTATTTGGGACTTTGTGTTATTCTAATTGTTGTGTGGTATTTCTGGCATTGGTGTCATTGTTGAATATGTGATTGCGCAGGCTATAAAGGAGGAGCTTGCATCTGCAGAACGAAGAGGAGAAGAAGAACGTGCTGCACACAATGCTACCAAGATGGTTTGGAACTAACCAAGTGTTGCTACTTTTTGTTTTTTATTCCTATGATGTACACACTTTCAAGAGTCATGATTTTCCTCACAGGCTGCAATGGAAAGGGAAGTGGAACTAGAACAACGAGCTCTTGATGCTTCCACAGCCTTAGCCAAGATCCAGGTATTCTCAAGATGCATATTTTTTCATACCTGAGTATGCTATCTGTCATTACTATGATACTGCTGTTATGTAGCCATGATTGGCATATATATAGAAAAGCCAACATAACTTTTTTCACTAAAAAGTTCCTCAACCAGATTTTTAAATAGTTTCGTACCTGAACTTGATAAAAGTGTATAACCTGTGTGTATAAAGATAATTACTGCTGTCAGCTCAGACGTGGTGCAACATAGGCTATTCTTGCCGATGTGTCTGACTGTCTGTTATGTAGTTTATCTTATATATCGTTCGATGGTTATTCTTATGAAATTATATCAAACTCCCTGCAACCTTCTCCCTTTTTTCTTTCTGAATTAATTGACCAGTGAACACACCGTAAACAACCCCCTTTTGTTGTGGCGTGTGCTTCAATTTTGCAGATAAGGTTTCTGTATCTGGTATGTGTTTGTTGATTTGGTGGAGGGGGATGTGGAGCTGTTGTTGAACATGAGAGTAGAACTTCAGTGAAAAAACTGGAGCTGTTGAGGGCTTCTATGTTAATATCATAAATGAAAATATGTTGGTTTTATATATGTTTCCTTAGCACAGCTGAAAATTTTGATAATATTTAGGGAAGCCTTTACAGTTTTGATTCATACCCATACCTATGGCCATACTATTTACTTTCCTGCCTGTGGTAACCATGTCTTGTAACTGGTTACCTGTATTAGAGAACAGCTGATGAGAGGACCTCAAAAGCTGCAGAGCTTGAGCAGAAGGTGGCTCTACTTGAGGTAACTACAGAACCTCTAAGTTTATTTACATGAAATTATTTGTCTAATATACTTACCATGTTCTAAGAGCATCTACCTTTAGGTTGAATGTTCTAGCTTAACTCAAGAATTGCAAGATGCGGAAGTTCGTGCTCGCCGAGGGCAAAAGAAGTCTCCAGAAGATGCCAATCAAGTGATTCAGGTAGGATGTAAAGAAGATATATGTAAAGTTTCAATGAGCTTAACTTTTACACTTCCCTATATCTATATATAAGAAGTGAGGTATGTTGTTTAAGGAGGGTACCTTGTTTAAGAGGGTGTTTGGGAATGCGTTTTGAAGTGATTATCTGATTATTACGTTTGTAAAACGCAAATAATCTAAAAAAGTGTGTGTGAAAAAGTGATTATCTGCTATAAAAACGCAGTTTTGAAGAAGCATGTACTTACATGCTTTTTCAAAACGCAGTTTTGAAAACGCATAATCTATTTTGTAATCACAATAACAAACACCCCCTAAGAAGTTTGATCACCTGATCTCTCAAATTATCTTGTAATAAATAGTACATTTTGTTTTCTCGGCTTTTATCCCAATGTTTTGGTTTACCTTCCTGTTGCTGGAGTGTGTTTGGCTCAAAAGTAGACACTAAGAACCAAGGGCCTTGGTCCTAGTGGTATGTGTGAAAACTTATCAACCAATAGGTTGTGGGTTCAAGTCCTTTGGTGGGCAATGTGTCAATTTGAGGGGAAGATGTGCTTAGTTGCCTTTCGTAAAAATGGTAGATACTAAGAGAATGTTATAAAATTTGATGCTCCTTATTTGGTATCACATATGTTTTTATGTAGCAAGTAGTTAGATGCAGGATTTGTTTTTTGTAGGATGGGTTGATGTATGATGGCCATTGAACCAAAGTCACTCAAGCTTTCATTAGCATTGCATATTTGATGTTATCACCTTTCCACTTTCTAATAATAAATTGTGAATGTGTAGATGCAGGCTTGGCAAGAAGAAGTAGAACGTGCACGCCAAGGCCAAAGAGAGGCTGAGAGAAAGCTCTCTTCTACGGAAGTAAGTTTCTTACGGATTTTTTCCCTGGATACATAACCGAGTGTTGTTTTTCCCTTTGTGCATATTTTGTCTTATAAAAGACTAATGAAGAACTCATTCTCAGTTATTAGTATTTGATGATCCTTAAGTTTTAAAATGAAGAAACAATGACAATGAATGATTGCAGGCTGAAGTTCAAAAGTTGAGAGTTGAAATGGCTGCCATGAGAAGGGATGCTGAGCATTATTCACGCCAGGTATTAGCTTCAGATTATCCATATAATAGAGGTTCTTTCTTTTTTAAGTTATAAGAATAAATATATATTTCTACCTTTTCAATTAATAATATTAATTTAAAATAAGAATTGGAATAAATATCTTCTTATTCACATTATATCTTTGGTTGAACTGAACAACTATGTTTTTGAAATATGCTTGATTTAGATTTTGTCTCCTGTTTTGTACGTAGAGGGGTGTGTCCCTTCGGGGACATTCAATGAAAAGTAACTAGAATGCTGTATGCATGGTTTTTACTTGTCTTGTGAATGTTGAATGCTTACATAAACTTAGAACAAAATTTTGAGGTTGTTGAAAACAGAGTAATGTATGTTGCTAGAAGTATTAAGAGGCTGCTATGGGTTCATCCCTACTCGTCCCTGCCTTTGTTCTTATCCCAGGGACGAGCCAACACCATAAGGTGGGACTCATCCCTTGTTCATATCCATGGCTGATCCGTCCCTATGGAGATGAGTGTTATTATTAAGTGTGTGTGGCAGTGTGGGGTGTTTAAGGGATTAGTGGTATAAATGGTGGGTCATAGACTGGTCCTTGCATTGGGGATGCTTTAGGGGATTAGTCCTTGGTTAGTCCTTGTCTAATGTGGTGATATGGCGCTGACAGAGACTAGTCCTTCTGAAGGGCGAGTTCTCCATAGTGGATACACTAAGAAACACTAGTTCTGGTTCGTGTGACCTCTTATATCAATCAACAACCACTGGATATTGCTTGCTTTCTGACTTATGTTTGGTTAGTTGAAATCAAAGATTGATTGGAACAAATCATTCATTTGGAAAATTAAAAAAAGTTGTTAGTTATGGTTTTTGGAATGGAATGATTAATATGAAATACAATCGCATTCCCTCTAAAACCACTTTTTCCACTTTTTAAGGGTCCCTAAAGTTTTTTTCATTTCTGGATGGAAACGATATAAAATTACACATTAAAATCCATCCTCCAAACATAAAATTCTCTCCATTTAGGAACAGCCACCTACATAATCAGTCCACTTGTTTTGTGGCCCTCCTTTTACATCTTTTGGTGCTATTTTTTCACTTCTCTAGACACTAGGTTTTCCCATGTGCTGACTAATTCGACTCATGGTTTCACTGAGCAGGAGCATATGGAGCTGGAGAAAAGATACAGGGAACTTACAGATCTGTTGGTAAGTTGAAGTCTGATGTGTCATTTGTGAATGTTCTGTTAATTAATTAATGACTTCAGTTGATGAAACAAGACACTATGTATCTCAGTATTACAAGCAAACCCAGTTGGAGGCGATGACCAGTGAAAAAGCTGCAGCAGAATTCCAGTTAGAGAAAGAGATAAAACGTATTCAGGAAGCTCAGGTTCGTTCTTGGCAACTTGTATCTTTTATAACATGTAGAGGTGGCAATGTGGACACAGTTGGGTAACGGGTCAGAAAGGTGATCTTTTCAGCACGGGTTGAAATGGACCGGTTTTGCTGGGCTGACCCATATGATCCATATTTGTCTGTTTATTTTAACATGTGAATTAGGAATGGTATTGGTTTGGTACAAAAACTGAACCGTACCAAAACTGAGGAACGAGGAATGCTGAAACCGAATGTGTCAAATACCCAATCCCGAAACCGAACCAAATACACATCTCGGTACAGGTTCAGTACCAAAATTTCCAGTTTCATACCGAGTGCAGCGTTTTTTTCACAACTATAAAGAAGAAAAATGGGTTGAACAAGTGAGATGTTGGTAAACATTAATCCAACTTCTTATGTACGAGCAAACGTCACATAACTTTGGTATTTGCCTATGTAACCATGTGTAATTGGAATCTGCAAATAAAACGTTACCATGATTTTGCAATCAGAAGGCACTAAAATGTGTGTTAAAAATCAGGATAACTGGATAAGTATTGAAAATGACATATAATTATGTTATTGTTTTAAGTATGTAAAAGTATAGCAAAGCTGCAGAACAATAGGCTGGTTTAAAATAGATGGCACTATATACGGGGGGTTAAAAAGTTAAAGTCGCAGATTTCTGCCGAGCCTTTGGGATATTACCACTAATACAATGTTACTGTTTCCTAGTACTTCATCATTGTGTTCTTATGTTTGTCAAAATGTATGGTTACATTCGTTTGTATTTGTAGTTGTTTGTACATTCAATAGAAGAAAACGAACATGGAAGGTGATCTGGTATTTGCATTGTTGGTTAACAGCCGCCACCAGAATTGATGAAATACCCATTTTGATGCATGGCTGATCTAAAAGAAAACCCTCCAAGATTTCGGTATTAGGATTGGTTTCACTGGTACCGATCCAGCCGGGACGAAAACAGTTTCATCAAATCTCTAAAACCGAAACCGAAACTGAATACCAGCGGTACCAGGATTTGGTACCGTATCGGTATCGTATTTTTGTGAATTTCGCTCATCCCTAATGTGAATTATGGATTGCACAAACAGTATTACTATAATATAACCTGAATTTTTAAATTGAAGTACCATTTAGCATATTTTTTACAGTATTATTATATTATAACCTGAATTTCTGATTAAAGTACATCGTTTACTCATTTAGCAGATTGTATGCATCAAATACAAGACTTGGGGCAACTTTCAACTTGTTTGAGCCATTCCCCCTTCTAGCTTATAATTTTATTTGGCCCGTCTGTGATAGAACACAAGCCAAAATGACTCATTTATAAGTACATGGGTTAAACACTCTGGTCTGCAGTCCTACTCTAATTGTCACTTGGTTCTAGTTGTACATATTTACTCACTTTTTTAGTGACCAGGTAGAAGTAGAAAGGAGCAGAGTCCCTCGTCGCGCATCAACAATTTGGGAAGAAGATACTGATATGAAAACTCTTGAGTATGTTGCTTTCCTGATTTTTACAGTTGCTTACATCACAATTAAGGTCATGCCTTGTATGCCAATGAGACTATAAAGTAAATTATTTGCGTACTATTACTACTATGATTCTAGTAAATTACTAGTACTTACAAATTGTGATCTTTGATTTGTATTTTTCATGATAAGTGTGATATGAACTTGAGTTGACACAATTGTTTATTTATTGAACTATGATTCCACTGCTTAATCATAACCCTAACACAATTTCTCCTAATTACTTGTATTCTTTTTGACTTGGCCAGCACGAGAACGATAGGGAAATTAAATAACTAATTACTCTTTAACCCCCTTGTTTCATCAACTTCCTTGAGTCATATCAATGTGCTCCTTGATCATTTCTAAGTACATCTTAATTTCAGGCCTCTCCCCTTTCATCATCGCCACTTGGTTGGGGCAAGTATACAGGTATCACTTGGTTCTATTGCTATACCACCCATATTGTGCCTTTGCTGCTCATCTTAATTCATCCACATTCATACCAATGCAGCTGCAGAAGGCGGCAAAAATTATAGATTCTGGTGCTGTTAGAGCTATGAGATTTCTCTGGCGATATCCTTTTGCTCGAATTTTCCTAATATTTTACGTGGTAAGAAACTCTTTGAATCACAATCCTCCCCTTTTTTGATATATTTTGCTGGTGTTACTTTATTTATGGTTCTTTACGTTCCACTTTAAAAATATCTTGTTCTCTCTATGGATATTTAGTATGTACTAAATGAGTAAATATAAGAAGGGATGGAAGAAGTGTATGAATTATAAACTAATTGAGTTTTGACTAAGCTTTGATTGTTTTCAATCTGATTCACACATATATGCAGGTGTTTGTGCACCTCTTTATGATGTACCTGCTGCATCGACTTCAGGTATGAGCTAGTCGGCCCTGTAGGATATACCTCTGAATTTATATCTTACGCACGATTCGTGATGACTTCATTGCTGGCTTACTTTTCTATTAAATATACAAAGAACAGAAGTTGTTAGTAATTGTGACCACCGCACAAAAAACTTATAGTGATAATCCTGGGTATGTGGCCGGATGATTTTGAAGTGATGCGTAATTGCATATATTTCTGTATGCTTATGGTTTTACTCATGGCTGGTTGGGTAGAGGATTAGCCGGGTAATTTGGTGTCGGTTATGTTGACCTGAACACTTTCGTACGCAATTTTTATTTATTGTACAGTACCAATTAGTGTTTCAAATGTTATTATAGTATAATATATTTTTGACGTTTGGCGGATTTCTACCTATTTGACTCGTTAGGGCTAAAAAAAATTGAGCTTACCCATTGCCACCTATAACAACTGTCATATCTTTGACTTTAAGGTATCAAATTAATCTATTTGTAACATAAAAGTCAGTCTATAAGGTCAGATGGATAATATGAATCAATTTGGTTTTCATAGGTTGTCGTCCCATAGTTTTTGGTGAGGCTTTCTCTGAGATTAAATAAAGATCATTGCATTAAACTTCAAAATTTTAACTATACATGTGCATTACATTGGTAGAGTGTAAAAAAAAATAGGGTAATGGAAGGAACCCCAGCCCTGGTACCACAATTGGATACCCATCGACTCACCCCGTATGAGTCATATGATACCGGTACAATACCTCCATCCTAATCCCCACATGATCTGGGCACCCCGAAAGATCGAACCCGCTTATTTAAACTTCACATGTGGGTCTAGGCTTCATTGGTAATGGGTACCTTAAAGGAATTATTTTTTGTGCCAAACGGGGATCGAACCTGAGACCTTAAGGTCATCAAGTGATTGCCTTACCACTAGGCTAACTCCTTGTTGGTATTGGCACTATGAAAGCTAATACATGAATACGATTGAATTCTTGAAACTAATAGTTTTAAAGTTTTAATTGATTGACTTGTAATTTTGAATGAGCAGGAGCAAGAAGACACCATATCATCAAGAGAAATCGTTGATTCTATGGGACTTGGCAATCATACCTTACCTTGACAAGTATTTTTAGCATGTCGACACTGCCATTGAAATTGCATCGTTTTAGTTTGCCAATGGTAGTACAATGTCTCATCGTGATATAGTAAAGAACTGAATCACCTGTTGTTATTCCCTTGTCCTACTTAAGACTTAAAAAACAATAGAAAGGGTCGAGGAACCTGATAAAACGGTTCCAACATACCTTATTTTGTGTTGTTTCACAGCGTTGGATACCATAGAGGGAGTTAGGGACTACGCAGTAGAAAGTATCATGTAACATGTATTAAATACAAACTCTGCTCTTGTTGCACATATGAAAGTTATACTTTATATATTCAGTGATCATTACTGCAATTTCAATACTTGTAATACACAAACACATACCTTTTTTGCATTAATTAAATCTTCTTTTGTTTTTGTTTGGGAGAGTGTTTCCTGATTCTACTTGTTCAGAAAGATGAAGATGCATTGTTTTTCTTAAATCAAAATTTGTCATAGCGGCAGCAATGCGATGCAAATATGCAATCATGAGTTGGGCCTGATTTCTGTTTGTATTCATGAATGATGAATACCAAGCAAATTATGGTTTCATCGCTTACTAATGAACTATTATTTATATCGGTATATCGCTGCATCTTTTCAAGTAGATGAAAACGTGTATGAGGAAACATTATTCAATCTTATGAATACCTTTATAATGGATCCACATGAACACTTCCAACTATAACGGAAGTCGCTAACTTTGTGATTGGTCGTTTTCATTTTCCAAGTTTTAACTTTGTTCTTTTTTTTTAGCTTCATAGGTTACACTATCATATAACTGCTCTTACATTCTAATTTGAAAGGCTCTCTACTTAAATCGAACTTAACTAGATTGGATAAAAATGTTTTCAATAACCCCTTTGCCTAAGATAATGATTAATAGAGTATAAGAACTAGACACACATACTAGTAGCATTATCAAAATAACATACCTTCACTTAATTGAAACACTAGAAAGTTAACCAATACTTGCTTGATTGAACTCCTCAAGTCACAGAATGAGAAATGAGATAGAAAGAAGAAAGGGCGAATGAGGTTTTATTAGTCTCCAAAAATTAACAAAAAATGTTTTCACAATATATCAATTATGTTATATGGTGAATCTAACTATTTCACACTCTAAACTTTTTTGAGATTATTCACTTTACTATTCAAGTTTTGATAGGGCAAGATCCGAAAAAGAAGGAGAAGCTAAAGAGAATAGGAAATTCTTCAAATCTTGGATGGTTATACCACCGTAATTCATTCCAATAATACCGGCAATCAACTTACAAAACAACCTTCAATCATACTAATTAACTTATTACCCCCATACTTAATAAAAATAGCAAAAAATATAAATTAAAACGTAACAATACTTCCCCCTTAACCCACTTTTTGCCCTCAAAAGTGAATCAAGGACCCTTGTCTTCATCTTTAGTAGCTTGTTTCTCATCATCTGCCACCTCAAGTATGTAAAGTTGTTTTTTCTTACACTTGTGGCCCGGGACGAACTTTTCAATACACCAGAAACATTCTCCTTTTGCCCTTTGTAACTCGAGATCATCACTCGTCAAACGCCTTGAGGTAAGAAAGCCTGGTTTAGAAGCCGATGGCTCGGTAAGAGTTCCTGGTTTAGAAGCCAATGGCTCGGTTGTTGGACTTGGCAGCAAAGGAAGTTTTAAAGCATTAATCGGCGGTGTTATTTTGGCATGTTCATTCCCACTCGTGACTTGTTATGAGCCGTCCTCAGCGGCCTTGAGTTTATTCATCAGGCTCTGGTTATTGATATTTTGAATTCTTGCTAACCCATACGCCTCATGCAGTGTTTGAGGCACATTTTCACCGGACCCTTAATTTCTGCTTTAAGGGCTTTCAAATAAAGGTTAACAGCTTGTGACTCACTTAGGGTAACCTTCTTCAGCAAGGAATCAAAACTAGTGTTAAGTTCATGAAGGGAACCTATTTGATTAAGTGAAGTCAATTCTTCCAATGAGTCCTCAAACATAGCATTGGAGAAACAGGTTTTGATGGATCGAACATAGTGTTAGGTCGAAAATCGACTAAGTATAATTTGTTCAAATTAGTTGAAGCTCAGAAGAAAGCTTGCTCAGGATTCTGAAATCACTCAGAATATAGCTCACTGAAGCTTCACTTCAGATTTAGAATCAACCAACACTGAAGACGTTCAGACGAAAGTCAAAGACTGAAGACTGAGGAAGAAGATCATCTCAGAAGCAGAGCTCAGAGAAGATCTTACCTGAAGTTGAATCTGAAGAGGCTCAGTGAAAAAGTACTTACAACACTTTTTCACTGATTACGAGGAAAGTCTTTTTGCAGCTTTAACTACCTTTACCCGGTTAATTACTATCAACCTGGGATTGGGAAAGTTTTAGCAAAAAGGTTGGGAATAAAGTATGTCAAGTCACATCAAGAAACTGACATACTTTACCTTAAACAAGCGTGTTATGGATTTGTCCTACAAATCCATCCAACCATATTTAGTACGGCATTTTGCCATGTCATCAAGACATGCTTTGCCTATAAATATAAGACTTCTCACATATGCAAAATGGCTTGGAACTTTGGAAATTGCAACATGTGATATTACTCTAAGTATTCTTACGAGTAATTCCTCGTCACATAGATCATTTGTATTTCTGGGTTGTTTAGATACTTTCACAAGTGTGATTATCTTTGTTCCGCAACAACTCTTGTATTTTATTTATAAGCAATAAATAAAATACATTGAAAAATACATCTTGACTCATTGCCATAATACTTGATTATATTTAGTAATTTATATAGTTTCAAGCAATTATACTTTATTACTCTTATCCATTATCTGGATCGTAATTCTAACTAGTCCCATCTAGTTTCGATTTACTTGCCAATCGGGTTACTTGATATAACTTGTGATTATTATTGTCTAACCTTATATCTTGTTATATCTTGATCTCGTGCACATCTTGTTAGGTGGACTTACATTTGGTATCAGAGCCTCCCAGGTTAAATCATTGAGTTGTTATACCTGTTTTGATCCTACAAGATGTCTAGAACCGAACAACCAAACCCTAACCCAAATGTCAATATGAATCAAAATCCACCACCTCCACCACTAGCTCAACCCAGTGTTCATGTTCACTTTCCAAATAATCCGGTACCTAAATTTAATGGAAATAGTGACACATTCATTACTTGGAAGGCATGTATGCTCAAGTACATCGCTGGTGTTGAAAGACACTTGACCACCATTCTTGTTGAAGGTCCTTATGTTCCCATGAATGCTTCAACTGTTGTCTTTAATCAAGATGGGACCCCTAGGTTAACACCCAAAGAGAAAGATCATTGGTCAGAAGAAGATCATCGTTTGGCTGACCTAGACTCTAAATTACAAAACATGATTCTCTTTGCTGTCCCAGAAAGTTTAAAACCTACTCTTGTTTTACTTGACAATTCTAAGTTGATGTGGGAAGAATTGCTAACACAATTTGAAGGAACAAAGGAAACTGTCACTACAAGAAAAGTTTCTTTAAATAAAAAATATGAAACATTTTTTGCATTACCAAATGAGTCTTTAACTGAAACATATCTTAGATTTACAAATTTGGTCAATCAATTAAAAGCTCGTGGTGTCACAAAAGACAAAGAAATTTTGCTTGAAAAATTTTGTGATATTTTACCTTCAAAATGGGAAAATTTGATCATGGTGTTAAGACAAGGAAACACTCTTCACAGCCACACTCTGGCCTCTCTATATGGTACTTTTAGATTCACTGAGGAAAACAAAGCAGAGAGAGCTGTGGCTGAGCAAGATGCAAAGAATCATTCATCTACCAAGTCAGCTCTGGTTCATTATTCTAAACCTCAAGATACTGCCCTACTATCTTCTGAGAGTGATAAGT
This sequence comes from Erigeron canadensis, assembly GCF_010389155.1. Classification (NCBI taxonomy): domain Eukaryota; kingdom Viridiplantae; phylum Streptophyta; class Magnoliopsida; order Asterales; family Asteraceae; genus Erigeron; species Erigeron canadensis. The sequence continues at coordinate 19,675,704 of NC_057763.1, forward strand.
CTGACTCAGTGAAGAAGATACTAGCTGAATTGATGAAAGTTGGTATTTCTGATTATGCATCACATGAATGTGATGAGGATGATGATGATGATCTAATTGCTATGATTGCCAAAACCTTTAATCGTTTTAAATTTAAAAACAAAAGAAATGGCAAACAATTTTCATCAAACAACACTGTTGATAAATCCAATCTTGAGTGTTTTAAATGTGGAAAGAAAGAACATTTTATGAAGGAATGTAGATCATCACAACCTTCCTCATCACACACTGCCCCTAACCACTCTATCTTTCAGAAGCCAGATGATGGGTACAAAGCTAAGTACAAAAAGCTGAAAGCCCACATGGCAATGATGGCATAAGAAGAATCCAACAAAAATAGCTGCATGGTAGCCAATACTGAAAAATGGGAGGATTCTGATGAGTCATCTGATGATGAAGAAGAAGTAAGGGATATGTGTTTCATGGCTCGTGAAGATCAAAGTCATGTTGTTAAATCTGATGTGGAATCTGGTCGTTGGGTGGATATTATCATGAAAAAGGTTAGTGAATTTGGTTTTGAGAATGATGAAGGACTAAAACTGGATCTTTTAGTTCGAATTGAGGCTGACATATCATATGTTGAGACTGTGCGTTCAGAAGGTATTAAAATTTTTGAAATGAATTCTTCTGAACTGAACGCCAGTCAGGCCAGATTAAAAGAACTGAAAGATGTTCAGTTGACCCTGAAAAGTTATCAGTCAATGGTTTCAAATATAGAATTGGAAAAGGAAGAATTGAAAACCATTTTAGAAAAAGAACAAAAAATAATAAAATCTTGGATGAAATCACCTTTTCTAGAAGCTGCCATAAAGAAAACTTTTGAAAACCAAAGAATCGCTTATGGCACTGGTGATCTTCATCTTGCTTCTATAATAACTGATTTTGATGCTCTTCCAAAAGAAATGAGACCAGAAATTGTTTTTAAAGATCTTGGAAAATCAAAACTGATAACTAATCAAGCCCTGGAACAACTTGAGGGCAAATCTGAAGCATGTCAGACCAGTGATTCAGACAAGAAGGCTAAATCCAAGAAGCCCTCCCCTCAATCTTCAAATCAGGTTTCCAAAAACCAGAAAAAGAAGAAGAATGTCATCCCTGCTGAGCCTTCTACCTCAGATTCTGGTAGAACTCAGGTGTCTGATCATGAATCTATTTTGTTAAGGATTGAAAGTCAATTTCAAAATTTGGCTAGGAAAGTGCAAAGCTGTAATGCACGATTGAAGAATGTTGAAAGCACTCCACAAAATCTCAAACAAAATCCAAAACCTTTTTCAAAGAAAATCAAACAAGAAAAGCAAAAATCTGAGAAGAAAAAGGTTTCTGAGATCATTAAACCAACTGTTTTTGTGTCATCAGAAGTTATGACTGAAATTCCCTTTGATCCATCTGTTCCCCACATACCAAAGAAATCTGAGACTGTTCAGGGAAAGTCCAGTGAACCCATCAAAAGATGGGTTCCCAAAAAGAACTAATTTTTGTGTATGTGCAGGGTGACCGCAAAAAGAATACTTGGTTTCTTGACAGTGCTGCTGGCAGAACCATGACTGGTCACAAATCCCTGCTGGAGGAATATAGGGTGCAAGAGGGGCCCTCAATAACTTTTGGTAATGATGATCATGGACAAACTGAAGGATATGGTATTGTGAATAATGGTCAGGTCAAATTCACAAAAGTTGCATATGTGAATGGTTTGAAATATAACCTGATCAGTGTCAGCCAACTTTGTGATGATGGCTTTAAGGTTTTATTTGATATTTCACAAGGTACCATATTCAACAGAGATTGGAAGGTAGTAATGATTGCTCCCAGAAAAGGAAACATTTATGTAGTAGACATGAACAGTGCTACTTCTGAACAATGTTTCTATACAAAGGCTGATGAGGACACCAATTGGTTGTGGCACAAAAGGCTATCCCATCTCAATTTCAAAAATATAAATAAATTGTCAATAAAACAACTTGCTGATGGGATACCAGCCATGTCTTTCAATAAAGACAAGCCATGTCCAGGGTGTGAAATGGGAAAGAAGAAACGAGCATCTTTCAAAACCAAGCAAAATTTCAGCATTACTGAACCACTTCACATGTTACACATGGATCTCTTTGGTCCTGTGAATGTTCAGACAAAAGCCGAGAAGAAGTACACCTTGGTTGTAGTTGATGAATATTCAAGATATTGTTGGGTAATCTTCCTCAGAAATAAAAGTGAAGCTGCTGCTGAAATTATTGCCCTCATCAAACAAATTGAACTCAAGCACAAGCGAAAAGTATGTCAGCTCAGAAGTGACAATGGCACTGAATTCAGAAATTCCACTCTGGAAACTTTCTGTACTAACATTGGCATATATCAGAACTTCTCCTCAGCACATACTCCAGAGCAAAATGGTGTTGTAGAAAGAAAGAATCGAACACTGATAGAAGCTGCCAGAAGTATGTTGAATGAATCAAGTCTTCCAAAATGTTTTTGGGCTAAAGCTGTTGCAACTGCTTGCTACACTCAGAATCGTTCCATTTATGTCAAAAGACATAAGAAGACTGCCTATGAAGTACTCAGAAATAGAAAGCCTAATATTGGCTATTTTCATGTCTTTGGATGTCCAGCATACATTCTGAATGATTCCAGCAAATTGGGCAAATTTGATGCCAAAGCTGATGAAGGATATTTCCTAGGTTATTCAACAATTCGCAAGGCCTTTAGAGTCTATAACAAAAGACTTGAAAAGGTTGATGAGTCAGTTCATGTTACCTTTGATGAATCAAATTCTGCAATATTTGATAAACCAGTCTCTGAACAACCTTCAGAAAGTCCTCTCAGTTTCGGTGATTCTAATCAAAATGACAAATCAGATCAGTCACCTGAACATGTTTCTGTTCAATCCAGTTCAGAACCAATTTCAAATCAGCAAAGTAACATTCCATTCTATCCTTCAGTCACATTCAAACTACCTCCTGAATTGACTATTGGATCAGATGTGCGTGCTACTCCTCAGATATCAGTTTCCCCTGAAATACCTCAGAATGAAGAATTTCATGATGCAAATCGTGATTTACAAGATGATGAAGATGATGAAACTGAAATAGTTTATTCTAATCCATCTTCTGAAGTAGGACAGAGAAGTTCTTGCACTGATATCATTGTTTATCCTGGTCATTACTCTAAATGGACTCGCTCACATCCAATTGATCAAGTGATTGGCGATCCAAGTAGAGGGGTTCAGACCAGAAGAGCCACAAGCGATCAATGCTTATTCGTCAGCTTCTTGTCACTGATAGAACCGAAGAAGATTGACGAGGCTTTGAAAGATCCAAGTTGGGTTGAAGCCATGCAAGAAGAGCTCAACCAATTTGAAAGGAACAGTGTTTGGGAGCTTGTTCCATGTCCCTCCAATCTGAAGAAAGAACCAATTGGGACAAGATGGGTCTTTAGAAACAAGGTAGATGAAGATGGCCATGTAATCAGAAACAAGGCCAGACTTGTTGCAAAGGGTTATGTACAAGAAGAAGGAATTGATTTTGATGAGACTTTTGCACCAGTGGCAAGACTAGAAGCTATCAGAATTTTCTTAGCTTTTGCAACTCATCATGAGTTCAAAGTCTACCAAATGGATGTTAAAAGTGCATTCCTGAATGGAGAGCTAGAAGAAGTTGTGTATGTGTATCAACCTCCAGGGTTTGAAAGCAAAGATAAACCTCACTGGGTGTATCGACTGAACAAAGCATTGTATGGTCTGAGACAAGCACCTAGAGCCTGGTATGATACTCTAACTCGACATCTTTTAGATAATGGTTTTCGTAGAGGTGCTATAGATAACACTTTATTCATCTTGCATGAGAAAAGTGATATCTTACTTGTACAAGTATATGTTGATGATATTGTGTTTGGATCTATAAATAAAAAATTGTGTGACAAGTTTTCAAAAATTATGTCTTCTGAGTATGAAATGAGTATGATGGGTGAATTGACATATTTTCTGGGTCTTCAAGTAAAACAAACCAGTGATGGTATTTTTATTAATCAAGAAAAATATGTCAAAGATTTATTAAAGAAATATCAATTTGATTCAGTTTCATCTAAGATACTCCAATTTCTGCACCATTAACTTTGGACTCAGATCCTAATGGAAAACCTGTCGATCCCACAAAATATCATGGTATGGTGGGATCATTGATGTACTTAACTGCAAGTAGACCAGACATAATGTTTGCAACATGTCTTTGTGCACGATTTCAATCTGATCCCAGAGAAGCACACCAGAATGCAGTAAAAAGAATTTTTCGATACCTGAAAGGTGTCCCCAGACTAGGTCTTTGGTATCCCAAAGGCTCAAGTCTAGATCTCATGGGCTATTCAGATTCTGATCATGCAGGTTGTAAGATAGATAGGAAAAGTACCACAGGTGGGTGTCATTTTCTTGGTGGCAAATTAGTTAGTTGGACAAGCAAGAAGCAGACTGCAGTATCATTATCAACTACTGAGGCTGAGTACATTTCTGCTGCAAGTTGTTGTGCTCAGATTTTATGGATGAAGAATCAACTAACTGATTATGGTGTTAAGTACACAAGAACGCCAATATTTTGTGATAACACAAGTGCCATCGCAATATCTCACAATCCTGTAATGCACTCTAAAACCAAGCATATTGATCTTAGGTACCATTTCATTCGTGATCATATATTAAAAGGTGACATTGAAATTCATTTCATTCCCACTGATAAACAACTGGCTGATGTGTTCACAAAACCTTTAGATGTCAAAACTTTTAAACATCTCATCAGTGAGTTAGGAATGCTAAATCCTGTATAGCATTTCCGGGGGAATTGGCAAAAATGTTTTTACAAGAGAAGGAAACTTTCTTTCTGAGGGGGAATTTTTTCCTCAGAAAACACTTTGTCTAAAATGTTTCAGAAACTGAAGAACTTCAGAATTTCTAAAATATGAGAAGGTTCAGATTGCAATTCCCTTACCTCTCTCGGAACTTTAATATTATTAAATCCGAAGTCCATCAAAACCTTTTATTATACAATGGATACCCAGCTGGCAAGTGGACACGTGATTTTTACTGTTCCAGGATACCTTTTTACTGACGTGTCATGCCACTTGCGCCGTAAAGGAAAATGATCATTGCTTTTGCATTAAAAATGGTTGAATTTTTTCTCGAAAAGGTGCGGTCATGCCCGTTGTAGCATTTAATGCGGACGTGTCGCCTAAAATAATTTCGGACTTCAAACCCGATCAAAATTATCATCAATAAAATATCATTATTCTCTTTGAGTTTGAAGTCCAAAATTCTTTTTATCTATTTTCAACTGAAAATCTTTTAAATTTCTTTGAAAATATATAAACCTTTTTCCAAAATCATTCTTTCATTTACTTCATTTTTCATTTACTTCCAATCATATTTCTCTCTAATTCTCTCAAACATTCAATTCATTCTCTCAAGTATTCAATTTTCATTTCATCCTCTTTCATAACTTCCAACCCTAAAATTTCTTAACACATTTTCATCTCCTTTTCTTCATTTCATTCTATCTCCTTTTAAATGGCTTCCTCATCCTCCGTTAAAGAACCCAGAACCCTCATTGCTTTTGAATATTCTCCACCTAAATCTGCTGTTAAGCCCAGCTCTCAATGGCCAAAAGACTTTGAGTCTAAAACCATTCGTTTCAACATGAACAACTTTAAAGCAGCCCTTAACGCCAAATCTGAAGGGCTTATGGGCAGATTAAATACTTTTCTTCAACACTGTCCCCTTTCATACGCTCTTACTACTGACCCAGAGCGTTTATACCATCGGTATTTGTTGGAGTTTTGGTATACGGCCGAAGTTGCCAAAGATGAGAAGTCAATAGCCTTCACACTAAAGGAGGGTACAGTGAAGTGCGTATTGACGCTTGACGGTTTTAGGGAGGCGCTGAGGCTGAACTATTTGCCTCCCAACACCCCGTACACAAAAAGACAAAAAGGGGTGAACTTCAGGGAAGTTTTGCTGGTTACTGGCCACAACCAGATCGTTGATGATGATGGCAATTTGAAGACATCGGGCCACATCTTCATTGCCGGTTTTAAGGGGTGCTGGAGATACTTCTGGACACAAATTGTAGATTGTCTAGGAGGGAATAGTGGAGGACTGGATCAAATCTCTTTGATTCAGGTCGAGATGGGCTACTACTTGTGGCATGGGATGAAGGTGGATTTTGCTGAGATGTTGTTTGCTCAGCTGTTGACTAAGTTGAAGGGGAACAGGAGCATCCATATTGCCTTTCCCAGATTTTTGAGCATTTGTTTTTTGGCGATTCTAGGAGAGGGATATGCTGACGTCCTTCAGAAGAGTTCTCAGACTGAATTTTGCAAGGACCTCTCCAAGATGACCGAGTCTGAGGACGAACCTGAACTGTCCCCTGCTATGCTTCAGGTACTTAGTAACAACGTTAAAACTGACACAGCACGACCGGCTGGCTCAGAAAGATCACTGGGCGGGTCACAAAAGAATGTGAGACCCACCAGTCCATCTAGTGGCACTACGCTACACTTGTTTAAACCCAAAACAAGTTCTAACCTGCCACTTTCATCTTCCACTGACCAACCTGAGGATCTCTCAAAAGACTCCTCAGGATTTCCAAAGGGTTTATTAACACTGCGTCCTTTTAGCCATCCTTACAACCCAAGGATATTAGTACCCAAGCTCAGCCTTCTGAAACCTCAAAACAGGTTTCAGAAGAAGGTCAAATGGGAAACCCACAAGCAGCCATCTCCAAAACTTCTTTAGGAGGAGATGGTGAAGATATTGGTGTGTCAGCCCAACACACATTAGAAGTTGTGTCTGCACATGCACTCCCTGTAACTTCACAAATCTTACACTCTTTGCTTGCACAAACTTTTGATATTTCTCAGGTGATACCCAGAGGAATGGAGGTTTCAAAGTCTGCGGCCGATGATGAGACTCTTAGATCCAGCACAAGAGTTACTGAGGCACAACTGGTATCGTCTGAAGCAGTTCCATCTCTGACCAGTAACGATGCACCTGCTAAAGCAGCTGCTGAACTGGGTGCTGGTTTGGATTCTGGGAATCTAGACCAGAGCATATCTGACCAGGATGTAAATTTCTGGGATGAAGATGAGCTACCCGAGGGAAACCTCGAAGACTTCGTCTTTAATGAAGAATTATTGGGGGAGAATCTTTCAGATTCTGAGCCAACCCTCACTCATTTTGAAGAACCATCATCACAACAACAATCACAACAACAACAACAACAACAACAATTCATCGATCTCGATCCACCTTATCAACCACCACCAATTTCTCATCAATTCCTTCACCCACAAATCCATGATGTTCCACCAAGGAGGACGTATGATTTGCCAGGAGGGCAAGAAAAAGATTTGGATTCTGAGACCGAGTCTGATGGTCCTTCAGAAAGAATCCTGGAGAAATCTCTGGCGAGCATCAGAACTACTCCTTTTGTTGCTTCAGCTTCCACTTCGACTGCTGCACCTCTGAGCATGGAAGCTCAGCTAGAGAAGTCACAAACTGCAGTCCACAACCTTCTCATTCAGGTTGAGGGCTTATCAAAATCTCTAGCTGCCAACACCAAGTCTCTGGCAGATTTGAAGGATGCCCAGGATGTTATGGGCACTGAGTTTACAAGAATAGTGGTTAATGAGAGCTTGGTGGTTGGGAAGCTGCACGAATTGGTGTCATCCTGCAATGGATTAAGTAGGGCTATTGGTGAAGCATTCAAGTTAACCAAGAGGGATGTGCAGAGTTCAGTAGTTGCGAATCTGCAATCCTGGTTGTTAATGATACAAAGTTCATTCTTGGCACTTGAAAAAGAAGTAGGTGAGTTGGTGAAGAAGCCCAGTGTTGATGAAGAGTCTCTTGGTGCCTCAGTTAGTGATAAAGTTTCTGCGACACTGAAATCTATATTCTCTGAAGATCTCATTTCTCAGATTTCAGTGTCGGTAGCTGCCATGAACACGGTAATTTTTAAGTTATGTTATTCATAAATTAACAATCATTGTAGGTAGTTTGGGAATAGAAACGTTCATGGGATCAAACGACTTGGTTCAGTACAAGTTACAATTATGTTTTCCTATCTTTTACAAAATGCTAGCCCAATCTAAATATATAAATACAACACGACTTCAAGCTGATTGCATAATTGAATGTTGAGAGGATACTTGGTTGGGGCAAGTGTATAGGTATCACTTGGTTCTATTACTATACCATCCATAGTTACTGTGACTTTACTGCTTATCCATACTTACTGTCAATTAACTTTGAAATCTATTCAGGTTGTCAAGTTTTCTTATAAAGTGCAACCTTTGACATTTTTTTTTTGTAAAATCCTTTTCCTAAATACCACAATCACATTAACACTTAAAACTAAATTTACACGTAAAAGTGACTAATGCATTAACAGACCCTTAATCACAAGATGATGAAGCATGGCTCAGACATGCTCCAATAAGAGTAATGATTCGACATGGCTGTATCAAATAAGGTGGGCAGGTGACAACAAGATCACATACACCCCTCAAATGCCATGTCAAGGAACACATAATCTCAACTTTCTTTAAATATAGACACATCATCATAGCCAATTAGAAAAGGACAAACAACAAAGAAAAAAAATTCAAGGTCGAACAAACCCTTTAAACCCTCAACTTTATTTGTATTCAACGACATCATCATAATCCATAACTCGTAAATGGGTCATGGCTCAGACATAATCAAGTAAGAGTAATGATTCGACATGGCTGCATCAAATAAGATTGCCATATGGCAGCAAGGTCATATACACACCTCAAATGCCATGCCAAAGAACACATAACATCAACTTTCATTGAATCTAAACACATCATCATGACCAATAAAAAGGGACATACATCAAATAAAGGCATTCAAGGTCACATAAACCCCTCAAACCCTCAACTTTTTTTGTATTCAAACACATCACATAGTCGATGACTCTTAAATGGAGAGCATGACTTATGTTGTACAAAAGTTGAAATCCAAAAACCTGAAAGCATCAAACAATAGTAAAATGTGATACATGATAGATAAAACACATAAGTGAAAAAACAAAATTTCATTCAAGCATTTCATCGAACAATAGGTGTGCAATAAATATAAAATAAATTAAAATTTTTACAAACATATCTCATATACATACATACCAGAAACTATTTAGAAAGATGAAAACTTTACATATTATCTTTGAGCAAACCTTTAGACATTTTCATCAAAACCATCACGTGTAGACATTGATCAAGTTTTTTGCAATAACCTGCAATAACAAAAACCAATATCATTGAAAGAAAATGATTATATAAAACCGAGACTCATTCAAAAAGGGATATAAAAAAACCTAATAAAAAAATTGTAAACACATAGTTCAGGAAAAAGAAAACCTTGAATCTCATCTTCATCTCCCAACCTTGATTAAATATAAAGTAAAATGAAGAAACAGATCTCTGAAACCAAAAAAATCGCCAGAATTGACATAGTCAACCGGATCATAATACATGGAAATATTGATTATAGTTTGGAGATGGAGATGAATCCGTGATGCTTTGATTTTTGATGATTTGATTTTGGACAGAGATATATGGAAAACGAGATCTGCTCTCAAATCTGATGGATCTGATTTATTGGTATATCTATGTTTGAATATAGATAAAGCTTATAGCTTCCCAAAGAAGCTTTACCCACACACTTAAAACACCTTAAAATACCTACCAATTTCATCACTTATGACATAAAAAACCAACATGGCATATCTAAAAGCCCAACAACAAGGCTTTTTTTATGTCACATAGTTTCTTTCTTTAGTAGTATCGAATTTCTTTCTTTAGTAGTATAGAAAGATTATACGATAAAAAAACATGAAAACATCATATATATATATATATATATATATATAGAACAGAAAAAAACGGTAGAAATAAACCAAAACTTGTCGCATACTCGCATCAGAATCTTTTTGAATAAGACCACTCTAAAAAGCAATATATAATAAAGATTACATGGAAAAGGATATCATTTTACATAAAATAAAGCAGTAAAAAACTAAAAAGAAAGTAACGCAAGACTGTTTTGAAAAAACACTTGTTTCTCACACACCGACAAACGACAGCGGGAACAGTATTCGGCAACAACCCACCGTTAATCGTAATCATCGCCTACCTGCCGATGACGGAATTCGTTTCAGAATCAGTTCCTCTTCCATTATCAGTGGAAAGCTTGATCGAAGAGATGTGTGTCCAGAAGCTTCTTCCTTTACCTAACTTTTCTGCTCGGAAAATACTTTTCAATATCGGCGAAGTTGCCGCCATCGATGTTCTCAGAAAAATCGGAATCACTCGAACTCCCATTCGTGATTTAAGTAGTTACATTATATTTATGGCTAATAAATATTATAAATCCTCTTCTTCTTCTTCATTTCCAATTCCTGATGCTGAAAGTATTTGTATTTCTTCACCTTCTGCTTCTTCCACCGCGTCTACTCCCAACAGTATACTCTCTCTCTCTCTATATATATATATATATATATGGTGCAAGTTATTTTTAGGACCACTTAATTTAGGACCAATTTTAGGACGTGTTTTTTTAACTTACACACCACCATGATCATTTCTGACCACCACCATGATCATCTCCGACCACCACCATGATTTTCCGGCCACCGCGTCGCCAGAAAATCATGTGTCAGTTAACTTACACATAAGTTAACTAACACATGATTTTCCGCACTTACACATGATTTTCTGGTGGGCCGTCACCGGAAAGTTTTTTACAAAAAACTCTTGTATATCGTAGTAGATGATGATGGTGATGTGTAAGTTACAAAAAACACATGTACTAATTGGTCTTAAAATAAGAGGTGGTCCTAACTATATAGATATATGTATAATAATTGTTTTGGTTAGAAAAGGTGATATATTTATTTATGTGTTGATTAATTTTGAATATCAAAATCTACATTATGACTTGAAGCTATAATTAGTACTTTTTCAAATAGTTTATTCTTACAATGATTTCTCCAAAAGGTTTTAAGTTTATGTCAATTTTCAAACATTGACTTAAAAAGTCATCCTTTTAGGTTTTAAATTGTTATGTGCATGCCTTGTAATTGTAAGTCCGAAAAATAAATTTCGTTAATATTTTGGTTTTATTTTGAAATTCAGGGTTCTTGGTTTTAGACTGTCTAATAAGTAACCATCATATGTGATTAATATTAACCAGCCAGGATAAAGAACTTCATCCTCAGGAAAAAACGATGATTATAGAATCTGGATAAAGATAAAGATTTTGCCATTTTGGGTTTCATTTTGATTATTGTGATGGTTTAATAATATAATTTGATGTGGTCCACTTTTTATGAGTGCTCATAGAAAGGCCTAAAAGAGTTGAACATTTTGGAGAACCATCTATTGCGTTATTTGTTGAATCGAACTGAAGTTGTAATATGCATCCTAAATTCTAGGAGATAGAGAAGTGATAGAGTTCATGGTCCTTTTTTAATGCAGGAAATCCGTTCTATGATTCTCCAACTTCAAAGCAGTTTCTAGAATCACCATTCAGTGCGGAAACTCCTATTCAACGACAAAATTCTAGTTTATCATGTTCTAGTCTAAAAGAAGCAATTCCTAACTATAGCCCAAGTACCAGTCAGAGTGTTTCATCACACATAAAGCTTGTTACATCAGCTAGTCCTGGTTCAAGCGGCACAAAGCCTAAAAATGTTGATCAGCACTTTTCTGGCTCTCCAAGTTCCAGCCATGGTGGTTCTCCTGTTCAAAAGAAACTCTTTACGTCATCTTATTCTCCAACTCCCAAGTATCCTATAAACCCGAAAGCACTGGATCTCTCGGAGCTTGAATTTCGGAAATTATTTATGGTGTATAGTTACTTTGGAAGGTTAGTTAGATTGTGCCCTGCTGCTCTTGTTGAACCCTTTTTGGCTGTTATATCTTATGATAACTTTTCGAGCTACTTCTTTTTTGCATGCAGAAAGAAGGTGGAGGACACTGTTTCTGATAATGATGCAATCAAAATTATGTCAATGAAAAATATTCCAATGTTGAAATTTGAGGATTGGATGTGGAAAAATTTTGGCTGCCATTACTGCCAACCCTGTGATAGAGCAGTGGTATATGTTAAATCAAACTTTATTCTCATTTCAACTATATATGTATTATATCTGCAGACTAATGATCGTACAAGATCATATATTTTCACATTGAACATGAAGTTCCAGTATAGTTCACTTCTTATGGTCATTTTTCAATATCTCTGTCATCACAAGCCCCTAAAGTTAGGCCAAATACAAAAAGTTTTTTCTTAAATACCATCGTGTCCATTTCTTGCTAATGTACGTAGATGTTTATAATTCTATATATATATATATATTATAATATTAGTACTTATATGTGGACCATAACTGTCTTCATAATAGTGAATCGGGGGCTAGTTTGATGCCATGATCTTGAATAGAGTTAAGGTGGTCTCCAGATCCTGGCATTTTATTTTATAATATTTATTTATTTGCAGTATCATGATTGGGATTCTGGGAAGACACATCTATATTTTTGCTATGTGTATTCTGATGGAAGTTACCAATTCAAGGTTTGTGTTTGTCTCCTCTCTTGCTATTAATTGTCATCCTTGGTTACTGATCATTCATCATTTACCTTCTACATTTCCAGATTTCTGGTTGTCTTGTGCTTTGCTGTATATAGGCACAAATTACTTTTTTCGAATAAATTATTGGTTTTTTCTAACCATAAGTGTTGTACATAAAAATAACCGCCCCTTAAAAATAATTGTTAACCGCCAAAATTCTTTTTTTTTGTGTTTTTTTGTTTGTTTTGTGCATATGGCTAGCAAAATCCAAATAATTTTAGTTAAAGCTATTTCCTTGCGTTAGTATTCAATACTTTTAGAAGCTCTCCTGTTGTGAAGTTCATATGTGACCGTCAATTATAGACTACGTGCTATAGGTGATAGTGCTGACTAATACTACAAAGCATAGTCTTTAATCATTCTATTCTTGTTGCTTTCACATAATCAATGCAACTTTTAGAAGGCTTTATAAGACACGGGAATATGCCCCTATGCGGTGTTGAGGCTACAATGGATGTTAGGAGTGGTTAAAATTTAAATAGTTTCCGTTTATAATGTTAATAGATGGAAGAGGAATATATGTGTTCTTAGTATTTAAACCTTGTTGTTGACGAAACATGAGTAAATATGAATAGAAAACAACCTTTTATATACTCTGTGATGTGACAAGGGTAAACTCATCTAACAAGATTTTAAGTTTTCAGTGCCTGGTTGTAATTGGCAGATCTTTTCTATTGAAAGTTTTCACTTTAGGTTTAGAATTTAGTTAAAGTTCCATAGGTAATCACACATTGGATATCGAAACCGAACAGTTTTCTCTTCTTAATTTTGAGTTTTTGACATACATCATTCATCCTTGCATTAAACAAACTAATTGTGATGTTGGTGAAAGCTGCTATGTTTCTAGACATGTATATTAAAAGTTACCTTACTCCCTTGTTAGATATTTATTGTTGGCCACCAGCCGCCACTTTCCAGGGGGGATCCTGGGTTCGAGTCTTGCCAAAGGCAAACTTGAATTAATCAGGGGATTATTAAGTGGTTGAGAATCACCCGGACACTAGCCTGGCTGGGGGATTAGTGGGTACCAATTGGTACATGGGATCAGGGGGTTTCCATCCAATTACCCTTTTTCTCCCCCCAATATTTATTGCTGTTGTATATGATTCTTTTCTCTTGCAATTTTTTAGGGTCCATATCTTGCTACACAAAGAACTCACCTACAGAAGGCATTAGGAGATGAAAATGTGTTAATTGTCAAGTTTGCAGAGGCTGAGACCGACACAATGACCGCTAGATATTATAAAATGATTGCTGAAGCAGGAATTCTTGTCGGGTTGACACGTTACCGCTTTTTTGGTAAACTTTAAAAGTACCTTTGGCTAGTATAAATGTGTATTTTATTGTGGATAAGTTGTATGCGATGTAAAGAAATAGTTTAACCTAATCAAGAAGGTCTGGTTGTGTTATCTCACAGTCTTTAAGGATGGAGGCAAAGAAAGCCTGAAGAACGGAAATGTGGACAAAAAACGACGGTCGTCAGGGACAGTTAAATGCTATTTTGTTAAAAGAGAATCTATTGCTCCTTGGATTGAAAGAGACAATTCCTTAATGAGCTACAAAACAACCCATGATTTACGGTGTCTCTTCATGCATGTGCACACGGTCCCTAGCATGGCCAAGTACATTGCTAGGTAAGAATATTGAAGATATCTTTTTTACAAACCAAGTTTCCCTTAAATTATATATACAGAGGTGGCAAGATAGGTGGGTTAGACAAGTCAACCAGGGTGGGGCTGCGGTTCTACAAACACTTCTCTGGACATCTATTTTGGATTAGTGTGAATACAATTAGAAACAGTATAATTATGTTGATACTATAAATCTGTAAATAAATGATTTAAGAGGTTTATGCTTTGGGTGACTCCAAACCTTCCGTGTCTTTCAATCTGTTAGAGATAAAACATGCTCCCAAGTTGAAGCATTCATAAGTAATAGGTTAAAACTGCCACCTCAATGTGTATGTACGCACTCATTATCTTATCATGTATAATGCAGATTTTCCCTTATCTTATCAACTACAATAAAGCTCCCTATTGATCTTGCTTCTGTGTCGGTGGAAGAAATTGACGACATTCCTTGTATTGTATAACTCCGCTTTTTCTTTAGTGTCGATAGTAGAAATTTGACTTGTATTATTTTGGCATTTCTCCTCATTCCTTGACAAACTTTATGACTATTGCAGGATCAATATGGTAGTATTGTGTACGATGAAGATGACAACCCATTAATACAAACAGATGGAACCGGATTTATATCTGAAGATCTTGCTGTCTTAGTCCCAAACAATTTTTATGATGCGAAGTATATGAAAGATAAAGATTACAAGGTTAGACTTATTTTTAAATTTCTGTGTCATGTCTCCGTGTTGATTAAGTTGTGTTTCTAACTTTGTTATTGTCTTTCAAATTCATAGAAGCTTGAGCTTCACCAACCTGAAGTTGGATCAACGCCTCTTAGAGATGCGGTAACTTTTAGTATTTCTTCATGGTATGTGGTGCGTTTGCTGGATTTAAGAAAATGCACTTAATATTTGGCTTTCCTTTTAACTTCACCAGCCTTTGCTGATTCAGTGCCGCTTGTTTAATGAGGGTTCTGCTGTAAAAGGAACTCTTCTTGTCAATAAAAAGGTATGCTTTGTCATAGCTATTACTAAAGGAAAGTAATATAAGCACCCATGTGAGTTGGGTAATTGAACAAATATGCTTCTCATTCTTCATGAAACTTATTACCTCTTGGTCATACTTATGAGGGTATGAACATTTTTTACTCCAAATGTTTCTTTTAGCTTGGACCGAGAACAATTCAGGTCAGACCGTCAATGATCAAGGTTAAGAAAGATCGAACATTGTCACAGACCAAAACATTTAATTCCTTGGAAGTAGTTGCTATAAGGTACATCTTACATGCTTCCTTTACTGCTTCTCATTGCTAAACAATGGGCTTTATAAACCACCAGGGGGGTGGTACAGTGGTTGGCTGGGCATGTGTCTCCAAAAGGATGAAACTCCTAGGAGGTGAGAGGTTCGATCCCTTCCTTCAAAAAAGATATCCTATTGGCCACGAAGGTTCACATGCTCTGACTCCGGGCTTGCAAAGCATGTTAGATCTTGGGATTAATCTGGTCGCAAAACGAGTGGGACACCCAAGGTTACCCCAAAAGAAAAAAACATTGGGTTTTAGAGTATATAACTCTAACCCATCAGTCATGGGTTTAGTAAATAAACTTCAAGTGAGTGACTTCTATCAGCAATATGACATGATGCATTCACTCGCACATTCTTTTTGCAGTCATAAACCAAATGAGGCTAAATTATCAAAGCATTTGATTGCACTTTTAAGCATCGGAGGTGTACCCAAAAAATACTTTCTTGACTTACTGGAACGTACATTAGAAGAAGTGCAAAGCGTGTTTATTGATCGACGTGCAGCATTTCGAGGTATTTAAAAGTATCAAACTAGCAGGTGGTAAAATTGCTGGGTCAGACAGGTTTTAGCAACTGATTAACTGGTACAAGTACCAGTTAGACTGGGTTCACGTGTCACGCTTTATGTCCAAATGTTAACTCTTTTATAAATGATCTATGTATCAAATATGATTACAAAATTTCATCAAATGATCGAGAAGATGTTATGCATCAACAATACAATTTGGATAATTGTGACAAGCTATCATCTGTATTCTTCTGTCGCTATTTTTCTTATTACTGGTTTGTTCTATTACAAATAAATTATAACTTGAATAGAGCCCTGGTTAAAGGAGCCAAATTCTGAACATCAGTTCTATTGTGTATTTGCTAATTTTCTTTTTGAGACACTTATTGACTATACATGATTCGTTTTCCAGTGGCGAATATATATCAACAGATAGATGATTCTGGAATTTGTCTCGAAATGTTTGGGGCCTGCATTCCTCTTAGTGAGTCATTCTTCCAATATCGGTTATCTCAGCTGGCTAAAGAAGAGAGAAAGGGGCTTGGTGAAGGGAAAATCCCACTTAGTGATAGCTTCTATCTAATGGGAACTACTGATCCAACAGGAACCTTGAATAGGGATGAAGTTTGTATTATTCTGTAAGTACCAACAAAAAATGTAAATTTTTTGGCCATATGCAATTATCGAAACTCTGAGTTAATGTAGATAAGAGAACATAACTTGAGTGACCCTAAAACATTTACAGTATACAGTTTTAACTATTTTTTTTTACATTTGCAAAAATAACAACGAATTCGCAATAACATGATTCTGAAAATTGCTATATTGGGGATTTTTGAAAGCGCAATGCGATGTAAGAAATCACAACATGATTCCGAAATCATATCATTGAGATTTTGAAAATCGCAACCGCATTTTTCGAAATAGCGTTGTGATTTTCACAATAACGTTGAAGTGGTCTTTATTGTTAATGAGTTTAAGTTTATATTTCGGAAATCGCAATGTGTTTTTCGAAATCGCAATGATTCTCTAAATGGCAATGTTGCTATTTTGATATCGTTGTGATTGCTAATATTGCATGGCGAATTTGAATCGCAACTTTGCGAATTTCTAAATAGCATGGCAATTTCGTCGATCATTTTTGCAAACCCAAAGGAAGTTGCTTAAAATCGTATATCTTAAATGTTTTTGGGTGACATAAGTTATTTTCTCTATACATCCAAAGTTAATACAGGTCCGACAAAAACAAGAAGATTTGTTGTATGATTTCATGTAAAAGTTTAAACTCGCAAATATATTTCTGTTTAAATATGCAGAGGGAACGGCCAGCTATCAGGGAAGGTTCTTGTATACAGGAATCCAGGCCTTCATTTCGGAGACATACACGTTTTAAATGCCCGGCATGTGGCGGAATTGAGAGATTATGTTGGAAATGGTAAATATGCGATATTCTTTTCTACGAAAGGCAGAAGATCAGTAGCAAATGAAATTGCAAATGGAGATTTTGATGGGGATCTATATTGGGTCACCAACAACCATGAGGTTTACATTCAATATATATTTCATTATTTCTTTTTTTCCCGGTAAATGATTAATGATTGAATTGTTGACCTTGGTTTATTGTGGTTGTCAGCTATTGGACAACTTCAAAGCATGTGAGCCATGGACACGTAGTTCCTCGACACCCAGCACTTCAGATAAGAAACCGAGTGACTTCTCACCGGAAGAATTAGAGCACGAACTAATTAGACTATTTTTTTCTCCAAATTCACATAGGTGCATTCTCCGACTTCTATTCCTGCCACAGATAGCTTTGATTATGCCTTATTTAATGTAACACATTTGTTTTCAATAAGTTGTAAATTCCCTTTGTCATGTCCCATGAAATATGGATGACATTCCGCTGCCCTCTATATAATTTCTAAAAGTCATAAAATGCCCCCTCGTAACATTTAGGGTTTTCCGTGAATTTTTGTGAGTCGATTTTCTGGGTGAAAAATTTAGTATTCCAATTCATGTTCTCCTCCTAAGCATACATGTCTCGAAGTTACCTCATTTTAACATCTTTCAATCCAGTAGCGCAGCTGGCACCGCAGCTGATAGCTGGATGGCCTTTATGGATCAGTATCTGACATTGCTGGACAATGATGCTGATGAAAAGCATGTTCTCAAGAGAAAGATGTTGACGCTGATCGATTTATACTATGATGCTTTAGATGCACCTAAAAGTGGTCAAAAGGTTAGTTTTGATTTTCTACCTTTGTTCTTTTTTCTTTCATTTGGTAAGAATCCTAATTTCCTAGACAATAAGATTGTTTACCGAAGTTCCACATGTTCAGATGTAAAATGAAAGCTTATGTGTTTCTTTCCTGCCTTTTTGGAAAGTTTCTCTTGCTAAGTTACCTATATATAATTTTGATTTTCGAGTATGTTACTCTTATATGTAACAAACAATATTAATCTAAATCCATAATGTTCCTCCCTTAGTCTCTTAGGTCTTTGTTGAAGATCAACTTACAAAGCTTGCAAAAAGCAGATAAAGTTCTTGAAGCAGGTCTCTAGTCAAACATTGTGCCTTTGCATCTGACATAGTGTTATAGAACAATCATTATTTTGATCTAGCTGAATTGATTTTCTCAAGGTACCAAAAAAGATAGTAATATTTTTTCTGCTGGCAAGTTTTGTACGTGGTACCTTTCTTGTTTTTCCATATCAATCATTGTAGACGTATTGATCCTTCTGATTGAAGTCCTCAAGTCGCTATGGTTGGCTATTGTTTGACATCCGAGAAATAGCCAAACAATTTAATAAAACCACAAGCCCACATCAAATATTTTATCTTCTTGTATGACTGAAATGGAGTAATCTCAATCTGTGTATTTTACCCATGCACTTCAATTTTTTTGGTTTTAATCATTGTATCCCTTAACCTTTAGTAATGTCAGATGTCAGTGATTCCCTTCTTAAAATTTGTTTCTGATACAGGTTGTAATTCCTCATGGTTTAAAAGCAACCCATTATCCACATTATATGTGTCGTAAACCTGATTATCATTCTACGTCCATACTCGGACAAATTTATGATAGATTTCAGAGTTGTAAAAATGAGAAGTTACAAGCACAAGGTGAGACTTCGCCTCCTTACTTTATTTCATTATTTAAAATGTATTCATACCATATACGAGTATCATAAGTTGGCAAGAGACTGGAAGATGAAAGATGCCAAAGAATGTGATAATCAAGGGCTAAGCAACAGGCACAACATAGAACTTGAGAAGATTCTTGGCTGGTTTTTGGTTGACCCATGTTGCAATTGGGTAGCTTTATTATATACTATTACTAACAGATTAGCATACTACTATACTAGTATAAAGTTGGTTTGCAATGTTGGTTGTTAAGTAGTTCGCTACATAGCTTGCACATAAATATATGGAATGCCATATATGAACTAGTGGGACATACTGTCACATTACTTGTACATGAAAGATATTTGTTATTATAATAGATCACCGGGGTAATCTTTTACCCAAAATGTTGGCAAAAGAGTCGTAATATAACATCGGTTTTTGAATGATTGGTGCAGAGATCTCGAAATTAAATGACTTCAATGTTAACATACCCGATTCTTGTTTGAAGCTGTGGAAGGAAAACTACCAAGCCTATAGAATAGATATGTCAAGCGCATTAAGATATAATGATATATCAAAAAATGAGGCTGCAAACAGTGTCATTGAGAAGTATAAGCTGGTATGTATCTATAAACCTGTTTGTGAAAGTTCTTTGAAATTTTTGATAATTTTTTTTCTGATATATATTATTTGAACTTCTAGACACTACAAAATAAACATTAAGAATGAAAGAATTATATATCAAATGCTAATCGGATTACTAACAAATAATGATTCAGATGTTATACGGTGCTTCTGATTTGAAAGATAGCACAAGGAACATGGATGATGTGTATGACGAAGCTCTAGCAATATATCATGTGTGTTATGACTATGCTATACGCTGGAAGGATGTAGGAAAATGTGGTTTTGCTTGGAAAGTGGCTGGTTCAGCCCTTTGTGCGTATTATCGGAAGATCCACTGTATGAAGACTGGAGACAGGGAGATTACATTCATCTCCTCGGCATTTGATGGTATTTTTTAAGAATAAATATGGTAGTTTAATGTAGTTCTGATATCCCGGAAGCACATAACTTGATATCATTGTAATCATAACATGTATATAATGTAACAATAAGTAGGAAGATGGTCTTTAGGACTTAGGAGTAAATTATGTTAAGTGATGTTCAGTTGAAGATGTATTAATGTAAAAACATGTACTTAAATGAGAGACTGTATTGCTATAAAAGTATTACTCGTACTTTTCAAATAAAAACAAAAAAAATGTTGAGCTTAAACACAATGGCCTTTTGTTTAAACGCGAATATCTAACTATGAGTTGGTTTTCATCATAAAACGGGAATTATTGTTTTTTAGAACGGCAGAATTTTATTAATATATGCGACTAGCAAAACACTAGCTGTAAAAAAAAATACAATTACAAGCTGTAAAAAAAAATACAATTACAAGAGAAGTCTAGATATCACTAAAAGCAAACTAATCTAGACCCTACTCGATAACCAACAAGGAATTAGCCTAGTAGTAAGGCAAACATCAGGTGATCTTAATGTTCGATCCTTCGGGGTGCCCAGATCATGTGGGGATTAGGATGAAAGTATTTTACCGACATGATATGGCTCATACGGGGTGGGTATATGGGTATCCAATTGTGGTATCGGGGCTAGGGTTCCCTCCATTACCCTTTTTACTCGATACATATTGCGAAACGAACCAAAGAAGCAGGCCAAGAAATAAAGCTACGACCATACAACTTGAAGCATTAATCAGTATGCAACGGCTTGACTAATCACTCATCCCAAACATAAGAATTCTTTTTATCCCGGTTAAGAACCTAAAGATATTGGAACCATTTTAATATGTTCTACCATTTTTTTTGTCTTTCCAAAATAGGATACTCCTATCTTAAAAGAAAAGATATCTGAATTATGGATACAGTTTAATCAAAATATATAACTATTAACTTCAAATATTGACATTATAATTAATGAAATGAAAATACAAACTTGTAAACCTGGGACTAATCTATCTATAGTTTGTATCGTTTGAATTTAATATCTTCCAACCGCTCAAACAAAATTCAATAAAACATTTACCTCTCCCCAATAATATGTCATGCAAATAGGACTTCACATCACTTTTCTTCTCTCCAGACTTTATTTTTTTCCAAGGGTGAATTTCGCTTCAAATTTAGTGTCGTGATTTGATACGGAGAGACCTAGCATACGTTGTCTTAACCGGATATGCGCTAGAGAGCTCACTCGAAGTAGAAATGTCTATTTCAAATACCCAAGGAGAAAAACCCTACTAGTAATCCGTCCGAAAGCACGACGATTAATAGGGATAAACCATGTCCCCTCATACTTGAACCTGGGTATACCTAAGTCAAGCTTTCATAGAAGGACTACCTATATCTCAGAGTTGATGGAATGGAGATTCGAACCTGAGACTTATAGGTCACCAAAAGAACTCCAAACCAAAGGCGGTACCTGAAAAAAATCTCAAAGGGGGCAAAATTAAAAAATCCATGAAAAACAAATTTAAAAAGGAGCAAAATGTTAAAAATCTATAAGAAAAATTTAAAAATCCATGAAAAATTTAAAAATACGTGACCAAATTTAAATTTTGAGAGAGACATTAGCCCCCTTTGCCCCCCTCTTAGTACCGCTCTTGTTCCAAACCACTCCACCAACTCATCATTGATTTCACACTTTTATCTAATATGAATTTAACACATGATTTTATTCACCGCCACACATATCATCCTCATATATCAAAAGATTTTACAAAAACCAAAATATCAAGAAATCCATCAAAACAAATTGTCATTTTCGCATTACACTGACCATACAATTTTAAATAATGGTAACATTAGACGACAAAACACATTTGGACTAAAAGAAATTGTGTAAAGAAAAGTTTTCGAAGGACCAAGAGAAAAGAAAAAAAAAAGTTGTTCTTCCCTCGATGCTTCCCTTTCTTCTAGAAATAACATAGTTTCCTTTTTGCAATACTATTACTCTATTAGAGTGTTTTACTAACAAATCTATTTACACCAAACAAATATTATTAGTATTATTTTGACAATCTCAAACTCAAAATTTTGTATTCATTGGAAAATGAAATTATTCTAAGTCAATGTAACTCTATATGTGTTTATTAATTATTATTACCTACATTAATCTTGACTCATAGTTATTGGCCGGGTTGCTCTCACAAACCTTTTTTACACAAACATGTAACATTGTAACATATAAATTTCAAAGCCCTCAACATGAAGTGTCTCACCTAATTTTCTTTTAAACCTTTGTTACCTCAGAAAAAATTTTATATACATTTTAATATTAAATATATACATTGCATAATCAATTGGAAGTTCATAGGGGCGCATTAATGATTGGAATCGGAATGTAGATACTTGATTGTTTAAAAAATGATCACATTTAAAATTTACTCAGTATTACATTTAAAAAAGAGAAAAACTAGTAAAGTAATGTAAAAGATCGTGTAAAATAGAAGTGTGAAAAAATGTAAAGAAAATAATATAAAAGTTCTGTATGGACATTAAAAATGGGGAGGGGATTTCCTTAAATTAGCTAACATGTTAGCCAAATCTTGACTCTTGGATTAATCAAGGGTCAAGATTCAAAGTTCGTCTTTAAATCTTGATCTTTGATTTCAATATAAGGGTCAAGATATTTCCAACTTAATCAAGTAAGTTGGAAACAAATTGAGAGAATCTCTTTCCTTAAAAGTTAAAAATGATAGTGTGGGTTAAAAATGTTGTTGAAGTTGAGACATGTTTTATAAAATATAAAGAAAAGCGTATAAAAGTGAATAAAAGCGTATAAAATGAAGAAAAACAAAGAGTGTAAGATAGAAATGTGAAAAATGAGAAAAATAGCAAGGGAATTCTTTTTATCTTAGTCATGCCAACGGATATACTCCCTTTAAAATTCGAAAAAGACAATATTTTAAGAATGTAATTGTGGGAACGCCAATTCTCATGTTGCTTCGACTCAAGGACGGCTTAGACTATTGGGAGTAGCCCGTTCCCACCAAAAATATTCGTGCGGAACGCCTGGGGAACGCCCCACTTCGGCCCCGGGGGGCATTCCGGTTAGTGAAAAGTTGTGCCCCGTTGCATTTCGAACGCATCCGGGCGTTTGGATTTTAGTGAGAATTAGCCGTTTGATGTCCTTGAAATTTGCATGATTTAATTTTTTTTCTAGCCTTTTCACTCTATATATATACATACACATACACATATCAATATACATACACACACATATCTATCTATTTTCCTTTCAAAAAAATTACATACACACACATTATCCTAAAAAATCACCATATGGATTCCGATGATTCATCCGGATCTTCTAACGAGTCCGCCGATTACGAAGAGCGTGTACAAAATGTGCTTCTTCGAGCCGCCGAACTAATTAGACGACAGATTGACGAACAACCTGCCCCAGTCATTAGAAGAAGGGTACCAGTTGATCGTGATCGTATTGAAGCACACGCTCATTTGATGCATGACTATTTTGCTGAAGAACCGCGATATCCACCCAGACTTTTTAGATGAAGGTTTCGTATGTCAAAAAATTTATTTGAGCGGATAGTCGGTGATTTGGAGGCTAGGTACACATATTTTCAGACGAGATATGACCGTGTTGGGCGCAGAGGGTTTGCCGGGGTCCAAAAGTGTACATCTGCAATTCGTCAATTGGCATATGGCGTTAATAGTGATTTCCTTGACGAGTATTTGCAGATGTCTGAACGAACATCAAGGGAATCCTGCCTAAATTTTTGTGTTGGTAATGATATTTTCAAATATTAATTCTATATAGTTATATACTTATATATATACTTATATATATAGTTATTAATTCTATATAGTTATATACTTATATATATACTTATATATATATACATATATAAGTTAACATTTATCATTAAAAGGTATGCGGGAAATTTATGGAGCAAGATATCTACGGAGACCGACTCCGTCCGATCTTCAGCGTATATACGATGTTCATGAACAAGTTGTTGGTTTTCCCGGTATGATCGGTAGTATAGATTGTATGCATTGGCCATGGGAGATGTGTCCAGCGGCGTGGCGAGGTACTTACACAAGCGGGCATGTGGGTAGACCGTCTTTGATCCTTCAGGCTGTAGCATCAAACGATCTATGGATTTGGAATGTGTACTTTGGACAGCAAGGTTCTCACAACGATATCAATGTGTTTGAATCATCGCCAATTCTTGAAGAAATTATAAACGGATTGGCACCCACGGGTTAGTGTTTTATTCTAGTTTTTACATGTAAATGTTTTACTTCTAAATGTTTAACTTCTAAATGTGTTTTTCTAAATGTTTTATTCGCAGCTCCGTTTTGGGCAAACGGAAACTTTTATGAGAAGGGATACTATTTGGGCGACGACATCTATCCCGAATATGCTACATTTGTGAAGACCTTTTCCGACCCGATCGATGAAAAAAGAAGACATTTTAAGAAGAAACAAGAGTCGGCACGAAAGGGTATTGAGCGGGCTTTCGGTGTGCTTAAAAAACGATGGAAGGTGCTAAAAAATCCGACACTATATTGGGACAAAAGAAATATCCAGGATGTTTGTTAGGCTTGTATCATTTTACATAACATGATCCTGGAGGACGAAAACAAGGCCGTATGCCAGGACTACAACGCCCAAGAACCGAGTCTCAATCCAGATTATTGGAGGCGCATAACTCCAATGGAAGTTCGTATCCAAAATCTGCATGCCGTAAAAAACCGTGAAACCCACAACATGCTAACGGCAGATTTGGTTGACCATCTTTGGGCGAACACACCACATGACTTCTAGCCTGCAGCCGATCCCTTTGCCGATCTTCGAGAGTATGTTAGCACCAACGACGACGACTCCGATTAGTTTTATTTCGAGTTTTTATGTAATGTTTTTTAGTGTGTTTTTTTTTAATAAAAAGTAGTTTGTTTTTTTATTTAATAAAAAGTATGTTTTTAATAAAAAGAAGTATGTTTTATTTAATTTATTTATAAATCTAAATAAAAAAAAATTAAAGAAAAAAATGAGAATGCCTCAAAAGGCATTCTTCCACCCAAGGGTGGGGAGAATGCCCCTTATGATTGGTAAGTGCCACATGTCAAGTTTTAGATGGAAGAGGGGCATTCCATGGACTTTCAATACCTAGTAGTCTTAGGCCCGAGATCACTCCACCCTCTTCGGTCTCATAGACTTGTTAATAGGAGACAAGATTTCCTTTTTACTCATAATCTCATAGGATACATATTTTCACTATAATTTTGTCATTATCATCAATATCAAATAGCAGAATGAATAAAACCAACTTTATATTATCTTTTATCATCTTATGAAAATGATGTGAACAGTTCCAGAAGTCAACTAGTCAAAGGGTTCCACGTATTTCGTTGTTTATGGATGATTCAACATGCGGGCTGTCGGCTATGATTGATCATTTCAATCTCAATTTCAACTTCAAATTGAAATGGTCAAACTTCTACGCCTCTCACACAAAACATGTCAAAACATAAAACTATTCTACCATATTTTATTTAACCAAATTTAATAGAAACATTTAACAATCCAATTAGTTAAATAACTACTATATTTAACCAACTCTACTTAAGTGGGTTGATTAACGGTATCTTCTAAATCCATTATATGGGCCCCGGAGGTGAGTTTTCTCCAAGATCTCAAGTTTGAGTCTTGAAATTTTCATCTCAAGGTATTTATTATGGTAATAAAATAAGAAAATGAGTTTGAGGGAAGTAGTTATCGACTATATATATATATATAAGTTATTAATTTATATGTTTTTAAAAGGTACAGATCAAATATTATAAGGAAAGGTCTACGCTATGTTGTCTTAACCGGGTTCACGCTAGAGAACCCTAATGTGAACCCTAGTATTTATTAATTTATATAAGGGGGAAGGGAATATGATGCTGTTAGGCACTTAAGCTGGGTGAAAAACTTTTCACATACATTTTTTTAAACCATAAAAATCATGAGGGCCAAACATTTATTCAAAATATTAAAATATTGGTATGTGAGGGGTTTTTCACCCAAATTGGATGCATAACAGCCCCATACTTACTTTTCTCTTTATATAATTATTTTTTGAACTTATTATCTTATATATTTAAGGGTAAATTACAAAAATCATACCTGAGGTTTGTTCGAAACTACACTGGTCATACCTACAATTTAAAAATTACGCGAGACATACCTATCGTTGTCAAAAACTTACACTGACCATACCTATCGCTGAGGGTCGTCTATTTGACCGTTAAGTCAAGTCACGTGCCTTGCATGTGAGGTATCAAAATCGTAATTTCGCGTATACTTCAGGTTACATCTGTGTAATTTACTCTAATAAAAAAATATTACTCGTAAGATATTTATATTTATATTTCAATTATTAAAGTGGGTAAATATTCTATATTAAATTTCATATATATATGGTAACACTCCGGCAAGAACACTCTTAAAATAAGAACGGTGAGAACACTTAAATACATCATTTTGATGCATTAAAAGTCCACAAAACTAATATAGTGCATAAATAATTATCATTATTTAAGTGTTTAACAACACATTGATACGTCAAAATCAGAAAAATCACGTTTTTTATTGCATGCATCATTTTGAAGAATATGCATCTAAGATGGATGCACAAAACAAAAAGCATGTTTTTCTCTGGAACTCCAAACCCAAAATGCTACAAATTGCTAATTTGAGAAATATTTTAAAACCGTAACGAGTCTTCAAATTTGCTCTACCCCTCTAATTTTAGGGGATGACAAAAACCATATGAAAAAGTTATATTGCTTTTTTAAAAAAAAAAAATTGTATCTTTTTATATATATGTTTCTATCAAAAAGAATAAATCATAACAAATAAAATAATAATAATAATAATATAAAAGTAAAACTTTAGTGGTTTTTATAGTTATCATCCTTGTTATATTCACTATACAAAATAATAATGATATATATTATAATAAAGGGTTTAGTGCACCATAATGAAACAAACTATGCCCAAAAAATTATATTTAATGACATACAATGTGATCTAAGTTAAAATTAGATGGTTATTATTATGTTCATATATCTACCAATTTACTAAAGTTGAAAGGTTTTCGGAACAATATTTAGTGTAATCTTTGGATATTTGATCCACACGTGTTTGTTTTATCTATTTTTGTATTAACGTATTTTTTATAACATAAAAATATATGAGCAAAAGGACATATATGACATCATTTTAAAGAATTGAAATATACCGTTCAAGTTTAAACACTAAAAGTTATAGATAAAATACATATGACAATATAAATTATTTTATTTTATTATAACTTTTTCACTACATGTGAATTTTTTATGAATGTCAAAAATCTAAAATAGGTTATGTTACTTAAGTACATACTAAAAATCCCTTGCATGATAAATTTAAATTGAGTTTTGTTAATGACAGTTGTCCGTATTAATTAATTTGATTCATTAAAATTTGTATATTGTCTTGTAAAAATTCAAGGGATGGTTATTGATATATAAAATACTATTCATTTATACATGTAATAAGTTGTTTATGACAATCCTTAGGACTATCATTATCATTTTCTACTATTTAAACCCATATAACTAGATGTAGTTATATAAATCACCACCGCTATTGCAAAAGCCGCCATCTAAGGCCTCTCACAATATGGTCGTCGACCGAGCTTCAATGGGCTCGTCGACCATGTCCGTATTGTGAGTGGCTCGTCGATGAGCCATTTCGCCCGCCTCTTTCGTTCCATCGACACACATAGGCGAACAAGAGAGGGAGAGGGAGAGGAAGAGAGAGAGTGATACCGGACAAAAAAAAAGTGTTTTTCTCAAATTTGAATGCAACGGTTATGTTCTTATTTTTATTTATATTTTAATTTTCTTTCTATATATACTAATCTTTCACAACTCATTCTTCACCATCCATTCTTCACACAAAAAAACACACTGTCAAAAAATATCTCACAAACTTCATCTCTAAAATCATGTCAAACAACGAAAACCAGAATCAGTAAAACGATCTTTGGAATGTCTTTCTTGATAACCCGATCCCGGCTATGTCATCAACTAACCAAGGCCAAACAAGCCACGCATCAAGCTCCTCCAACCCGCCCCCAATGGGTTCTCTACCATCTTGCCTCGTTAACCTATTTTCAACACCGTACTACAATCAAATTAACTACAATCCAATTATGGGTCATTGATGAGCGTCCAAATTGTGATAAAAACCCCTATTGAAAGGCTTCATTTCTATGTCTAAATGAGTTAATATTCCGGAACTTTTGGTACTAATTGCATGTTTATATAGGTTCACGGAAGATGCAAGAGACGGTAAATGGCATCAAGTAACTCAGGAGAAAAGCCTATGATGATTACAAGACACAAGGAAGCGATTCGGAGCTGAAAGAAGACGCGGTAGGTGCAGCAGGAGTCACCAGCGCCGCTGGAAACAGCCAGCGCCACTGGCCAGTCATCTACTAGCGCCGCTGGAGAAATCCAGCGCCGCTCCCTCAAGCATCCCAGCGCCGCTGGTGCAAACCAGCGCCGCTGGTCCATCAGGCCCACTCACCAGCGCCGCTGCCCAGTTCAGGAGACCGACTTTGCTGCCTATTTAAGTCGAACTAACCCTCAAAACCCTAAAGAGAGAGCCGAAACAGCAGCCCTAGCCGCCCAGCAACACCCCTAGGTCGATTTTGCAGATTCCAAGAAGGTTTTGGAGCTTCTATCGCCTTCCGATCTTCATCCTCGGTCTAGATCTAGCTTTCTATTTATCTTTTATTTGTTTGAACTATGTCTTTCATATTTTCAGACTTTGTTATTCCATTAATAATGCTAGGCTAAGGGCTGGATACTTGTTTGGAATCGATGTGATCATGTAGACGTTTACTGTTTTATTGTGTTTGTTAGTTTACTGTTGGAGTGTGATTTTTACTGTTCATCGTAGATCCATGTTTATTAGTAGGTCATGTTATTATTGGTTTTATATCTGAATATGTTAGTTTAATTCTGATGGTTCTCTATGATACTAGGACTAACATGCTAGGACAGAAAACGACTAGTCAGTCATTAACTAGAAGTAAAAAGTGATTCACTTGTGACTGAGAGATCCAGAACCATAATAACTAGATTGAATTGAACATGATGCTTAACAATGTCAGACGCGATCCTTTGACTTGGAAACGAGCATTGTGGTCACCGGAGGGAATTATATCTGGTCATGGGTTAAGAACCGGGTAACTAAAAGATAAACTAGTAACACAAACTTTAGGTCGTTTAATGCTTAGACAATGAATCTAACGAGAATTTGTCTATAGAGTAGTGTGAGTCTAGCGACAGCACTAGTAACTTAGGTAAAGTGAATCTAACGAGAATCCGAGCCCTGACGAAGTTTCCAACAGTCTAACAAACCAATAGAACTAGTATTTGGTCGTACCATGAGATCTGAGATGTCCAAACAAGTATTTTAATTTAATTACTGTTATTCGCTTTTTCAGTTCTATTTTCAGGTTAAGCCTCTCACTACTAGTGTGTGGCTTAGAGTTAATTTTCTGCAATTAATTAGTTAAAATAGGAAATCGTGACAAACCCCCAACCTTTAGGATTACACTTACGTATAGATTAAACAGTGCAACGCGTCCCTGCGAACGATGTTGTAGCTTACCACTAGCCTATACTACATCAACCGGGTTCGTTGCCCGTAAGTGTGGTTTTGTTTAGTTTAGTTACTTGTACAACATATAAATTTAAAACAAACGCACATCACAGTCTTTTGGCGCCGCTGCCGGGGACGCGACACATTGTTTTATTTAGTTTAGTTAGTGTAATTCGACCCTATTTTGTGTTTCGGCACAAGATAGTTAATTTCAGTTTCGCATTTTAGGATTAGTTAGTTAGTTTAGTTCATTTTAGTTCAAATTAGGTTTAGTTAGCATTATATTTCATTTTTAGTTGCATTTTTAGTTTAATTTAGTTCTTCATTTCATTTTGTTTTTATATTGGTGCGTTGATCTTTTTCTTGAGTTTTGTAGGATATTTATGTAAGTTGATGCGTTTGAGATCGGGAACGGTTGTAAGACGTTTTTCCACAAGCCTAAGTAGACTCAGACGTAGGAATAGGTTCAAGAGATCAGCATCATCACCCGGCATTAACCTAGGAAACCTATTCGACTTAGAAGCCTCTTTAGGATCAACCAGCCTTAGATCAGAACCACCATCACCAGAACCGGAGATGAACGAATTCGATCGACCCATGATGGAAAGGACAAGAGCCGTTGTTCCAACATTGGGCTCGGCTATTGTCCTACCTAACCTTGGAGACTCGTTTTCGGTCAAAGGTCACCACCTGAAGCTCATTTAGGACAACCAGTATAATGGCCAAGCCAAATCAGACCCATACAAGCATGTAAGCAGGTTCACCAGTTTGTGCAAAATGTTCAAATATGGAGGAGATGTCACTGAAGACAACGTGAAGCTTAGCTTATTTCAGTCGTCTCTCACCGGAGAGGCACGTGCTTGGTTCTATGAGCTTGATGAAGGTACCATCACTACATGGAATCAACTTCGCGAGGAGTTTGTTTCGCAATTCTTTCCCCCGAGTTTGGCTAGGAAAATGCTTAGAGACATCAAAACTTTCAAGCAAGACGAAGGAGAATCACTAGTTGATGCATGGAAAAGGCTTAGGGAGATGACCAGGAACTGTCACGGGAACGGGCTACCGAAGCACGAGATCATGGAAATCTTTTTCTATGGTCTAACCAAGACTTCCCAAAAGGACTTAGATCTAGCCGGCGGTGGTAACTTTTTGTACAAGACTACCAATGACGCGTACAAAATGATGGAGGATATGGTGCAAGCTAGCTTAGCCTGGGAGATGGACGATAAGGAACGAGATAGGAGACCAAGAAGGACCGTGGCTAGCATTGAGAGCAGCTCCGACAAGGAGGTAATTCATGAACTTAAAGCTTTATCTAACCGATTTTCTGATTTTGAAGGTAGGTTGGAAGTTATGGACAAGGACCTCAAGGTGATTGCACACGGGTACACTAAATGCGGAGGATTGCACTATACCGAAGATTGTGAAGACGAGGCTACCAAGCAAGTCAATTTTGTTTAGAACCAATACCGAGGAGGAAGCTTTCAACGAGGACTATTTGCAAGAAACCCCAGTAATTCTAACTTTAATTCTAGTTATCCTAGAACTAACAATGGTTCTTTTCAAAATAGGTGGCAAAGGAGCAATGATCAACCGGAGAAGCCAAAGGTAGAAGGTGAAGCCAAGGAGGACCCCATTGCCAAGCTAACCCACATGATGGAGAGGTACATGGACATGAATGACAAGAGGCATGATTCCTTGGACAAGTACACTAGGTTCTTGAATGAGAAGATCGCCAACTTGGACCATAAGGTGGATATAGTGTCAAGAGACCAACAAGCGGCGATATACGGCCTAGAAAAGAAGCTGGAAAAGTGGATGGAACTGAGTGCGGGAAAGGAGAATGGAGTTCTTCCAAGTAATGCCAAGCCGAATCCCCAAGGAAGCCCTAGTTCGAGTCAAAAGTACCAACCACCAATCGGCAGAAACGAGAGTGTGAACGCCGTGTTCATAGAAGGTAATGACTCAAATATGGTTTCTAATGATTCTTGTGAAGTGTCCAATCAAGTGCAGATCAAAGGGACGCAAAATGAAGGCGAAATGGACAAAAACACAATTCTGCATGCTGAACAGCAGGCACCAGCGCCGCTGGAACCTACCAGCGCCGCTGGCTGCACAGGTAAGCGCCGCTGGGACCCTCCCAGCGCCGCTGGCGAGCCTGGAAGAGATGATTTGCGCAATGTTTCGTCCAGAGAAGGAGACCTCGACATCCAGCTCGCATCTAAATGCAGAATAGAAGATGGAGGAGATCCGGACAGAAAGGAAGGAGTTGAAGATCCCGACACACCGGATGACGGGAAGCCGGGAATGCAAGCATCTATAGATCCAGGAAGTTTTCTAATCCCTTGCACTATTAATAATGAATATTTCTCGAATGCATTAGTTGATTTAGGGTCAAGTATTAATGTTATGCCTACTGTGATTTATGAGAAACTTACCCTTTGTTTGCTGAAACCCGCCAACATGAGTATTAGGTTAGCCGATCAGACTTATCGACAACCCAAGGGGATTGTTGAACGAGTCCATGTTAGGGTTAAGGACTTAGAATTTTGGACTGAGTTTGTTGTGCTTGATTCGATTAGTGATATTGTGACACCATTAATCTTAGGAAGACCATTTCTGCATGTTGCTGATGCAACTATCCATGTCCTTAAATGTGAAATATCTTTGTTGGATGGTAATGTTAGGATTATAGTGTCTGACCTAGTAGATCAAGTTGAGGAATGTCTTAGGATGCAAATATTAGATAATAATCAGAGGACTAGTAAAGAAGTTAGGATGCTATTGGATAAGAAAGAAGCCGTAGAGACCAAACCTAAGAGTAAGATAAGTCATGAGGATTTCACCGATCTTAGGGATTTTAAGGAAAAGATAGAAGAACAACTCAGAAATGGAAGAAAAATGGCCAATAGGATTAGAGGAATATTAGGAAACATGGAGTGGGAGGATCGTGTAGCAGACTTGGAAAGTGATAAGATGACTGAGATAATAGCTAGAGAACCTAATGGAAAGTTTTATGGTGACCCTAGTATATTTCAGACACCTAGCTACATTTGCTCAAACCGCTTCAAAAACACCTACATAGACCTTAGATCAACATCAAACATCTTACCTATAAGAATCTACAATAACAATTTGAAGAAGCTTAGAAATAAGATTAGGTGGGAAAACTTAGAAATCAGATTAGTAGGAGGAGCTAAGGTTTTAACCAAAGGCTTCATTAGAGACCCAGTGATTGGAATAGAGGAACTAGAAATCCCGACTGATTTCTTTATCGTTGAAGATGATTCAATGACAAGAGATCATGTTATCCTAAGACAACCATTCCTTCTCGCCGTAGGATCCTCTGTTAATGTTAAGGCAAAGAAGATAACTCTGAGCTTAGGTTACAACACAGTAGTGTTGACCAAACAAGATGTTAGTGAGACCAACCCATTTGGAACGAAATGTAAAACCAGGAATTATGAATGGGAACTTAAGAAAAGAAGAATAGAATCACACCTAAGAAATAAGTCAAGCCTTTATATCAAATCACCCACGGGTGTCGGCCCTAGGCCTAACCCACATTCCTCACCTTAGTTCCTAGGCCGAGTCCGGCTGAAGACTCGTTAAACTTAGCGCTCCTTGGGAGGCAACCCAAGCCGTATTTTCATTCTTATTTTTATTTTTATTTTTAGCTTTTTAGGAAACTATGTGACTAATTGCCATTAAGGAATTGTTTTAAATTTTATAACTTGTGATATTTTATGAGTTTGTTTTGAGTATCACAGATTCAAGCTTCAAGGATCAAGGAAACAAGTAACTTATAGCAATCGTCATTTGGTTTTCATTTTTAGTTTTTACTTTTCATTTTGTTTTAGCTCGTATTTTTCCATTTTGATATTTTGATTGAAGTATGTAGGAGTATTTTGCTTTGTAGTCTGAAGGAAACCATGCATTTAACCAAAAGCTAAGTGTGGGAGAGGTTGAGCATCAAATCGCTGAAGAAATCAGACTTTGGAACACGTACAGAAGCTACAAGCGCCGCTGGAGAGCACCAGCGCCGCTGGTAGTGCAACCTGGGCACCACCAGCGCCGCTACACACACACCAGCGCCGCTCAGGGCCCCGTCCCGCACACCAGATCGCCAAAAAATCAAAAAAAAATCAGAAAAACCCAAAAATCCAAAAAAAATAAAAAAGTTAGAAAAGACCAAAAAGAAAAGGAGGTGGAAACGCATCAATGGATCACCATTAAACAGAGAAACTCAAAGCATTTGAAGATTCAAGATCATTCAAGTATCTCCACAATTGCCACCTTCAACAAATTCATGCAACTTTAGACCCGGGAAGTTTCGTTAATCCTGTTTATCTTCCATTTTTATGTGTTTTTCCTATTACCCTTGTTATTCATTGTCTAGTACAACGAGGGCGTTGTACAACTTAAGTGTGGGGGATGGAATAGGAAAAACCCTTGGTCTAAATGTTGATTCATTTTAAGTTTTTTACTACTTATTTCATGCAATTTCAAGTTTTTATGTGTCTGAAAACTGTATTTGAGAGCATAAGCTTTGCAGTAGACAAAAGATGACGATAATTAAGCAACATTAGCTTTGGTAGGATGAACGGTTAGTTAGGATTATTAGTTTAACTATAGATTTGTGGCTGTTCATGCTTCCAACTGAATTAGAGCTTAGACTGAAACTATATGCGATTATGTTTGCCATAGCACACTTAACCGGACTTTAATATGCCTAGCAATTAGAGCTTTCGGATGCAACATCGGGCTGTTCATCGGGTTTTGGAACGACTCAAAAGATTAGTACTTATGTTCAAATGCAACAAGATGCTTTGCGACAGGCCGATATTAAAGTTGCCATGAAGTTTTTGGTGAAACTGATTTTGACGGGTTTGTCGAGAAAGGACTTGGAAGCACATATGAGATATCGGCAATACTTGGAAGAGGAATTCGGTAGCACGTTTTATGCACCGGCGGCTCGAGCGGCTCCTAGCTACGACCCGGAGGACGACGAGGATGACGAGACGGCCGAAGACGAATAGTTTTATTTTTAATCGTAATGTTTTATTTTCATTGTAATGCTTTATTTTTAATTGTACGAGATGGTTACCCGCGCAATGCGGCGGCAACGGGTGGTGCTAGTGACGGTGGTGGTAACGATGTGGTTATTAATCTAAAAGTAATTGACGTAAATGGTAGTGTAGTTATTTTATGGTAACGATGTGGTTGTAAATAACTTTATTAAGAATATTATAGACATATTAGGTGAAATTGTTTAAATTCATTAATAAATAAGATAAATAGTTTGGATAAATATGAGTGTAAAATATTTTAGGGATATTAGGTAGATTTAGTATGAGAGTTAAGAATGTGTTGAAAATTAAGGGTATTTTGGGTATTTTAAAGGTAGAGACTTAAAAAAATGGAGAGTAGTTTGTTTATTAATATAATTTAGATTAGGTGTATTTTTTTTTAGTTAATGTTTAATTGTAATGTTTTTTAATTTAGTTGTAATGTTTTATTTTAAATAAAATTAAGTTTAATTTATTGTTTCGATAAATATAAAATAAAAGTTGTGGAAGATGTGTTATTGTGAGTAAGTATGAAAGAGTTGGATGAGAAGAAAGAAAAGCTAACGTGACAGTGTGGAAAAAGCGTGGAAGAATTATTTATTCTAAGAGGCCTAAGTAGTTATCCACTCAGCCGTTAGTGTGTGAGTGTGTCCCTACTCCCTACCGTGTTAGCGCCATCGCAATTATTAAATCAATTTACGGATCTCATTTTCAATATTTATTTATTATTATTCCAATTTCCATCAGGACCGATAATTAGCATCTTAACGACAACTGTACATTGTGCATCCGAAGATGTACAACTGATCCCACCACGACCTATTGCCAATGCTTTTATATCAATAATTGATTAAGTTATTTGGGTTACATGATTAGTACAAATAAAGCTCATCGAATAATATAATGCTATCTATTATATACTCGGAGTCACCATTGTATACGTTAAATATATGATCATATGAAAACTTAACATTCCTTATTTAGAAAAACATAGTTTGAATGTTTTTTAATTCTAAATTTCTTGTATTTGACCTGTCATTGAGAGTGTTTGGATTAATATATGTAATTTTTTTTATTACGTTTTTTATTATTTGGTTGTAATCATTATTATTAGTTATTAATTTATTATATATGTTAATCCAAAATAATAATCCAAATTAATAGCATATATGTTAATCCAAGTTAATGCAACATCTTGGTCGACTTGTTTTTTTCCAAATTAATAGCATATATGTTAATAGCATATACACCTTATCCGTATCGCATACTATTGAACGATTTGGAAATGCAGAAACGATTGTATATTCTCTGGAAAACAGCCCTCTACTCGGTTTGCAATAAGAGACCTCAAAGACACGAGCTTTCAATGGTTATCGAATAGATCGACCTCCCTAGGAATCAACTGGCCCCAGTGGAGTAGTTTCAAATTCTTACTTTTATACGTTTCTCTAGCCATTATATGCTTCTCCTAGCTTCTTGCTAGAGTTCATATCAATAAAACTTCTTTTTTAATGTTCAAAAAAAAAATAGCATATATGTTAATCCAAGTTAAGGGCCGTTTTTTTTTTTTAGTCATTAAGTACTGAATGTATAAATAATGTCTGTATGTATTAAATAAAAAGTAAGTAATTAATGGTTATTTTTATTTATTAAGTAAAAAAAAAACATAAAATTTAATTGAATGTATTAAGTTTCAATTATTAAGTCTATTAAATAAAAAGAAAACAAAGTCTTAATACAAACATCTTGGTTGACTTGTTATTTTTATATGTCGATTATTTTTTATTATTTGGTTGTGAGCCTTATTTTAATATCGTATTTGTTATTGTAAATTAATAATTCAAATTAATACCATAAAATGTTGATCCAAATTAATACCATATGTTGGTCATCTTGGTCGACTTTTTTTTCTCTTTAATGTTAGTTTTTTAATAATATAATTTAGTTACATCTTTAATAATTTAGTTTAAAGAAATCGAAAGTTATAATTGGTCAATTGAGGTTAGATCA
The DNA here is from genome assembly GCF_010389155.1 of Erigeron canadensis. Classification (NCBI taxonomy): domain Eukaryota; kingdom Viridiplantae; phylum Streptophyta; class Magnoliopsida; order Asterales; family Asteraceae; genus Erigeron; species Erigeron canadensis. The sequence goes on from NC_057763.1 coordinate 19,712,809, forward strand.
ATTGATTTTTAGATCTTGATATTTGATTTCCATCCAAAGGCTAAAATCATCCTAACATGACTAGTCATGTTAGGATAAACTTGAGGGAATCTCCTCCCTATATTAAAACTAAAATTAAAATTAAGATACCTATTATATCAAAATGATCTAGCTTTTAAAGATGAGAAATGATATTAATGTCATAGTAATAGATATATTTATCACATATATGATTTCTAAGTTAGCCTTATCTATACTTCTATACTATATTATAAAAAGAATAGTCTTTTTATTTTTAGTAATGTTGAAAATGTGTAATATTTTCACTTAACACCCCTTAAAATACTATTATATACACTATCCTCTTAACATTAATGATTAAATTACACTGCCAGTCATTTATCATTTAAAATATGTTCATTAACCTTTTACATCAATTATATACGCAACCCACCGCCGCTCCACCACCAACAGTCGTCCAACCATTACACCGTCGCCGCCACGACCACCGCCGCATAGCGCGGATACCGTGCTAGTGTTATAAAAAGTAATATTGATTTTTCGGTATAAATATCACTTTCACTAAAGATTAGTTATCTTATACTGAAATAAAGTAACAAACATATACTCTCTTTGTCCTAATTTAAATGTCATGTTGACTAACTTTGACCGTAGATAACTTTGTTTGTACTATATGTTAGTTGATGAAACTTATATGAACGAAAAGTACATTAAAAACCCAATCCATTCATATATTTTATATCAAGTTTTACATGACACAAACAAAGTTATTTACGGTCAAAGTTAATCAACATAACAATTAAAATAAGACACATGGAGTAATAGAAGACAGAATGAGAAGTTTATAATTCAACTTATAGTCTTTACATATAAAAACAAGTTGATGCACTGATTGAAATATTTGAAAGTCTTATGAAAATGTTAAAAATATATGTATGAAATCAAATATGATACGAATCAAGTTATAATAAGTCCACCTTCATATATATATATATATATATTTATATTTTGACCATATGTACGCCTTTGACTATTATACGTATGAATGTATGTATGTATATGAATTTGACCACTAGTAGAATAATATATTTTTATCTAGCGTATTCCCATGTGGCCATGTGTGTGTATATATATATGTGTAAGATAGAGATGTATATGAGTTCATCAAGCAATAATTTGAGTATACAAAGAAAAATAAAATAAAAATGGATAGCCCAAGGAAGAAGGAAGGTGAGTCAGTGGTTGACCCTAGCACCACCGTGGGCGGTGGCGTTGAGGATGTTTACGGTGAAGATCGTGCCACCGAGGATCAACTCGTTACTCCCTGGACTGTTTCCGTTGCCAGGTACTATATGTATCTATATCTATATATCTATATCTAATAGTAATTGTGAGTTTGCATGCCTAACTAGCTAGCTTCTGATTCTATTTTTCTTTTTTATGATTTTGAGATGTATATATATATAAATATATATATATATATATATATAAGTACTTATATATATATATATACTTATATAATATGCTATATGTATAGTCTGTAACCCAATTTTTTGATCTAGTTATTTGTTAATTCATGCTGAATGAATATATTTTTGTCACTAATAGAGTTATTTGTTACCAGATGATGAGTTGACTAACCTTTGACCGATCATGTATTTATGTGTATATATATATAATGAATCGATTTTATGCTGATTTTTGTTTATGAACTATAAGTTTTTTGTTAGTAACTAAAAATATGATTTATATGTGATTGTTAATAGTGGATACACTTTACTGAGGGATCCACATCATAACAAGGGACTTGCCTTTACCGAAAGGGAGCGTGACGCGCATTACTTGCGCGGTCTGTTGCCTCCTGCCGTTGTAACGCAGGAGCTTCAGGTTCGTGTTTCACACTAGGAGATCTATTTGATTTAAACCTTTTCATTTCTTTTAATACAAAATATGTTTTGTTTTTTTTGTAATGATTCTTTAGGAGAAGAAATTGATGCAAAGTATTCGCAATTATGAAGTTCCGTTGCACAAGTATGTTGCTATGATGGAACTTGAGGTATTACTTGCAGACGATTTAAAAAATTACTAGTTCATATGCTATAATTTGGTGTGTTGTATTGAATAATTGTTGTGTATTGTGGTTTATAGGAGCGAAATGAGAGGTTGTTCTACAAGCTTCTTATTGATAATGTGGAAGAACTTCTTCCTGTTGTATACACTCCAACAGTTGGTGAGGCTTGCCAGAAATACGGGAGTATTTTCAATCGTCCTCAGGGTCTCTACATTAGTTTGAAAGAAAAGTATGGATGCTAATTTGATCCGTGTTCACTTTAGATGAGATTAATTCATATAAGTATGTGTTGATGATAGCATATAACTTAAATTTTGCAGGGGTAAGATTCTTGAGGTACTAAAGAACTGGCCCGAGAGGAGTATTCAAGTAATTGTGGTGACAGATGGTGAGCGTATCTTGGGGCTGGGAGATCTTGGGTGTCAGGTAAAATAAGCTAGCCATCTTTAGTCTGCAATTATGTGTATTCAATGCTATGGAAGCTCTATGAAACAGTATATATATATATTTTTTTTGTCTAAAATGAACAATATCTATATTTGTACAGGGAATGGGAATTCCAGTTGGAAAACTCGCTTTATATACTGCACTTGGAGGAGTTAGGCCATCTACGGTAAGCTTTCATTTGAATGGAACTTTTCAGTTGACATGATTTACTTTTATTTCTTTTTTCTTTTCTGGGGACGGAGGGTAGGAGGCAGAAGTCTAGTATATTATGCAGAGCCAATAAAGTTACTTCATAATTTTAGATAGTGGTTGCATGATAATTTAATTTTTGCATTCAATTTGTTAGGTATCTTCCAGTGTATATTTTAATTTCCTTTGTCTGTCATTTGCCTTGCAAAGTTATTTCATTGCAAGTTTAGTTATGTTTTTTTAATTTGAATATGCAGTGCTTGCCTATAACCATTGATGTGGGAACAAACAATCAGAAGCTATTGAATGATGAGTTCTATATTGGTCTTAGACAAAAGAGGGCCACTGGAAAGGTACATTGATCACTGCTCATTAAAGTTAAAGTCATTGAAGCTCTCCAGATTTATATTTGCAACTTACGAGTTACTTGAGGAGTCTATGTCTGTTCTTTATTATAGAAGCAGGAGTTATGATCTTATTGTTGTGCAGGAATATTACGAGTTAATCGAGGAGTTCATGTCTGCAGTCAAGCAGAACTATGGTGAAAAAGTCCTTGTGCAGTTTGAAGACTTTGCAAACCACAACGCATTTGAGTTGTTGTCCAAATATAGAACCTCCCATTTAGTGTTCAATGATGATATACAGGTATATATGGTTAATTAATTAATTTACGATTCACTAATCTTTGTCAATGTATAACATTGCTTCTTCCATTTCAGGGGACTGCAGTCGTGGTCCTTGCAGGACTTGTTGCATCACTTAAATTACTTGGTGGTAGCTTGGCTGATCACACATTCTTGTTCCTTGGTGCTGGAGAAGTGAGTCTCTTGTCTTTGTGCTCAGTTGATAAATGAGCATCCTGATTGGTCATGTGAATACATTAACAAATTTACTATATCAAGAGCCCAGCCCGAATCAGTATGCATCATATCCTATCACATGTAAACACCAACAGTCATTTGCAAAGGTGGCAGCTTGAAATCATAACCATAAAACTTAGTTAATAATGTAATGCCATTCTGGAAGTCACCCAAAAGTTACCTTAAATGCCCGCAACTTACAAAATTATATTATTCACAAGAATTTACTATTAATGTAGTACCAGTAACATTTATGGTGATTTGGATAAGACAATTAGTATCTAAGGTTGGTTATAAGTTGGAAAAGTATTCCAGACATTCAGGTCAACCCAGTGAGTCTTGTTTTAACTGATATAAAAGATAACCGTTTTGACCCATTACCCAGCCCACTTGACCCATCCATTTCCCTCCTCAGGATCCTTTTGATACAGAAATACTAATTAGTAAAGCATTCATCCATAAAACTAAATACACTCATGGATCCACAAAGACATTTCTATGCATTAGGACTTGAATGAACTCTACGTACATCTAATGCTATACCGTATTTTATTCAGGCGGGGACTGGCATAGCAGAGCTTATTGCTCTTGAGATATCAACAAAGGTAATAAGAGTTTCAAAACACTGCCTAGTTGTACATAACATACATTAAGTACTGCTACTTTTATTGATTTGTTTTTAACAGTTGCTAACTTTCTTATCACTTTGTTTAATGTTTTATAGACAAATATTCCTATCGAAGAGACTCGTAAGAAGATATGGCTTGTCGACTCTAAGGTGGGTACAACCGTACAAGTTGATCTCTAATATTTTTGCATTTCCTATCATATGCTTCTGTTATTCTTACATGATGGCTGCTTCTTCAGGGGTTAATTGTTAGTTCTCGTAAAGCATCCCTTCAGCATTTCAAGCAACCATGGGCTCATGAACATGAGCCTCTTTCAACTCTCTTAGATGCTGTCAATGTGAGATGATTGTAGTATTTGTTTTCTCTTTTCATTAATAAAATCTGACCGGTTTTGTGTAACTATTGGTTTTCTTCATTAATAAATGGCAGGCTATCAAACCATCAGTTCTAATTGGAACATCTGGGGTAGGACAGACATTTACAAAGGAAGTAGTTCAAGCTATGGCAGCCAACAACGAGGTTTACCCCCACACACTCACTCGCACTCTCGTAGTCTCATATACAACACAGGCCTCACACTAATGTAATGAAATAAATTATTGTATGTAGACACCGCTTATTATGGCTCTCTCCAACCCAACCTCACAAGCAGAGTGCACTGCTGAACAAGCTTACACATGGACCAAGGTGACTATACTCACCCATTCTCTATCGTGTGACTGCAATACAGATATTTGCAGATTAACACAAACTAAACACTTGATATATCATTTTATAGGGACGTGCAATATTTTCTAGTGGAAGTCCTTTTGATCCTTATGAATACAATGGCAAACTCTTCATTCCTGGCCAGGTCATACTTCTGTGTATATATTAAAGTCCTGGATATTTACAACCTCGAAACTGATCATGCGTACTCATATAGCTAGCTTTCTCTTTGTTATATCCAGGCAAACAATGCTTACATTTTCCCTGGACTTGGTTTTGGGTTGGTCATGTGTGGTGCAATCCGTGTTCATGATGAGATGCTTTTGGCTGCATGTAAGTACCACGGATTAGGATCCTCTAAAGTTGATCCAACTTTATAGGTAAAGTTGGATGAACTTTAGCCATTGGATTAAATTCAATGATCAAGATTAAAATTTGGTGTTCAAATCTTGACCATTAGATTTAATCCAATGGTTAAAGTTGATCAACCTTTACCTATAAAGTTGGATCAACTTTAGAGGATCTCAATCCAAGTACCACTTACAATTCTTAACATTTAAGAATGCAATATAAAATATTGCATTGCATCGATTGCGTGTATCATGGTATAACTATGAAATGACATATTTCTGTTTGTTCAGCGGAAGCATTGGCTAATCAAGTAACTCAGGAGCACTACGATAAAGGGATGATTTATCCCCCACTTACCAACATCAGAAAGATTTCTGCTAACATTGCTGCAAATGTTGCTGCTAAAGCATATGAACTTGGTGAGTCTCGTTTTACTAGGGTGTAGAGGTAACAAATCGACTAAGTAATATTTGAACTGGTCGAAACAATGCAGGTTGGGTTAGTTGATTGAAAACACACACTGCAAAAACTTGGAAATTCTTTACCAAAAATTAATGTGTTATGTATGATTTGTAATTAGCATCTCTTAATGAATCACTAGATTTATACATTAGAATTAAACTTGGGTAGACTTTTTGTCTGTTTTTTCCTCGGCTAATTTATTTTTAACTCAATTAACCCACCAGAGATAAATCATAAGCTGAATAATCTATTTACAGACCAATTCACAAGTATATGGAATTAAAATATCCCCAGAAACATGTGCTATGTTTTTCAATATCCTTACTGCTTGTAGTTTGGATCATAAGTATAACTGTTCTTTGCTTAACAAGTTGGCCAAATGCATTACAGGTTTGGCAACACGTCTTCCCCGCCCTGTGGATCTAGTGAAATATGCTGAGAGCTGTATGTACACCCCCAACTACCGAAGCTACAGATAAACCATTAGCTAACTTTCCGTGGTCCGAGTTTCTGATTTTAATGATTTAATCGAGTGTGTTATAATATTGTTTTTGTTATCCTTTTGTGCATGTTGTTATCTATATGTTGTTCTGTGAGTGGTTTAGCACGCGGTTGGTTATGTGTGAATGTTATCTTTATAGTTAACAAAATAACAGAAGCTTTTTGCTCACTACATTAACTTTGTTTTCCTTCATTTTTTCCCCAAATTGCAATATTTGAATCCTTACCGACGATTGGCAGCTGTCTATTGTTTTTCTTTCTTGACCCATCCATATTATAGTTGTTGAATTAATAAAATCACACATAACTGATAGATATACAACACATGCAACTGCAAAATTCATCAAATTTAATCATGTATTTTTATTAGTTTTACAATCTCCTTGAGATGCAACTACTTTCAGGATAAATATTGTACACGAAACACGCATTCTGTGTGAATTGGATGATTGACTAACAGGATTTGTAAGAGGATCTAGCATTGCTCTTTTGTAATACGACGAACTCAGTGACAACATTGATGTTCACGGCTTATATGTACTCAGGTGAGCATGTGTGTCCTGGTATCGTTGAAGGAGGTACTGTTCACACTTGATAGGAGGAAACCTGACATAATTGAAAGTTAACAATGACAACTATCAAGAGACTTGTTCAAATACTTTACTATATGCTAAATGACAACTACACGGCAAAAAAAGAACCATCACTGCACTTGGTCTTGTCATATACGTATATTCGGTCCTTTGTGGGCATATGCAACTTTGAGTCTCATTCTAAACCATACTCGTTATGTTTCCTCTAACAGGCTAAACTAAAAAGCGAACAACTCATATTAGTCGCTCGGAATGCATAAAAAGCTCCTAATAAACTTACATCTTATATTACTTTTGGAATTATATCTAGCACACTTCTAAAAAGTTCAAAAGAATGTGTTTACATGTCATTTTTAGCACACTTTACCAAACACAACCTGACGGACCAGTCCATTTTGCCACCTCTAATACTTGGGTTATCGTTACAAACAAAATATATCTTTTGTCAAGAAGTGAGGAAGCAGTTTTTAGCAGATTTGTGGTGATGGACGCTAAGCTAGTGCATGTACAAGGTTCATTTTGTATTCAGACTTTGAAGTTGTCCAGAATCATTTTATTCTTACAACACATATTTCATATAACAAACACTTACTTCGGGGGGGTTTCTTTCGATTGGCATGTAGGTAAGCACTCAACTATACAATCATGACTAGGCTCCACAAAGTATGGAATCTGCTCATACAAAGGCAGAACCATATATTAACTTCTATGACTTCTTGCTTAAATAGTCAAAGGTCTGAATGATTTTAAGATTTTGTACATTAAAGAAGAAATAAACAACACGTGCAGATCATTTGAAGAACTAGAAAAAGTCTTACGGAATATCGTTCTTGGCCATTGCCTAACACTCGATGCAACGTTGACCTGTTTAAAGATAAGGTGAGAATGAATAGGACAATTGCAAATAATTCTGATAATTAAGCAATATTCATTTGGCCAACATATTGCTTGTTGAGTTGGACTTTAAGTCAAACCTAGTACTTTAAAGAGTCCAATTACATGTACATTTCATCTCAAATTTGATATTCCTTTTTATATTTCCCGCAGTGGCATCTCTTTTAAAATCTTACTAATAGTAAATATCTTTTAAACCAGGAGAAAACAGATAAACCTGAAAATACCATTGCTCCATCTTTCAAGCATGTCACCCAAATTTACCACAAATGCTCTGACATGCGCATATAAACTATTAAATTTCAGAGCTAATAATACATTATTCACTATCTTGATAGGAGTAAATATTAAGACGACTTACCCTTTTAACGGTTCAACATACTCCCATACCTGAGGCTCGGCATCCTTGTCCTTGCATATCTTTGTAACATCACATAATTATATTACAAAATATTTAAAAGCAGAATAAAATGCATATCTGGCTAGTATCATATTGGCATACTTGGAGCCCGGAAACTTTGTCTATAGCTAGGAGAGTAATCAAACCATAATCGGAGTGTGCACCAGCTCCATATATTCCCTTTGCTGGATCAGATAATTGACCTACATCATAACCACCTTTCTTATTTTCCTTTATACACGAAGTCAAAAACATTGACACGAGATTATTTCTAAATTTCTTACTTCCATAATGCAGCAAGCGTAAGATTGCAATAGGCTTCCCAAGCATTTCTGGTTGGTCAAAATAGTTGGTATCTAGATCAAGTGCAAGAGCTATGAGCCTTGCGATTTTTCTAACCACTTGCCTATACATGTCACAAAACGATTTAGTTAGATAGTTAGTACAACAGTTACAAAAAACATGCACTTTTATTGTGATTACAGAACTACATATATTCTTCACAATAAAGCAAATTTCTTGATGAAAACTTTACATAGCTTCTTGATGATATTTTTCCATAGTTTGTCTCCATCCAGGCAAGATATCTGTCACCACAATGATGCAACTAAAAATTTACTAAATAGTTGTAACACATTAATGAATACACTTTTTAGCGATCCTTTGGATGTATACTAGATAACTATCTGGTAAGTGCAACTTTAAGATGCAAGCATCAGTTTCAGTGTTATACAGATTCTGCATTCTGTTAATGTAACAATCAGATCACTAGTTTTGTATGAATAATTTGATACTAATTATTGTAACAAAAGTGACATTTTAAGGTTAATATAATATAACAATCTGCACATTCTTCTGGCCTACTAGGAATGACTTCTAGTCCTACCTCACAAAAAGTGTCTATTACTCACTAAAAAGATCTATTTAGCCATTTAATCTTTTAATTCTTTACAAAATCACTGATTAGTCAAATAAGTGATCATCTGATTTTCACAACTTCAGAGAGAAGAAACACATTGAGACAGACTCTCTTGCAACCCATTTACATAATGAGACACATATTCGGTATTTCGGTTAATACCTGAGCCAGGCCATAAATTTGGCCCGTAAAATGACCTTTGAGCTTCAGGATCATCTTCAGGCAGTTCGATACCTATATAAAATCCCTCCTTGTGATCACCTATTAAACCGGTTCATTAATTATAGTTTATAATGCTTGTGTTCATATGTATATGAATTAAGTCATAATAGTTGTGTGATAAATCTTAGGGGCCATTTGGTTCCAGACTGTATGGGAATTTGTTGTAATGAAATTTAAGTTTTCTTCCTTGTCATGTATAGAAAATTCTAAATTTCATTTTATCGAATTCAAATGGGAACCAAACGGCCCCTTAGTACAATTATAGGAAACTATACCCTGAAGCTGATTATCGGGATCAAGAAGTTCATCGAGAACAGGGGTGTAGCCTCGATGTTTTTCGTTCCTAAGAAGTTTCATTTTTTCATCCAAAGGAAGATCAAAAAACTTCTTGCTTTGGTTGAAAACTTGCTCCATGAATTCTTGACTGATGCCATGATTGGTTACATAAAAAAAACCAGAATCCATACATGCCTATGATACATACAAAACACATTAAATCACGTACACCATAACTACAAGCATATTATGTAGAATCTCTAAAACATTAAAATTGTTCTGCTATATCTATACTATATTATAAAGCAGATTTTCTCTAGATTTTCAAACTTGAAATTTTTCAATATTGATTTTAAGTACTTTCCCAAAATGCCCCTCTTATCTATTCTATATTTATAAAAAATAACTATAATACATTTCTCTCTCCTCAAATCTCAACCAATCATCTTTTTTCTCTCTCCATAAATCATTTATTCCTCCAATTCATTCAAAATCTTTTATGTCAAAAACCGTACATCGATAAATTTCATGCTCTTAAAATCGTATGGGTGTTCTTAAAATTTCATGCTCTTTCATTAGAGATGTCATTCGATATACTTTCGACAAATTTTTAAATCCGAGGGCGGAGCCCGTACGGCTAAGGCATTTGACGATCATACTCTATGACATATAACTCCTATAACCTATCATACTCTATGACCTAGGTATCACCGCACCATCTCACCGCCGCACGCGCGGGTACTTGCTCTCGTGTATATATATATATATATATATATCCAAAACATATATAGAATCATATAGTGTTGAAACTTGAAACTATACTTTATCTGTTCTGAACACACAGCACATGACATACATGTATTATACACACACACACATAAAGAGAGATTAGAAAACCTGTTTAAGTAAGGAAACAGAGGTAGCGATATCTGGGGAAGAGAGATCAATAGAGTTCATATTTGATACTCTTTTACAGTCACTCATATTTGGATATCAGGGGTGTATAAATTTTAAAGAACGGAAGGAAGAAAAGAAATAAAGAAAGAGGTGGAATTGCGTGCCGTTCTGAATCTTTATAGATAAATTATAGAAGTATATCTTACTTGCTTCCTTCCTTCCGCTAAGAACTCGTTACTTTCAAAATCGGATCAATTACAAGGTTTTGATAATCGGGAAGAATTGGGCTTTTTATAATACAAATAATAATAATAAAATTTAAAATTATACTCCGTATATGCAATAAATTTCAAATTTAAATATAAATGTTTAGAAATATAATATGACGCTTTAAAGTTCAAACTTAATTGTTCATAAACATAAATTTAAACCAATTTAAGATTTTATTAAAAATTTTTTGCAAAGAGAAATATAAAATTGACTAAAGTTGACCTTGACACGAAGTCGGCAGATTCTTGACCGAGTCGGTTGATTTTGACCAAAGTTGACCCGAGTCTTGACTGTTGACCGAGTAATAGTTTGATTTAGTAGAGTCTGACTCGTGGAGGAACCGCTTCTAAATCCGAGTTCAAGTTTTCGGTCGAATTTAAAAAACACTGCATAGTGCATATGAGCATCTAAATTCCTTCTTTTTTTTCTTTATTGTTGGGATAGTTAGGCCCCGTTCTTTTTTTACTTAACATACTTAATAATTAATAACTTAATTATGTTCTTTTTTGGACTTAATAAACAAAAATAACCGTCAATTATCTATTTTTTACTTAATACATTCTAACATTATTTATACATTCAGTTACTTAATACATTCAGCACTTAATGACTAAAAAAAAAAGCCGCTTGCTCTTTATTAAATTAAGAGCTACGTAACACATTTCTAATCATATAGCTTCCAAACTGTAAATGCTGGAATAGAAGCCTTTGTGAACAAAAGAGTCTAAATAGCTTTTCTTTGGAATTGTAGGATAGTAAAAATTCATGAAATTAAAATTTTTCGTCAATTACAGCTCATTTTGGTTAGGTTGTCAAAACTAAACCCGGATTTTTCAAAATTCTATCATGAGCTATTGCGTAAACTCAAAATGTTTAAAAAAGCTTTTCAAAAGGGTAAACTCAAATTCTTTAATTTTATCTTTGCCACTCCGAGGGGTAAATATTTAAAAAGCTTTTCAAAAAGTAAACGTATGATTGGGGGAGTCGACTGAAAGGAGTTGAGATATTCCGTCAAAAGCAAGGGCTTAGGACAAGCCAGCTTGTTATTGGAGTTTTCAGTGCCAAGCTCTCTTAAACGAAGTGACCTGATTTTGGTTTCGTATTGGAATTTTTTGATTTTTTGGAAAGCGGCTTTTGAGATACTAATCTAAAAAAGAAAAAAATACATGTGCGGCTGCGCCGCTAAACGTACATGACTACACGGGGTGAACTACCTTCTACCTAGGTCTTAGTAATAGTAATAGTACCAAAGAAGTCCTTTGAGAGGTCAAGTAAAATTCTTTTACCTTTCTAATCAAATTGGATTTTGGTTATTTACCAACAGAATTTCACCCACTGTAAAATGTATTGCATTTCAATTCAATTTTTTTAATTATCAACAGATTTAGAAGTGGTCATGATTTTCAGTTTTTACTACAAAGACATGTAATCAAACTAAAACCATTTAGATGTTTACATCTAAAATGAATGTTACACCTGTTCTCCGTTTTTTTGTCACCTTTTAGATGAGATACAATGGCTTGAAAATGCGTCAGAGGCCAAAGTCGTAAGACAGATTGAAAAGGACATGTCTCTGAATTCAATTAATAGTCTACATCCGAACACTTAATTTTCATCTTGCTCAAACGGACTATAGACGAAGAATGTCATATCCAGCTAGACTAACGTTATAATCCCAAAAACATATTGCACATCCCACATATCAAATGCCATCATTTTTCTAGCTCACCAATGTAGAAGTCATCAATCATATCAAATACTCGTGTTGCATGCTGCGGCCTGCCACACATAAATGCAATTAATTAACTTAAATTAAAATGAGTTTATGCACTAGGCACACAAATGAGTTTGCTTTGGCGTGAATGCACCCACGTGAATACAAAATAAAAATGTACATAAAACTAAGGTAGTCCACACACCAGTCCTTGGTAAGAGACCTAGATCAAATTTTCTATAAACATAATGACATTTAATCTATTTAAAGAAAAATACAGGAGGCGTGAGGATAATACTCAAAGGCAAATCTATTTTTTTATTCTTTCTGTATTTGCACCAGTTGTACAAGAATCTGAGCTTACAACAAGCTAATTTTACTTAATCGGACAAAAGGTAGGATGACTCCTTGCTTATGTCCTTGTTCTTCAAAAGAATTAAAAAGACAACCTTTGCAGGACTCATCCCTTTAGGCACTTCATAGAGTCTTTAATAACCCTACATATACTCAGAAGATTTGAGCATAATTCAGGGGTAAGTCAAAACTAAAGGTGACAAAATGGGCGGGTCAGATAATAAGTGTAAGTATCATATGAGTCGGTGTTGGGAAGTATCTACTTTCTGTATGGATACAATTATTAGTAGACAAAATGGGTGAGGTTGTGCTGACCAAAAAAAAATTCTGTTATTTTCAAGTTTTATATAGGGAGTTAGGGAAATTCAGAAAACACTTTGGGTGACTTTCAGCTCACTTAACCTGTTTCCCTTTCACCATGTTTCCTGTTTAACTATCTTTTTATTCAGAAATTTGACCAACTGGAAGTTAAATATACTTGTAACCAATGGATTCAGAACTAAACTAGTGAATTTGATGCCTCAAAACAAAGCCAAAAGAATACCAACAAGGCTTTGTGGCCTTGGATATTTTCCTAAAGTGCAAAAATAGGGGAACATCAAGTGCGAGGCTGTAACCCAAATGGTCAGCCAAAAGGAAGGCAAAGGCTGCGTGCAACAATATATTATAGCTACCTTTCGACAAACAGTACTTGTGCTTTCTCATTGTAGAAAGTAAGCATTTCAAAGCTAAGCATCGAGATTATGTCAGCTAGTTATTTTCAAAAATGCACAAACTGAATCCGAAAGCTAGAGGCTCTCACCCAAAAAATCCTTCGGTTGAGTCATCACCAGCATGAGACAGAATTGCATCACCACCAGGGTGTTCTTCAACATAAGGTGTTACATCATATACCTACGTTTAATATGAAAACACTTGAAGACAAACAAACAGCATGTATTTCTATTTCTTTCTATGCTAAGAAATTAAACCTTTTATTAGGGTTTTTTAACATTTATATTTTATATACAGTCATAGTAAAGGCACAATGTAATAGGGCTATATTAGCTAACCTTCTCTTTGATAATGATCCAACAATCCGTCCTCTTGTTGTGCAAGGAAATTTCAGCCTTGTTATATGCTTTCACAGACTGCATTCAAATAATATAGAACATTTTTCATTTAACATTCTTTTAATCCAAAGAGTCATGCTTCTATACAAATGTAAGAGTTTCACAAATAGAGCTTGAAAGACAGAGACGTTTTTTCAGTGGTTACAAAAGTCAATATCTATAAATACGTATTTAAGTTTTCTATGCTCGTCATCTGCTTTCTCAATCAAGAGTCATCAAAATCTTGCCCCTTAAATAGAGACGTCTGTTTGACACCCTAGAAAAAGACAAGGAACACTTTTCAGAGATTTGACTTCAGGACAAATGACCAAAGACTATGCTTAATGGCTTGAAATCTGGTCTCTTTGAGCGTGAAGATTCTGTGCTTGTTTACAGAGCCTTCAGGGGAAACTTTGACAAACATGAAAGCCACTGCAACCGCTATCGGCACACTGAGGAAACCTGCTGAAAAATCTACAGGAAGCCACAATATTTCTCAAATAACAAGGGTGGAACTCAAGGAGATCGGAACACCACTTAGTAGCAGGCTCTACAAACCATGTACATGAAACAAAAGTGTCAAAGTCGCTAATGGTTCATATTCTACCTTAGCCAGCCAAGGAACCATCACAATTTCCCCTTCCCTAAACTCTATAACGTGTTGCATGTTTCATAGCTTTCGTACAACTTAACTTCTGTTAAAAGACTAACCCAAGACCTTAATGTGTAGCTATATCCGATTCCTCTCATTGTGAAATTCAGGTTGTGGGCTCGAGGACGACGATTAACAATGCTAGGATCAGTGGAGACTATTATTTACTCAAACAAGGATCACATCTCGATAATTTAGCCTCTAGTTTGTGCTGACACTACTGTCAGTCCATATTTGTTTGTCGTGACAATGGTTATTCATGTTGCGTTTAGGTCATCCTAGTTTCCATTATATGCAACATGTGTTTCCAAAGTCTGATGTGTATCAACAAGGTAAACAGTAATAACACAAGATAATAACACAAACAAAGCCGATGGCAATCGGCTGTTGTGTTGATAAATCTGGATTCGAGCTCCAGTAACTCCTAAACTGGATTTGAATTCCAGTCCCCCTGATTGTTCATAAGAACCTCAATAATCAACTCCCTAAAACAAAACAATTGGCACGCAACCCTTATTTAAATAACAAAGACACCTAACCTAACTTGACTTCCAAGTACATACCAATTATAATTAGATAACTTCTGAAACTCAACACTTAACTACCAGTCTACCTTTGGCTTCTTAGCCAGCGGATCCATCAATGTCATTTGGAAATAAAGATCCTTCTTAATTTCAATGTGAGTGCTTTAGCGAAACAAAGCAGGGCAGATTGTCCATCTCGCCATTATAAGCCTTCTTCACAATGACGTACGCGGACCTTCCTGTGTCTTATCAATCTCAGGAAAAAGGTGGTCTGTTTCATTTATTGATGATCACACTAGAGTTCACGGGTTATTTTTACTTACGAAAAATATATGAAGTTGAACAAAATTTGAAAGGTTATTATGCCATGGTCGAAGCCCAATTTAAAGCAAGAATTCAAAACTTTAGAAGTGACAATGGTCAAGAATTTTAGTAATGAAACTTTGAGGGATTTATTTCGAAAGGCATCATTTACCAGAGTGTATGTGTTAACACCTCGCAACAGAACAAAGGAAGAAATAAAAAACAAACATATTCTTGAGATTTGGAGCATTATTATTCGCCAAATATGTTCTAAAGATACTTAGGAATGAAACAATTTTTACAGCAACTTACCTTATAAACCATAATATGCCTTCAAAAGTTTAAAACTTTAAAAACCCTATTGAAATTTTACAAACCTTTTACACCCTTGTAACCAACTAATCATGCAGCAATCTCTTTGGTTGCACTGTGTTTATTCGCGATCACAGTATATATAGAAGTAAACTTGATCCGAAATAAAGAAATATGTTTTCATTAGCTATGCTCCAAACCAACGAGGGTACAAGCACAAGTGTTACGATCATTACTTAAAAAGGATCTTCAGCACAATGGATGCCTCATTTATTTGATAATAAACCCTTTTTAAAGTCTCCAGGGGATGATAAGTAATGATAACTCGGTTTCAATTAAAAGCAATTTTCTTCAAGTTTGCAAACTATATCACAAGAACTCGATTTCTAAGTCATAAAATATCAACACAATCTTTTGAACAATTAAGGATGAGAAAACTGAAAATTATGTTTTCAAAAATCTTCAGATAAGTCAATCGCTGAAAAGGACCTTGATTATCATAAATTCTGGTCTTAAAAAAACTTTTGAAATTAGGAATGAGCGTTCTACTCCTCTAAAAAATAACTCAACTCAACCACCTAACGTGGATATTAAAACTTACAAAAGAAGATACAATGAAACACATCAGCTGGAGCAAAGTCAGCAAACATATCAGGAAAAGCACCTTATTGAGATCTATTCTTCTTAAAAGATCACTCCCGACACTGTCCAGCCTTACCAAGAGTCTGACTCGAACACAGAACTTAACCACAATGAGACAGATATTCCCATTGCTATCCGGAAGTCAAAAAAGGTTATGTATAAATCGACCTTTTCACCAAGTTTTTCTGACTTTTCCTATAACATGTCTTGTGTTGAGATTCAAAAGAATGTACAGGATGCTTTAAAAGTTCCAGGGTGCTGAAAAGCGATCTTTAAAGAGACGGAGGCACTTAAAAAAAAAATTAAACTTGAAATGTAGGAGAGCTACCTGGTACAAAGATAATGGTAGGATGTAAATGGGTATTCAAATCAAAGTTTCAGGCAGATGGGACCTTAAAAACGATACAAGGCACGTGTTGCAAAAGGGTTCCCTCAGGATCAACTACACTAAAATGTTTGCGCCCTGTTGCTAAACTTAACATGATCAGGATCCCTTCGTAAATAGAGACTTGTCTGTTTAACACCCCAGGAAAAGACAAAGAACTCTTAGCATAATAACCGTATATCACAAATGTCCGTCTAGTCACGTAAATAAAAGTCTGCAACACCATGTTATACATTTCTTATCACCATAAAGTTTCTTATTCCTACACCTTCCATTCATGGTCTATCCGGTTCTCAAAATTATCTTATAAACAAAGAGCAATTCTTATTATTTAGAAACTGAAAGTTGTTTATGAAAAATTAGAACTAACATATACAATGATACATTTAAAAAGGATATATGCCTAGAAGAATCTGATAAAGTTGGGGTACTAGTTATTTCTAAATTTTTTATTATTAATAAGAATAATAATATAGTATATAGTACCTTAGTGTTGTTAGAATCTGAATGAATGTTTTGTTTTTGATCTGCATTATTACATGACAAATATTAAAAACATATAGATAAATTGATGGAAAAATGCAGCAAAACAATTATATATAAAAAATGATAATAATGACATGATGAATAGTGAAATGAAATGTAACAGAAAAAGCGGATGAGAGTTTTGGTTTACCTGATTTGAGAAATCGAGGGGCTAAAAACAGCAAACTTAATAACAAACCAACAATCAAAGTCAACACTATTAGCTCCATATTCCTAATGTGTTTGTGTTAAATAAGTTGGGAGTAGACAAATGTAACGGATCTTGACCCGACCCGACCACGGTGGATCTAGATAGGACTGAGTAGTGGGTGGGTTATAACAGCGGATAATGTGGAAGAGAAGATGGTGACGTTGATCAACTTTTGTTTTTTTTTTTTTTTTTTTGTTTATGGGTTTTTTAAAAACAGAAAGAAGCACACTCTGATGGAACAAAAGATAAATTGTTTCGAGTAAAGTGGGGCAAAAAAAAATTTTATACGATACTCGTTGTGTTAAAGTTAAAACGATCCATGTAGGGATGGCAAAATTACCCGTACCTGATGGAAAACCCGATACTCGTATCTGATTTGATCGGGGATGGGGACGGGTATGGGGATGCAAATCTAATCCCTGATGGGGATGGGAAACCGTCAATCCCCATACCCGAACCCGAAAATCTATATCTATATCTATATCTATATCTATATCTATATCTATATTAGAAAGTGCTCACGTGGCACTGTCTGAGCCCGCCACGTCAGCATTTTCTAATGTGGCGGCATCATATCGATCCCAAAGACATGTCAGCATCCACATAACCCGATACCCGCATCTGATTTGACCGGGGATGGGGACGGGTATGGGGATGCAAATCTAATCCCCGATGGGGATGGGAAACCGTCAATCCCCATACCCGAACCTGAAAATCTATATCTATATCTATATCTATATCTATATCTATATCTATATCTATATCAGAAAGTGCTCACGTGGCACTGTCAGAGCCCGCCACGTCAGCATTTTCTAATGTGGCGCCACCATATCGATCCCAAAGACATGTCAGCATCCACATAAGCATTTTAGAGTTAGTGTCATATTTTATTAAAATGTATTTAAAAATGCTAGAGACAGGGTTAGAACCCACAACCTCCCTGTTAAAGTGTAGGCTTATTTGCCAATTGTACTACATGATGTTTTGTTTATTTTTTAAGATCCATAATTAATAAACAACCTTGACTTCTGTAATGTCATGTGTAATAAATAAATAGTGTTTGGAGTCACACGTATATAATTCCACTCTTATTTTATGAAATGACAACTCACAAAGTTTCTTATTTATTTCAAATTAGTAAAATTTTATTAAAATTGATAGTTGGAAAGATTTTTTCATTAATACAAATAAAAGGTAAAATTGATACAATTGTGATTTACGTATCATAACTACTATAAAACTTAAAGATTTTTAGTTTGAAAAACATTTAAACCCTAAATGCTTGATATACTATTCATTGTTTTGGTTTATCATTTCAATTTCTATTTGATGAATTTATCCATAATTTTTTATGTTACTAGGTTGTACATATAATGAGATATATACATGCTTTATTGATGTTTCTAATTTTAATTTTATTATTAAATTCATCATATTCTTAACTCACAAGCATTAACAGTACCACTAAATTTTCATTTATTAGTATCTAATATTATTTTGTCAAAAAAGATGGAGATAATCTAGCATTAAACTTATTTCATCAGATATTTGTATGTTTTGCAATGACTATCAATGAAAGTCAAGGACAGAGTTTACTCAAATTGATTTTTACTTGAGGACTATCGACAAAAGTCGCCAAAATTGATTTTTACTTGATAAATCCCATCTTTAGTTATAGTCAGTTGTAAGTTGTTATTTTTAAAGTAAAAAACAAACACATATTTAATGTTTCGGATTTAGATAATGATGACAAGACTACTTATCCATGAAAATATGTTATTTTCAAGGATGATTGTGTTATCCATAATTTATTTTACATTTAACCTTTGTTTACTTCATATTATTTAAGTACCTTCACTATGTTGGCTACTTGTCATGAGATTCAAATTTTATAATTTTTTTTTTCCTAATTGTACATTTTATGAGTTTCACATGAAGGCATACTTATAAATTCTACATATTAATTTTATAAAATCAATTTCATGGTGGTTATCAAAGAAAGCCATATGAGATGAGACATAAACCTGTTTTTTTTATTCACTTGCGACTTCCATTCTTTTTATATGGATTTTCGATTTTGGTTCAACTTTTGTATATAAGAATTGTGACTAAAGAGTAATAAGATCAATGAGTAATAAATGATCAAGGCTTTTAAATTGGTAACCAATTGATCACTTCAAACATTCTAACATAGTTGAGTGTTCATATGATTTAGCGGTAGCCTTACAATAGGTGATTCACCATATATTTATTATTTGTTGCAACTAGAATTTGCTTTCAACAAGGCCCTATATGTGTTTAAACGAGATAATGTTTTGTAAATGAGACAAACATCTTAACATATACAATGTAGTTTTGATTGTAATTTAACTTCTTATGTTTCTATATGCCAAAAAACTTAATATTTAAATATCTTGTAGTTCGGTCACTCTATCTCATACTTGATGCAGATTAACTTTGCGATGAGCCAACAAATTAGCTATTGTCTTCGTTTATTGTGTTACTTATGGATTATTTCAAAGAATGAAGATAGATTTAATGAAGATCACCTTTGATTCTTAACAGTCTCTTATATGATAGTGCTTTAAATTTTAACACCTTTAGTTTTGTTAATATTTTGTTGTTGAATCTATATGAATATGTATTTTTATTACATGTCCTTTACGATGAATTATGTAAAAAATAAAATAGCCCGATGCAACGCACGGGGTTTCACCTAGTACTCTATATATTTATAAAAATCACTTTAAGTTCTTATCTATATTCTAGAATCAATTTTAAGTTTAGAGCTTTTGTTTAATACTTTTTATGTGTTATATTATTACTTAACATATATATTAATTTATACATAGAAAGAAAATGTTGAAATACACATTCTCCTACATATCTTTTATTAAGATAAATTCATATTCTTTCAAAAAAAGGTATCCCCGATACCCGACGGGGATCCCCGATACCCGATGGGGACGGGTATGGAGATGTAATTTAATTCCCCGACGGGGATGGGGACAGGGATGGGGATTACAAGTAAAATTCGGGTACGGGGATGGGGATTAAGATCCCCGACAATACCCGTCCCGTTGCCATCCCTAGATCCATGACGTTTTCGACTTTTAACAACTCACAAGCTTCTTTTCTATATAAGTTAGACAAATGTTCAATAACTCCTTGTCTCCTCGTCAATTTGATTTTACAGAAACAATCTCTCACTAACAAACTTGTTGCTAATTTGATTTTACATATTAAATTACTAGTAATGCCCTAGCTCTAAGGCTAAAATTTTTGACACGGAACCTGTTAACACGACATGACACGACCTGTTTTTAACAGGTTTCGTATTTGACCTTAACAAGTTTCGTGTCTTGACAGATCCGAACCTGTTAAGACCTGTTAAGATTCGTGTCTTAACAGATCCGGACCTATTAAGATCTGTTAAGATTATACATATCTATAAAATACTACGAATTGATATTATGATTTGATATGTGATTTTTATAAGGTAAATGTCCATGAACTTTTGTAATACAAGGATTATTATTGCTATATAACAATTGAGAATTGTAAGAAATTTTGTATCGTTAAGGTTTTTTTTAATATTAGTCAAGAATTCTAAAAAATATATGTTAACAGGTATTACAGGTGCAACTATTAATTTTCGTGTCGTGTTCGTGTTTGAAAAAAATGACACGATTAGTTAACAAGTCGTGTTCGTGTTTCACCTTAACAGGTTCGTATCTTAACATATTTCGTGTGACCGGTTATTCCAGCCTTACCTAGCTCCCGTTAACAAACTTCATGGCATATTCTTTATAAACTTTTACCTTTTCACAATTCAAATAATTATGGCTTGATAGATGATAAAAACTGTTAAATGCTTTATTATTTTTAAATAACTCAAAATAAAAAGAGTTATGGTTTATAAAATTTACCTTTGAATTTAATGTTGTAGCGAAGAAAATATCTAAGTAATCCAAATACACTAAAGAAAGTTCTTATTTGGATAGTTGGTAATTTACATTGTGTTCTTGAGTTCATATTTAGAAGAAAAGAAAAGAAGAGGAGATAGGTGATTAGAAAAGAAAGGGTCTTCTTTCTTTCTTTCCAAATCACCCCAAAAGTGGGATGATTGATTTTATACTAAAAAAACTAAAATCTTCCATCCATTTTATTTCATATCATTTCACTTTATTTCTTAAAAATACTCAAGAACACAAACGTTGTGTTCTCGAGTTTATTTACAAAAGAAGAGAAAAGATGAGAAATGAAATGAAATGAAGATAAAGGAAAGAAAAAGAATGGAAAGATGTTGAATACTTTGTGTTCTTGAGTTTTATGAAAGTGAGGGGAAAAGAAGTCAAAATATAACCTTTTTGTGTTCTTGAGTTGGGAAGAAAAGAAATGAAAAATGACAATTTGACGATTATACCCATTTAACTCATCATAGTGAAAAAATGACAAAATCCTATTTTTACATAGCTCAGTCACCATGTTATTGTATGCTTGGGTGGTAAAAGTGCCATCGATTTTGTTGCCTTTGTCCTTCTCATTTAACATTGCTTGAATGAATGCATCATCCATCGGTCCAGTCCAAACAAGAAGCTTTCTCCTTCAAGTAGTTCCGTCATTTCCTTTTTTGCACATGATGAACTTCTACATAGTTTTGGAATAGATTCAAATGAGCAATTGCTTGCGAGTATAACAGTAGAATCACTAGGATTTATAGGCACATCATTAGAAGGATATATAGTTTCTTAATAAGTTTTCATATAGAGTATAGGTTCGTATTTGAGGATGATTTTGTTATAGAAACTATGTTGTTCTAGATATATAGTTTCTTAATAAGTTTTCATATAGAGTATAGGTTCGTATTTGAGGATGATTTTGTTATAGAAACTATGTTGTTCTATTTCTTTGTTTATCATATAAATCATAAGACTAACAAGTTAACACATACAGTATTAATTTGTTCTATAGAAACTATGATGTTATATTTCTTTGTTTATCATATAAATCATAATAACCCACCATAAATATAGTACCTTTTTTACTTTGTTTTGATCTCAATATTCGATGATGCAGTAAAGCAATACAAACATACGCAACAAATTAACAAATAAAATTCCTAACATTGTAACATATATAATCATGTTGATGAGCATAGAAAACAAAAAGTGTAAAAAAAACCCTAGACTATAACTTGAGAATATATATAAAAAAAAGCATAGATAATTGAAATGCAAAAAGGTGAATTACCTGAAGATGAATGATTGTGGAAGGAAGGTAGACTCTGTTTGGCGCCAAGATAATAAGAAGCAGATGAGTGAGTTTGGAGGGAAGAGTGAGTTTGGAGGGAAGGTGCTGATGATTTATATAGAGAAGTATATGGGGTATATTAGTAATTTGATAATGAGTCTCTTTGTTTTCCATTGGAATCAGCTCAATCTTGGGCGGAAGATTTTAGTGACAAATTGTATTAGACCGACCCATCCAATTCCTTTGTCATCACTTCTTTTCATTTATTAAAAAAAACTTAAGAACCCATTTTTATTAATTTTCTATTCACTTAGTTTCTTTTCTTTTATAATTAAAACTCAAGAACTCGATGAAAAAGTTATAATATTTTTTAGTTTTTTTTCCTTTTCTTCTGAAATAAATCTTAAGAACATAGTGTTAAAAGAAGAAACATAATACTCTTGTATAGAGAGAACCAAATATGTCCGTGTGTAAGTGCGAAGTGAATTAAAAAAAATTGAGAAATTGTGCTTTAATTGTGGGCATAAAGACTTGATGTTTTTGAGTTGGACCTAATATATAAAAGAAAAAAAAATCATTTAAGTGGTGCTTTGATGGTAGGCATTTCTCCCTCCTAGTTTCAACCTCTATCCGACGCATATTGCCAACATTGTTGCATTAATAATCCTGTGTATTATTTCTCCCACTTTAACGTCCCGTGAAGGTGAGTATGTATAGTTAAAATATCACGCACAATAAACGGAAAGAAGACACGAACCTTGCACCAATTTGTAACTAGAGCCCATATCTCTTGCTTTGCCCCATTTAAATATATAAATGATTGATCCTCTTCATAATCGCGACAAAAGCCACCTAATTCATCTTGGATTTTTCAAGTGAGCTTTAATAGTAAAATCTTAGAAAAAGTCTTTAAAATATTTTTAAAAAAAAGAAATTGGGTTTAATCCCACCAGGAAGAAATCTCTAATATTTCAAAAAAAAATTAACAAAATTAAAGTAATATTCTGAAAAGTATCGTGAAAAATGAGTAAAAAAAAGCAACATAAATAAATTGGCTACTAAGAGATTCAAAATTTGCTTCATGTCATTAAATCTAAAAAGAAGCTTAAAAAAAATTACAAGATGAGATTTATTTAAATTTAAATTTT
This sequence comes from Erigeron canadensis, assembly GCF_010389155.1. NCBI lineage: Eukaryota > Viridiplantae > Streptophyta > Magnoliopsida > Asterales > Asteraceae > Erigeron > Erigeron canadensis. Next base: position 19,736,612 of record NC_057763.1, read on the forward strand.
CAATTCCAACAACTAAAAATGTGGAATTTATTTATTTCAAAGATTATGAGATTTCCCTTTTTTCTTATTTTTTAATTTAATTATTATATATATAATACTAGTCTTAATACCCGTACGATGTACGGTAGTTATATAAATTGTATTATAAAAAAATTCGAATATTACTCATACATTATTCATAAGTATGAAATAAATTATGCTTAAAGTAAACAGATGATTGTAGCTAAATTAGAATAAACAGTCGTGATAAATATAATACTCGTACATGTTTACTTAGAGTTTTAGATTTATCTTAAACTTTTAGAATCACATCAAAATCGAACTTGTAAGCATAGTGGATGACGGAAAATGACCTTGTGATTTCAGATCGTAAACTCAAAATTTTAAAAACTTCATGTTAATAACTTATTATAAGTAATATAAGTAATAGAAGTGGAAGAATTGTGAAAGAAAAAAAGAACTCATTAATGAGAAAATGATCAATCAAATAAGGTTATAATGTCTTTTGTATTAATAAGCCAAAAATTATAAGTTTAATTTAAAGTCTAATAAGAAAATTGAATATATATACAATTAAAAAAACTAATTTAATAAAATAGTTAAATTAATAAGACACGTATCGATCAAGGATAATGCCACATGTCGTTTCAAGAACATATAAATTCTATTTAGTTTATTGGTAGATTTTCATAGCCAAGTGAAAAAAATAAATAAAAAATAGAGTTGATTGAAGAAAAAAAATTATACAATAGATAAAAAATTACTTTTATACCAATTATCAACACTTGACGCCGGCTCCACTTACAGTCACCCCCACTATCACACAGTGACCGATACGACCACCGTCGCATTGTAGAGGTACCATGTTTTAGTATTTAATTAAAGTTTTGCTACAAATTTCTTCACTTACTTCTCATGAACCTACTAAAACTTTAATTGCGTATACTGATTCTATGAGGATATGGCATAAAAGTTCAATTAAAGGGTGTAAGCAAAATATATGTGTTAAGAATCAAAACAAAATTAGAATTTTATACGAATTCAAATCAAAAACATTGATTTTATAGAATACACTCCGTAATAAATTTGGTAAGTTATAGAAATAATATTTTATATATGATTTATTATTAATAAAGAAATAGATAAATATTAAATAGTTAACTATAATAAAAATATTTACAAATTAAAGAGGACATTTGTCGCGTAAGAAATATGCCAATTGTTGTTTAAATAATATTACAGTAGTGTTTTAGTTTATTGGTAGATAATCTTTAATATATATTAATACAAAACCCTTAATTCTAAATTGAAAAAGTGTGAGACATTGATTAAACTTTAACTTCTATTTTTTACCATTAGATTCCCTTGATGACATCATCATTGACCAATGAGTTGATCAATAATATTTTTAGTTCTCATACTTTACTTTAGTACAAATAACTCATTTAATTTGATTTTTTTAATTTAATAAATAGCTTCATTAAATATCACTCAATAACTTTATTAACCAAGTTTTTATAATAATAGTACTTCTTATTCTTCAATGTATTATATATATATATATATATATATATATATTTAAATATAAATATATATATATGGGTGAGATATTTTGAGACCACCTCTTATTTTAGGATCAACTAGGACCATTGATTTTTGTACACCATCATCATCTACTACGGTATACAAGACTTTTTTGTAAAAACACTAAGACTTTCCAGCGACGGACCCACCAGAAAATCATGTGTAAGTTAAGTTACACATGTGTAAGTTACTTACACATGTGTAACTTATACATGTGTAAGTTAACTTACACATGATTTTTCTGTGGGCCCGTCGTTGGAAAGTCTTAGTGTTTTTACAAAAAAGTCTTGTATATCGTAGTAGATCATGATGGTGGTGTGTAACTTACGAAAATCAATGGTCCTTTTTTGGACTTTTTTTAGTTGGTCTTAAATTATCTTTCCCCTATATATAATATATCTTCATATTTATGAAGTTTTATATATTATATATTTGTATTTTTAATATAGTCTAACTGAGTATTTAATAAATTTCAAATTTAAATAGGTTGATAAACTAAATATGATATTTATGTTTTGATGATAAATTTACTATATGTTTATCTATTTATTGATAATCTATACTATTTACTTCACTAATTATCTTTTGGTAAAGAATCTTAGTTAAAAGTTTTATTTTTTACGATTTTTAGTGTTTAATTGTAATAAAATATTATAATTTTATATTGTTACGAGAAATTTCAATTACATTATCTTTTCATTAATAACGTTATATTTCAACGTAACTACAATTTTTTTCAAATATCTTTATATTTTATGATTTTTTAATATGATTGCTTAGTATATGGAATAAAATAAAACATTTGGTACATTTAATAAGAGTAGAGTTATAGTTACAATTTAGTGTTAATAAAAGGGAAAGTTATCTCTTTGGTCAAATTTAGAACATATGGTCTTGCTTCAGACAATTTTTAACAAAAAGACCAATTTGGTAAAAAAAAAAAAACGTGGCCAACAATAAAATATAACACGGAAGCCTTTTAACCAATCTCCAATTGACACCTGGCCACTTTTTCTCTCCCCTCTCTTTCTTCTTCCCAGACTCGTGACCCCTTTTCCCCCTTTTCAGATCATCTTAGAAAAGGAAAAAAGAACAAACCCTAGACAGGTTTCATCAACGATTTAATATGATCTTTTGCGGGTTTCAATCAAGATTGATGCGATTCGAAGTCCCACTTCCACTCGCCGGAGCTCATCATTATTTTGATTTGTTGTACTTGCTGCCAACGGTGGCTCCATGGCGGATGAATAATTGTTCGAGATTTTTGTTCAAACAACGTTGAAGCTATCAGATGGAGCTTATTTAGATGAGATACTTCGAGGTAAGAATTCTGATTTGGCTTTCTGTAAAGATGTCTAGGAATCCATTGCATAGGTTTATATATATATATATATATATCACAACTAGGTCTTTTACCCGCACGATGTGCGGCTATTTAAAATAACCTATGTAAAAAGAATAAAAATGAACATGAACTAATATATAATAATACATTAAAGCATATAAATTTTTTGAGAAATATAATGATGTATAAAGCACATAAAAATTAACAACCCAATTACTTTTCAAATTAAAAGTCGAAAAGAATTCGAAGATGAAATCAAAAACCAACTTTAAAAAAAAATATGACAATGGTGTGATGTGTCGACACAATTATGTAATTTATATATGAAACTAATGTTGGTTTTTAGGAAACAAAATCACTTTTATTAATTTCATAATTTTATTTTTTACATACCAATATATATTTAATATTTTTTATTGCATAAATAAATAAATATTGTGGAAAATTATAGAGATGACACATAGGATAAAATCCTATGTGGCAAATTTTAAAAATAGTTTTAAATTAAAGTGGGTTTTAAAAAGCTAGGATTTCTACTGTTTTAATATTTATATAGATAAGTTGGCTTTCGGTAGAAGGTTTGATTTTTATACTTGGATTTGAACTTGGGTATTTTAAGATGGCTTTCTGTAGAAGATTTGATTTTTATACTTGGATTTGAACTTGGGTATTTTAAGATTTTTAAAGTACTTGAACTTTTTGTGCATTATCATACCTAAACTTTTTTCTCAAGAGTGGATACACTGTCTTTTTAGATTACACAATTATGAATGAATGATATGTCGTATTTTATACCCATTTCCCACGGTTTATATAGTTAAGTTAGCATGTTTAATGAGTCGTTTTCGTATACAATTAGTGCGTTTATGGTATTTGTTAGTGTTTCAGGTTAATGGCAGATACTTGAGCGTATTTCTGAAGAAAACGACATTCTTGAAGTGAAATAAGTGCTTACGGATGATTACTGGGTCGTTTGGATGAAGTTTGGTGAAAGTCAACAAAAGTCAAACCTGGAATCAAGTACAGCTGAGCAGCAGCTGTGAAACAGAAGACTTAAGCTGCGCAGCAGCTCGTCCAGTTGTGTCCCATTCGAAGTCAATAAAAGTCAAAAGTCAACAGCAGTCAAAGAGGGGCTGCGCCGCAGCTTATAAGCTGCCACGCAGCTTAAGGACGATTCCGCATAGAATTTTTGGAAACATATAAATAGCTTGTTTTTCATTCCAAAACCCTATCTCATACTTTCCAGCTGTTTTGAGGACCTTTTGAGGAGACTTTTGATCAGATTTATTATCCTTGAAGATCGATATTACGATTGGATTATTCTCGTTATTTCCGTTCAATTCTTTGTATTCGGTAACGATGAATTCTTTCTATTTGATTTGTTATTCGTATTTTAATATGAGTGGCTAATCGCCTTTTCATCCATCTTGATGGAGTGAGACATTTTGTAGGGATTGCACAATATTTATTAATTCAAGTGATTTGATTTAACATTTTGTCGTGAACTTAATCCATTAATTATTTGTTATTCAATTATTGATTGCGGATAATTTGTATTCATTGCTTAGTGACGACTAGGATTTGGGTATAAGTTATTTTGATTGCTTAGTTAGAAGCAATTGGTTCTATGACGGGTACGGTAGAGGGTAATCAGTATTTGATAAGAATTAACGGGTTGACGGTTGGGTACAATCGATAGGCAAAATTGTTATCTGAAATGACCAAAACGATTGTTTAACTAGGGAAGTTATAAAAAGGCGTCTCGGGGTACCGGTCTTAATAATGAAACTAGTTTATACAAGAGAGTCGAATAAGTTGTTAACTTGACGGGTACGGGGTTGACGATTAATTTGAGTCTCGGTCATTTAATCATTAAATTGAATTTGAACTTAATCAAAAGTGCAATCTTAACATTCTGTCAAGCGAAATCAAGATGGGTGATCTTTAAATTATTGTTTTGAACAACAAACTTCTCTTTCGATTAATCCTTTGGGATTACTAACTTTTCAGACTAACTGCTCGCAACGTGGCAATTCGGCCACAAAACCCCCATATTTTACTTGAATCATTTAATGTTTACAATTGCTTATTTAAGTCCTTGCGAACAATCTCGGCTTACCAATTTTAACTATACTGCATGCGATCAGGTACACTGCCTGTGAGTGTGTAGTAGTCAGTCTTTCGGTAAATCGTGTTTATAAATTTAAGGCTAGATTTCGCACATCAAGTTTTTGGTGCCGCTGCCGGGGACTTAAGTTTAAGTAATTGTTAGTTTTGTGATTCAATCCTTCCTTGTATTCATTTGTGAGGAAGTTAATTGTTTTTAATAGATAGATTTTATTTTTGTTTTAGTTTTATTTTGTTAGTTTTTGGTGCGGTTAACGGTTTTTCTTGTGGTGCTTGTGCAGGTGCTTTGTTAGTTGATGAACACAAGAGCCTCTGGTAGACCTTTGCTTAGTCCTCAATCTAATCCAGGGAAAGCCAAACGACGCTTACTTAGATCAAACAACACGGGGCCCTCAAACACCGGAAACATAGATTCAAACACCGAAAACCGTGACCACCCGGACGTAGATTTGGATCAGTATTACTCAAAGAAAGGTTCAACGTCCGAGGTGCACTTAAGTTCTAAATTCTCCGAAGGTAGTGGTTTGTTCAAAACTGGTGATAGCTCAGGGGAAGAAGATAATCGGGATAAAACTTATCAACCGGATTTAACCGAGATTCCTAGAGAAAATCTTCAGGCAACTCAACCAGTCAGAGCCAGGAGAATGGGTGATTGAGAACCGGAAAACCCCAATAACCGTCTTTACGGTGACCGTAGGAGAAATGTCCCTACTAATAGGGGCACTCCTATTTGCCTTCCAACCACCGGAGTAAACTTTTCTCTGAAAGGAAGTCATTTGAAAAGTGTGGAGGAAGAGAAGTTTGATGGGGTGACTAATAATGATCCGTATGGGCATTTAGAGAGGTTCGAGAAGATTTGCAGGTTTTATCACTGTGGAGCGAACCAAGATGATAATGTGAAGCTTGAGCTTTTTCCACTTACTTTATGTGGAGGAGCTAAGGCATGGTTAAAGGAGCAACTAGATGATCTGTATACAAATTGGGATGAGCTTCGTGTTGGGTTTATCGATGAGTTTTATTCTATAAGGACTCAGCGACAGTTGGAGAATAAGATCCGATCATTCACCCAAGATCCAGGGGAAGATGTGGTAGATGCCTGGAAACGATATAAGGAGATGATCAGGAATTGCCCAGGAAACAATCTGAACACAGAAGCAATGATTGAAATCTTCTATGATGGTTTGCTAAAGAGAACTCGAAGGGAATTAGCTGGGGCATTTGGAGGTAGTTTGAACAATGTCACCCCGACTGAAGGTTACAAAATCCTAGATGATATGGCTAAGGAGTTTTCTGATCGTGATGAGCTTGTAAGCAAGAGAACTAGTAGTAAGGCTGTGGCGAAGTTGGAGAGTAGTGAAGAATCAAGCTTGGTTGCTGAAGTCAAAACCCTCACAAAGCAAATGAACCAGAGGTTTGACAACCAAGATGTGAGATTCAAAAGCATTGAAAGGGATGTTAAGGTGATTGCTGATGGGTGTGACTACTGTGGGGACATGCATTACTCGGAGGATTGTCCGGATAAGCCTGCACAAGAAGTTAACTATGTACAGAATCAGCAAGGGAACTTCAATCAGAGTACCGGTTATCAAAATCGGTCATCAGGTACGTCTTTTCCTTCATCTAATTTTAATGCTAATAATTATGGTTTTAGTGGAAGCAGGTTTAGCGTGTTCAACAGTCAGCAGAATGCGAATGCGGAATTGAGAGATATCATGAAGGATTTGGTAGGTGCCCAGAAAGCTACCAATGAGAAGATGGCCTCGGAATGGGATGCTATGACTACTAGGTTGGATGGATTGGCAAATAAGCTTGAGCAAAGTTTGAAGAGTACTCAAGCAACGTTTCAAGATATTGAGGCAAAGCTTGAAAGGCTAGGAGCGTCGAACAGGCAGCCCGGTACTTTACCGAACAATACCCAGCAGAATCCTAAGTCTCAACAGAACAATCAAGGATCTGGAACCAAGTATAACCATCCAAATGCTAGGAATGAGCAAGTCAATGCTATCACAACAAGAGCAGGTAACACTTATAACTCTACAAATGCTTTACCTAATGTTGTTACTCCTCTTGTGCAGGTTGAGCAAGAAGGAACTGTGGATGAGGAGATCGAGATGGAGCCAAACCCAGCCGTGAAGATCCCGGCCGTTCCATCTAAGAATGTTGAGAAACCTACTGTTGAGACACCTCCGGTGAGGCCCTACCAACCGAAGGTGTCGTTCCTCAACGGTTGAAGCGGGGAAGATCAAGGAGAACTTTAAGAAATTCGTTGAGTTAATTCAAAATGTTAACATTTCTGTTCCGTTAGTTGATCTCCTTGCAGGTATGCCCAACTACGCAAAGTTTCTCAAAGATCTTATTTCAGATAAGAAGAAGCTACAAGAATACAAGACGGCGGTTATGAGTGCCGAGGTTTCCGCGATAATAAAGAACGAGATACCCCCTAAGCTTGATGATCCATGGAGTTTTCTTATTTCTTGTTCTTTTGGTGTTGAGTTGTATAAGGCATTGGCCGATCTTGGGGCCAACATTAATTTAATGCCTTACTCTGTTTATAAAAAGTTGTCTCTTGGTGCATTGACCCCGACCCGCATGAGCATTAGGCTTGCGGATAGATCATTCCAATATCCCATGGGGATAGCGGAAAATTTACAGATTAAAGTGGGTTATTTGATTTTCCCGGTTGATTTTGTTATTCTAGAAATGGAGGCGGACATTAATGTGCCTCTAATTTTAGGCCGACCATTCCTCATGACCGCGGATGCTTTCATCCGGGTCAAGGCTAAGGAAATCTCTCTAGGTGTCGGTGACGACCGGGTTTTTTTTAATGTAGATAAAGCTCTTAAGCATCCGTACTCATGTGATGAATCTTGTTTCAGGATCGATGAGATCGAGGAGGAAGATGCTTTGGAAAAGGAGCTTATGACTATTTAGATATGGAAGATGGACAAGTTGTGTTAGCTTGTAGTGAAGAAGAGCATGAGTTGGTTGAAGAAATGATGCATGAAATCATGGCTCTTAATGTTGATGAAACTCCACCAGAGGATGAATCTTTCGAAGAAATCAAAGATGATAGAAGCATCCGAGTGCCTACATCGGTTGAGAGTCCTCCCACCGATTTGGAACTCAAGCCACTTCCGGATCATTTGGAGTATGCATATTTAGAAGGTACATCTTTTCTCCCCGTTGTCATTTCATCTTCCTTGATGGAGGATGAAAAATCTAGGCTTATTACCGTGTTGAAGACCCATAAAAAGGCCTTTGCATGGAAGATTTCCGATATTCCGGGTATAAGTCCAGAATTCTGTAAGCACACAATTAATTTTGTTGATAATATTAAACCTGTTGTGCAAAGACAACGGAGATTGAATCCAAACATGAAGGATGTTGTTAAAAAAGAAGTTTTGAAATTATTAGATGCGGGAATCATATTCCCCATCTCGGATAGTTCATGGGTAAGTCCGGTACACTGTGTACCGAAGAAGGGTGGGATGACTGTTGTTTTAAATGACAAAAATGAATTAATTCCCACAAGAACTGTCACGGGGTGGAGGGTATGTATTGACTATCAGAAACTAAATGATGCGACCCGCAAGGATCATTTCCCATTGCCCTTTATCAATCAAATGCTCGAATGGCTCGCCGGGAATGAGTATTTTTGTTTTCTGGACGGGTTCTCCGGGTACTTCCAAATACCCATAGACCTGAAAGATCAAGAGAAGACCACCTTCACTTGCCCCTATGGCATTTATGCCTATAGAAGGATGCCATTTGGTCTTTGTAATGCACCCGGGACTTTCCAACGTTGCATGAATGCCATTTTTTAGGATATGATAGAAACCTCCATGGAAGTATTCATGGATGATTTTTCAGTTTTTGGTAGTTCATTTGAAAATTGTTTAAAAAGTCTTGACAAGATGTTGGAAAGGTGTGAACGGGCACACTTGGTCTTGAATTGGGAAAGATGTCACTTTATGGTCAAGGAAGGTATAGTTTTGGGACATAAAGTTTCTAAGGAAGGGTTAGAGGTTGACAAAGCTAAAATTGATGTGATAAGTAAGCTACCTCCACCCACGAATGTTAAATCTGTTAGAAGCTTTCTTGGTCATGCGGGGTTTTACCGTAGGTTTATAAAAGATTTTTCTAAAATCACCCGGCCTATGACCAAGTTGTTAGAGAAAGATGTCCCATTTGTTTTTGATAAAGAATGTCTTTAAGCTTTCAACTTGCTTAAGGAGAGATTAACCAATGCCCTCATTATGACTCCACCCAATTGGTCTTTACCATTCGAGTTGATGTATGACGCTAGTGATTATGCCTTAGGGGCCGTTTTAGGCCAAAGGGAGGATAAGCATTTCCGCCCTATCTCGTATGCTAGCAAGACTTTAAACCCTGCCCAACAGAACTACACTGTTACTGAAAAAGAGTTGTTGGCAGTTGTATATGCTTTTGATAAATTTCGTCCCTACTTGGTCCTTAACAAGACCATTGTCTATACTGATCATTCTGCCTTGAGGTACTTGTTCTCGAAACAAGATGCCAAGCCCCGTCTAATTCGTTGGGTCTTGCTTTTGCAAGAATTCGACATTGAAATTAAAGACAAAAAGGGGGCTAAGAATGTGGCAGCTGGTCATCTTAGTAGGCTCGAAAATCCTCACCGTGAGGAGTTACAAGAGCATGATATTAATGATGATTTTCCTGATGAGTTTTTGATGAAGATTGAAACAAGACCTTGGTTCGCCGATATTGCTAACTATCTTAGTTCAGGTGCAATTCCGGAAGATATGTCAAAGCAAGAACGGAGGAAACTTTTTACCGAGGCCAAACATTACTTTTGGGAAAATCCATTTTTGTTTAAAATTTGTGCAGATGGGATGATAAGGAGGTGTGTGGCAGATGATGAGACTCGCCAGATTCTTGATGCTTGTCACCATGGGCCAACTGGTGGACATTATGGAGTGTCAGTCACCGGTAAGAAAGTATATGATGTTGGATTCTTTTGGCCAACCGTGTTCAAGGAAGCACAAACTTTGGTAGAGGTTTGTGATGTGTGTCAACGACAAGGTAATATTTCCAAACGTGATGAAATGCCTCAAAACTTTATTCAGGTATGTGAAGTTTTTGATGTTTGGGGCATAGACTTTATGGGACCTTTTCTCCCATCGAATAGGAATTTGTATATCCTTGTTGCTGTTGATTATGTTTCAAAGTGGGCCGAGGCGAAAGCCTTGCCAACGAATGACACACGTGTTATCATTCATTTCTTGAAAAAGCTTTTCTATAGGTTCGGAGTGCCCAAGGCCTTAATCAGTAACCGCGGAAGCCATTTCGCGAATCACGAACTCGCTAAGGTGCTAAAGGGGTACGGTGTCAACCACCGTTTTTCAACCTCATATCACCCGCAAACGAGTGGCCAAGTTGAAAACATGAATCGGGCACTCAAGAGAAGTCTTGAGAAGACCGTAGGAGATAACCCGAAGTCTTGGTCCACCAAGCTTGATGATGCTCTATGGGCATTTAGGACCGCCTACAAGACACTGATTGGGACTACCCCATTCCGGTTGCTTTATGGCAAGACTTGTCATCTTCCTATTGAAATTGACCATAAAGCCTTTTGGGCGCTCAAGAATTGCAACATGGACCTAGTTGAAGCCGGTGAGTTGAGTTCTATGCAATTGAATGAACTAGATGAACTTAGGTTGTATGCTTATGATAACTCTTTGTTGTATAAGGAACGAACTAAAGTGTGGCATGACCGTAGGCCTAGGAAGAAGGATTTTAAAGCTGGAGATAAAGTCTTGTTATTCCTTTCCAAGTACAAGTTTAAGCAACCCAAGTTGACATCTAGGTGGATCGGCCCCTTTGTGATCAAACATGTTTATCCGTCTGGTTATGTGGAATTGTTTAAATCGGATAGTACTTCTTTTATTGTTAATGGTCACAGGTTAAAGCTTTACCATGTGGAGGAAGAAAGTGTGGGAGTCGTCGTTGACGAGCTTCCCATTTTCGACATGAAGCAATGATGAAGAGCTTCGAGTCTAGCTAGAGACTCGTAAATAAATTAAACGCTTCGCGGGAGGCAACCCGTGTTTCTCGTTTTCTTATTTTTGATTATTTTGTTTATTTGTCATTGGTATTGTGTTTTAATAAGAAATTACAGGTAGAATCCGCTCACACGCGTTCCGGTAAGTCGTTTCAGGAGTAAACGAAGGTAAGTGTGGGGGGGTTTTGCTGTTCCGCAGCTATTCTTTCCTGTTTTTGAGTTGCTCCGCAGGTATGTTGTTGTCGTGCAACTTGTGTCGTTTTGAGAAAACCAGAAAATCCAAAAAAAAAAACAGACAAAAGGGAGCTACGCCGCAGTTAGCTTGGCTGCGCTGCAGCTATTCTGTTCTGTTTGAAAGCTGCGCCACAGTCATCTAGATGCGTCGCATCTCGGTCAAACTTAGTCAAACAACTGAAGTTAAATAAAGAGGGGATCAGGGGGTCTTTTTCACGCACATACACTTATTAACTTTTTACTTTCCCTTTCTTTATCCTTCTTCCCCAACCGATCGACCCACCTCATCCCTCAGTATTTTTTTTTTATTTATTATTTTCTCTTCTTTCGCTTCATTCATCAGTTACATTGACAAGAACCGGGAAGGTATGTGATTCTTGAACTTCTTTTATTTATTTCAAGCTTTAAATTTCATCATGTTCTTGGAAGAATTCGATTGTATTGCTTAATTGAAATTCGATTTTATGATGGTTATTAGAGGAATAAGAACACTATGGGTTGGAGTTATTTGATTAAAAATCTTCATGCTGTTTCGTAAAGGAGGGTATAGTTTTAGTTTTAGTTAGGGTTTATTAAAAGGTGAACAAAAACAAAGAGAAAAATCTTTGGTTGTTTAACCCTAGTAAGTTTTCAGAGTTAAATTCATTTGAATATTGGAGGGTTTTATTCTTTGTTCCTGCTGCTGCTCGTCCCTAATTTCAAAACAGTCAAGCTGTGCCATAGCTTATGAGTTGCGCAACAGCTGAGAAACAGACAGGTTAAGCTGCGCCGCAGCTTAGGTAGTTGCGCCGCAGCTGCCCTGTTTCGTCCCCTATCTTCGTTTTACTTCATATATATATGTATGTTAGATTGGGGCTTGATTGTTTTGATGTTTTTCTTGTATGTGTAGGACACTACTACTTCTAGCCGTGCAGGACGAGGTGGTTCTCGGGCCTCGTCCGCCACTGCACCTCCTGCCGCACCTACTGTTGATCTTACTCCCGAAGCCGTTGCTATGGGCGTTCCAACCCATCCGTGGCTTCGTTTTCCACATTTAACTCCAGAGAACAAGAATAAATGTACCAATCGTTTGGCTACTTTATATAATAAGGACATCACTGAGCCAAAGTTCATGGAAAGCAGTATGCTGACAAGTTTAGGTGTGAGGACTGAGATTAGTGATTTCTTTAGTCTTAAGCATGGGGGAACCGATCCTGATGGGAATCGAATTGATCGAAACTTTAGTATGTGGTTTGATATTTTTGGTAATAGGGAGAAAGTATATAAGGAATGGTGTTTGGAATTTTACTCTACCATCTCTGTTGATGATATTGATTCAGTTAAGAGTGTGTTTGAGGGAGAGGTGATTCATTTTAGATGTGGAGGTTTGAACAGGCATATGACCATTGCAGAATTTGGGGTATGCACGGGAATGTATACTAGGGAAATGCTAGATGATCCATTTTTCTGTAACCTTTTGAAGCATGCTGCTAGCACTACTACAGGGTTTCCTCAGGGTTCAGGGGATGCGCGAGATTATTATACTCGCATCTCTGGTGGTAAGACTTGGAAGGTGGTTTGTGGGGCGAACACAATTAAGTCGCCCCTTTTGAGATTGCTCCATAAGATGCTTGTTCATTTCTTTGTCCAGCGGACTAATCACCCGGACAAATTGTATGTTGAAGATTTATGGCTGATGAGGATTTTGCATGAGGGAAATCATGTTTTGACAACTTGTCCCCCATATGTGCTTGCTAAGCACATGGGAACAAAGGGGGTAAAAGACTCGGGGTTGGTTTATGGCCACTTTGTCACAAAAATTGTTCAACATTTTCAGCTGGAAGATGATAGGGCAAATATAGGTTTTAATTTGAATTGGAAAATTATGAAAGCATTTACTTTTACAGAATTGACTCGTTTTAGTTTGCTTCGCCCGAGAAAGAGCAGGAATGATAGTTACCAATTGATTGCTTATGATGAAGGTGACCAGGAAGCAGATGAAGGGGATGATCAGGAGGCAAGTGATGATGATGAGGAGATGGCTGATGCACCTGAGCAGCAGCCCGAGCCTGCACGACGCCCTAAGCGTCGTGCCACCACTTCTACCGCAGGAGCATCTTCTTCCTTCACAGCTCCTGCAGGCTCGTTCAATCTTTCTCCTTTACAGGGTTTAGTTAATCAGATGTTGACATCCCAGCAGCAGTTCCAGAATGATATAGCTGGATTTCAGACGAGGATGGATGATTTTCGACATTAGGTGGGCGATGATTTGACTTATATTGGTTCTAGTTTGGGGAGAGTGGTTTATGACTCTCGACGTTATCAGCCTATGTTAGAGGCTCAATTTACCGGCCAGGAGTATCACCCACCCACAATCATTCCAACGTATGATCCACCGAGTATTTTTATTCCTCAGCAGAGGGTTGGTGGTGGATTCTATTTTCCACCAGAGTGCCAGTTCGAGGTGCCACCTCGCCACGATCCTGGTGCATTAGGGCCGGATATGCCGGTCCGTTTTGGTAATTATGCAGGTACCTATGCAGGGACGGATGCTGGAGAGACAGGCGCTGCGGAACCTACTTTTGCTGAGCAAGTTGTCGGATCCTTGTTTGATGTGGGTAACATTCCTGGTTACCGTCCTTACCCACCTCCTCCACCTCAGTGATCCAATTTTGGATGACGATGGCAGCCGTCAGTCGGTTTATTAGATGGCTTGTATCAATTGTGTGAACAATTCCATTCTCCATACTTTATTTTATTTTCTTGTTTGGTTTATATCCACCCTGCGGGGTGATGGACATCGTATTTTATTTCCATTTCCATTGAATAATTGGGTAAGATGATGTCATGCTTAACGATATTATGATTATTATGTTGCTTTTGTTGTGTGTTCATGTGTGACAGCAAGGTTGTCATATGAATATGCTGGCAGTAAGTTCAGCGCCATATTTGTTGATTGGTATGTTTGATGCACACATAACTCTCGCACCTTCCGATTTTGGTACAAGTTGTTTATCTCGCCAACCAAAGTGTCCTTCCTATTTTGGAAGTACCTTTTGTGACACGGGGTCGATAACTTGTGTAACACCCCGACTAAGGCGGAAACACGAGATATCAAAGAACGACATGGTACAAAAGATTTAAATATAAAACATCAACACAAGTTTTCCAAATGACATTCAAATCTAAAAGATTACAAGTTCAAGATGACGTCTAAATCCATTACATAACCAAATTCTTAATTGAAAAGATCAAATGTTTGCAATACTTGTCCAACCATACAACAAACACATAGAATCCAAGAGCGGTCCTTGAAGCTACTTACTGTTCTAAACCTGAAAAGCATGAAGAAAAAGTGTCAACTACGAGAGTTGAGTGAGTTCATAGGTTTTAACTAGCAACGCATATATATAACCCAACCACATTCAAGGATAATGAGTCTTAAAATTTCCAAGTATTCTTTCAAATAATCATTTTCAAGCGTATGTTCAACTTATAATAACCAACATAATAATATCAATGTCATCTAGCCACATGGGCATATTTCAAGTAAACTTTGATGAGTAAATACTTGAGCCACTACTACTACCATTTTATCAAGTCCATCAATATGTATATAATTCATTTCATAGCACAAGCTGTCAATCAAGTGCCGTAGTAATAATAATAGGGTCGTGCCATGGAGACGACCATTCAATTTAAGGTAGCTAGAACACCGCGTGGTCGGACTGGGAATGATGGCCGTCACAAAGGCAACCAAACATCCCACCGTTACGCGTTGGGTGGGTGGACAAATCCTAGTTGCGCAACTATCTAACTACAGGCCTCCACTTTCGGAGTAAATAGTAGTGCACCGCAAGAAAACGGTTTGACAGAACTCAAGCTCATCATAAAACATTTATCACGTTGAACATACGATATAACCTCATTTCATAATCATAAAATCAAGAATCATTTCATATATATATATATAAAGAAATTTTCATTTACATATCATGCTTTTCACCCCGATAGTTAAACACATAAAATAGTTTGAAATGGGGCTATGACTCACTTGATTTGAGAGTGAAAGAGAGATGATCAAAAGTGAGATCTTCGGCTAGTGGTGTCTTTCCTCAAGCAAGCCTAAACCATGGTATTCGAAATATGCACAACGTAAGTGTGTGTTGCATGACTAGTAAACTAGATCATGAGATGTATGCTAGTAGACTTGCCCAAATTTGGTTGTTGTTTAATTATGGAATTCAAGTACATTATGTTGTTCACCTCATTCGGTTGGAAGACATTTGGTAGTAAAGGTCATTCATACGATTTTTGTTCGGTTTTTGGAATTTCGGTAGTTTAACTTTGTTTTATATATATTTTCCATTGCATACTTTGTTTAATAACCATATTTGACATTTGTATTCTTATAATATTAATGTTGATATATCTTACTGATTTATAATTATTTATTTAATTTAATATTATTTAATTAATTATTTACTTATTTTATTGATTTATTAATTAAATAATTTCTTATAATTATTTTTAAGTCCTTAAATTATCTCTAAAATTCATAGATAATTATAGATGGATATCTACTGATTTTCAAGCCTTTTTATTTGTAATATTGTGATTTTTATATTTATTTGTGCATTATTTCTATTTATTTAATAATAATGATTAATTAGTGACTTTTACTTAATAATTTACTTTTAAATTATATAGTTCTTGTTTCCTTGCTTGTAATTATTTTTCCCCAGTAGGTTTTGGTCAGTTTTATCATTGGTTAAGTAGCTTTGATCAGATTCATGGTTTATATAATATTATTAATTAATTTATATATCTTTTAATTACCATTTTAATTCATTAAATCATAGAAATCCTTACAAATCACCACAAGAGTTTTAGTCCAAAAATTCCAGCCCTTTTTGGCAACTTATATCAACAAAAATTCATATCAATTCAACCTCTCTTGTGTCTTGCTTAAATTGAGGACTTTATAATTAAAAATAGTTTACCGAAATAGTGATTTTAGCCTCATTTCTTAAGCTATAAAGGTAATTCAAAATGGATTTTCATTTTTAACTCAAATATTACAGTAAGTTCATCATATTTTGGTGGTTCAAGTCGTGATAGTGGTGGTGGTGTGATATGTTTAATTTTGTGCTTTCGGTTAGTGATTTATTGACCCGAAAAGGTGATTTTTGAGCTAATTCTTGCCATACATCAAGTGACTTGCATTTTATACATTTGGTATATCATATTTCCAGTAGGTTTGTCATGATTTCATGCTAAAAATTTTTATGGTGCATGTGTGTGCTAAAAATGCATTTTTACAAGCTTTCGGTTTACGATTTCAAGCATATTTTAACTTGTTTTGATCCAAGCTTTATACTTTTGATATTTTATAAATTTTTCCAGAATATTAACTTCAAGATTAACATATTTTCAGTAAATACAAGTCTCTAACCATCTCATAATCCAAACAACAATCCAACCTTCTTAAATTTAACATGGATGCACTTAAATCAATACTTTTTAACATAAATCTTTATCCATCTCAAATCCATCAACATGAAAACATATTTTTATGAAATATTCCAGAAATATATGTACAAATATTATATAAAATATGTTCATCTTTTTATATAAAAAGTTACTTTACAAACTATCAAAACACATCAACACTTTTTGATACAAACTTTTATGGATCTATCAATATAACATCAAATACATATTTTTTTTTATCCAATTTTCCAGAAAATATTTCTTCATAATATACATTAATATGACCATCTTTCACAAGAAAAACCATATCAAAAGCTATATAATATATGTCTACACTTTTAGGTCTTTAACTAGTTGAATCCTTGGATCTTTCTTCATGGATTTAACATGCATGAGCATGGAATGAAAGATCCTATCAACTGTGCCCTCATCAAGTGTATTTTTAAAAGAAAACATAAAGAAAACACAATCTCTTGATAAAATCTTTTTAATATAAAGAAGAATAAGATTAAACTAGTAAAGGGATGAAGATATATACCCTTGAAGAACACTTTTTGATGATGAAATGATGCAGATTTTCGTGACCTATGAAGCCTCCAACAACCCTTATTCAAGCCTTAATACAACCCTTAAACTATGCTTACAATAACCCTTGCTTAATCTAACCTAAACCCTTATTATTAACAAGTGTTTAGATAAGTTTTGCTTGCCTTTTTGCCTTGCTTTGTGGTTGCCGAAATGAGAGGGAAAAAGAGAGAGGGAGAAGAGTTTTTGGAGAGTGAATAATGACTAGTGTGTGTAAAATGTGAGGAGTGTGTTTTGTGTGAGTTTCAAGAGAAGTATAATGGTAAAATTTGAAATGTGGAGTGTGTATGGGAGCATAGGGGGGCTGGCCTCATGGGGGGTAATGAAGGGGTTGGTATATTTTTTTTTTTTGTTAAATTATAGTGTAAGCATATTAGTGTATGTATAAGTTTAGTGGATATTTGTTTTTGTAAGTGTTTTGTTAGTTAAATGTAAGAAAATGGTTGTTTTAGTTAGGAATATATCAATGTTTGCATAAGTCATGTATATATATGTGTATGTATATGTTTTTGTGTTTTAAGTTTGTTACAAGGTTCATTGGTTACAATTCTTGTAATTATATTAGGCTTATATATATACACTTATTATTATTCAAGCATATTTTTTTTTGTACATAAGAACTTATAAATATTTTAAGTTGCTCATACTATTTCCATGACCAAATATTAGTTAGTTGGCTTGATGGTTAGATTGTTGGGCATTTACAAGTGTTTTTAAATCGCTAGCTCAACTTGTGAGACTCGCTTTATTATTTATAACTTGATTGAACATTAATAAAGTTTTTGTTCAATCTTATTTTATTAAATTGAATTTAGAACAAATCAATAGCTTTAGATCACTAATTTAAGGGCATTATCTACTAGCTTCAAGTATAACTATGGCTTGCGGGAACATAAACAACCTAACTAGCACGTATATAATATTAAAAAGTAGGGTTGTTACAACTTGTTTCAAAACGGAATGTGTCCTTATTCCGGTATGTGCTCTTATTTTTCTACGTCGCTTACCCCTATTTACTTTTGTTTGACCGATATGGACATTGAGGGCATTGTCCATCTTAAGTGTGGGGGGGGGGGTGGCAAATAGGTTTAAGCTACCGGGTATATCACTTTTGTTGTTTTGTCATTGCGATTTCTATCGGTTTTGTTGATATGTCCCTCTCGTAGGCCTTCGGATTTTATCTAGGGGTATGAGTTTCTATTTTGAACTCTTAACTGTGATGTGCATGTTTAAAACTGGTGCTATCAATTTGGCGGGATAATAGAAGTTGATATGATTTTTAAACTTGAGTTGAACTTGTCCTTGTGGTAAATTGCTTTTGACACTTAATTCATTATTTATTAAGCAATTTTACTACCAAATTTTTCCTTGACAAAAATTTTAATTGGCGAAGTGTGTCCTAAACGGTTATTTGGCTAGTCCTTCGGGATTGATAACATTACTTGCATGCTTATATATATCCAAAACACCAAATTGTGAGATTTCGTCCTGTCATATATAGTTGTTCAGGTGACGGTTTTGGTTTGTTTGCCTCGTAAATACGTCCCTCTCTTAGGCTCTTAGATTTATTCGGGAGTAAGGGTATTCATTTTTGATGCCTTGCACTAGGATGTGCGTGTTTGAGGTATTCCTAAGCCATTTCCGGGTTCTTTTCTCGATAAGAGTGTGTCAGTGATGTGTTGATTCTAGAACTTGGCCTGGTGATCGTGACGAGTACATTGGATGATGAATTGGCATTTAGGTTTGACCATACTTTTTCTTTCTTTCGTTTCTTTTTCTTTTCTTTTGTATATCTATAATCACTTATACAACCTTATACACATACCTATACTTGTATATACACATTTTCCTTTTTCTTTGTAAACCTTAGATAATCTTATACACATATACATTCCTTGTAATTCAGCTTTTCACCCTTGTATAAATCCACCTTTTCATGTAAACTTCACCTAATTATACTTAACTATACCGTTAGTCTAATCTGGGGGCCATTGATTGTCATGGTTGTTTGAATGGTTTTGGAGATTTTTAGTGGGTTGATGTGTGGAATATTCTTGTCTATGAGAATACGTAAACGGGTTAAGTTATTGAAGATTGCCTTGAATTGTTCAAACAAAGAAAGTGAAAAGTTATAGACATGTTCATCGTTGTAAGAGGGTATTTACTAGTAGAGTAAAAATGGTTCAAAAGAATAAAGAACATGAAAAACAGAAAAAAAAAAAAAAAAAGGAACTTGGGCTACTAGTAGGTATTTCTCATTTTCAAATGTCTTGAAAGTTGTTGTATCATTATTTATGGAAGATTTGGTTGATAATAAGTTGTTTGAGGTTGATACACCACAATGGTGTCGGGTTTTGCTTGATACTTAAAGGTGTGTTCGCGGGATAGCATCTTATAGGTTGGTGGTTTGTTGGCAATCAATGGTATGAGATTGGTTAGACTATTTTGTACAATTCTCACATATACCTTATACTTTTGATTCTTATCCTTCACTTGTAACCTATAATTTCCCATTTTCCATTGTAAATACCCATAAATACATAGCCTTAGTTTAAATATACACTACCCTCTATGCCTATTTTGACGATGTACTTGATCCTTGCGCCTTAACGGTGGAGTGACGATCCTAGCTCAAGCCTATGGTAAAAAAGTATACATCACAACTGAGCTATGAGTGATTCTTCATATATTCAACCCCGAAAGTAAGTTGTTGGAGTAGAATGATATTGGTAGGATCGTCTGTTTCATTTATGCTTAGTTGATTATCGTGGCTTACGGATTGTTCAGGTATTGTCAAACATTTCGAGTTTTCATTTAAGATTAAAACTGCTTCACACGCCTTTTGTCATTTGACATGCTTGGTGTTGCTACTTTTTGATATTTATCACTTGTTTGATAGTGTGATTGTCAAGGAATGTTTCATTTAAAGTTTGGATTTGCTTGAGGACAAACAAAGCTTAAGTGTAGGGGGATTTGATATGTCGTATTTTATACCCATTTCCCACGGTTTATATAGTTAAGTTAGCATGTTTAATGAGTCATTTTCGTATACAATTGGTGCGTTTATGGTATTTGTTAGTGTTTCAGGTTAATGGCAGATACTTGAGCGTATTTTTGAAGAAAATGACATTCTTGAAGTGAAATAAGTGCTTACGGATGATTACGGGTCGTTTGGATGAAGTTTGGTGAAAGTCAACAAAAGTCAAACCTGGAATCAAGTACAACTGAGCAGCAGCTTATAAGCTGCGCAGCAGCTGTGAAACAGAAGACTTAAGCTGCGCAGCAGCTCGTCCAGTTGTGTCCCATTCGAAGTCAATAAAAGTCAAAAGTCAACAGCAGTCAAAGAGGGGCTGCGCCGCAGCTTATAAGCTGCCACGCAGCTTAAGGACGATTCTGCATAGAATTTTTGGAAACATATAAATAGCTTGTTTTTCATTCCAAAACCCTATCTCATACTTTCCAGCCGTTTTGAGGACCTTTTGAGGAGACTTTTGATCAGATTTATCATCCTTGAAGATCGATATTACGATTGGATTATTCTCGTTATTTCCGTTCAATTCTTTGTATTCGGTAATGATTAATTCTTTCTATTTGATTTGTTATTCGTATTTTAATATGAGTGGCTAATCGCCTTTTCATCCATCTTGATGGAGTGAGACATTTTGTAGGGATTGCACAATATTTATTAATTCAAGTGATTTGATTTAACGTTTTGTCGTGAACTTAATCTATTAATTCTTTGTTATTCAATTGTTGATTGCGGATAATTTGTATTCATTGCTTAGTGACGACTAGGATTTGGGTATAAGTTATTTTGATTGCTTAGTTAGAAGCAATTGGTTCTATGACGGGTACGGTAGAGGGTAATCAGTATTTGATAATAATTAACGGGTTGACGGTTGGGTACAATCGATAGGCAAAATTGTTATCTGAAATGACCAAAACGATTGTTTAACTAGGGAAGTTATAAAAAGGCGTCTCGGGGTACCGGTCTTAATAATGAAACTAGTTTATACAAGAGAGTCGAATAAGTTGTTAACTTGACAGGTACGTGGTTGACGATTAATTTGAGTCTCGGTCATTTAATCATTAAATTGAATTTGAACTTAATCAAAAGTGCAATCCTAACATTCTGTCAAGCGAAATCAAGATAGGTGACCTTTAAATTATTGTTTTCAACAACAAACTTCTCTTTCGATTAATCCTTTGGGATTACTAACTTTTCAGACTAACTGCTCGCAACGTGGCAATTCGGCCACAAAACCCCCATATTTTACTTGAATCAATTAATGTTTACAATTGCTTATTTAAGTCCTTGCGAACGATCTCGGCTTACCAGTTTTAACTATACAGCATGCGATCAGGTACACTGCCTGTGAGTGTGTAGTAGTCAGTCTTTCGGTAAATCGTGTTTATAAATTTAAAGCTAGGTTTCGCACATCAATGAACCAACGACTCTAAGGCAAGAAGTCGTTCCTCAATAGTAGGGACTCTGGGACCTGGGTGTTGATGTGTAATTTGAGTGCATAATTTTGTTAAATCGTTTTGCTCGTAAAAATCATCTAAGTTTTAAATTTATAAAACAAGGATATACTAATAATTATATTACACACGGACAGTGTATCCTGCCGTGTATAGTATAGCTAGTAGTAAGTCCAGGATCGTCCACGGGGAATTAGTATTAGTAGTAAATTAAACTATTAAATTTAATCTAAAAGAAAAGTGTAAAATTAGGGGGTTGTGACCGAGTTGTCACGTTGCTTAACAAACCACAAGTGATCTTTTGAAGCTTGTAAATGACTAAAAAGGAAATTTTGGCGTAAAAGGAGTAAAAGATAAATCTTAAAGTCATTACGACCTAAAAGTAGTTTTTATCTATTTTTAACGAAAAGAGTTTGTTTGATTTTTAGAACTAGAAAATGTTTTCAACCCCGAGTTTATAATCGGACTTTCACTATCCGATTAGTAAACTAATAAGTGGAAATTACTAACCTTAAATCGGAAGAGTACAGAATACGATTAACAAAATGTGAACTAAATTGAACTTTCAAAGTGGAACTTGAATATCAATGACTAAATAGCCTGCATGAAATCAACGTGATTTTGTCTTGTAGAGGTCAATCCAAAACTAAACTAAACATGCACTAGAGGAGCTACTTCGTCTCCCTCGAACTAGCTACTACAGTCCCCGATAACTACTCTACTTCTTAACACGGCTAGATGACACCTCAATCTATCTATAATGATACTCCAACGGACGTAAACCCTTCACGATTATCCCGTAAACTATATCGAAAATCACGAAAAATACTCGTAACTAATTTTTACGCGAACATGTGAACTACCACGAAACTTCACGAAACTTAACACACTACTTAATGGATCATAAACGAGCTTATAACAACTTTTAGAACGAAATTTTAACATATGGATTTTATGCAAATTCAGTCCGAAGTTTTACGAAAAAAATTATGAACTATATTAGAACGAGAGCAAGAACTTTCAAAGAAAACTTTATGTAACTTGAAGACAATGACTAATATATTAATGAAGTAGTACACACTGATTAAGTAACAGTGATCGGACTTTTTATCTGAATGAGAAATGTAACAGGAGGTTTCGCGACTTATAAACTAAAACAACTTTATTACAAACTAAGAGTGAACAAATTAGACAATGATTTGGAAATTGGATGTGACTGGAAATGGTTAGGCAACCATGGAAGACTTCCCAGGCACACTTGAAACGTTTTCCACAAGCTCCTTTATATAGCCAAATTCTCCAACTGCCTTCTTAATTGTGGGAGACATTGTAAAGCTATGCTACAGTATGAGCAGAAGTTCAATAGTGCCATCAGTCTTCGAAAACTTCAAATTCAAAGATTGGAAAAGGAGATAGTCCACCCCTTCATTAATGCTTGAATGCCTTTTTCTCATTTTCATATGGATATACAGGATTTTTGCAATAACCATAGAAGAGGCATGTAGGCTCCATTTCAACTTAATATCTTCTGCTTGGAGTTGCTTATGACATATCGGTAAGAGCATGGCAAGCAAAGTTGCTATTAAATTTAATCAATCAGCAGAGACGTCGTGACTTTTGGATACGTTTGCAAGCTTCTGGTGCAAAGATAATCCATTTTATATTTTATATCATTCTTTTATCTTCGCGTGGACAGCTTATTCGTCAAAAACGGATATCGGATGAAGAAGTTATGACCAAAACGGTGCAGCAACGTCAATTTGTCACTTTCCAAGCATTTTTACATTAAAATCCATTGCTACCTGTAAAATCACTCATACACACAATAAGTAACTAAAATACAATAATTTACATTTTAATGGGTTAGATTTATCCGTTAAATTACACAACAACGCTAAATTAAATATGTATAATTTGAGCGTTATCAGGTGTACTTGTACATTTTCATTCACTCCTAGTGTCGGCCGAGGAAGCCTATTAAAATAGGCGGAACTCAAGATGTACCATTCTTGTGCATGCTTATTATCCTTAGGTTGTAAAGGATGTATCGGTGGTCGAAGCTACAAAATAAATGTATTTACCCGTTTGTAATAATTGATATATATATATATATATATATTATTTTCTATAGATGCAATCAGTAACTAGTATCATTCCATGAAATTTTCTAACCAGCAAGTGTTTGAACCTAAATTGATCAGTTCAGTGACGGATTAAGATTAGGGCACAATCATTACAACTCCTGATAAATCAGTGCGAACCTAACAAACTCTTAGCGAGTCTAAGGTGGCAGTGATTGTGCGATGAATATGATATGATTGATTCTTGATTGACTGTAAGCATTGAATGCGATTGAATTGAATGTGTGTATTGACAGACATTGAATTGAGCTTTTATAGAAAATATATTTGGAAGGGTGACAAACACTTTCGAGGATTCTAATATTGTCAGTTTCCTTTTCTTTGTAAAGAAATATTGTCAGTTTCCTTTTCTTTGTAAAGAAATATTGTCAGTTTCATTTTCTTTGTAAAGACTGTAGCTTGACATGTATTGATTATCCATATGAATATTTATGTTTATGTCATATGTATAGTTTATGTACAAGGTTACCTTTGTTCTCATGCCTACCAAGATGTTATATTTTACTGAGCTATAATATGACATGTACTCGAGCAAGGGATGTCATAGCTCATGCCATATGCCATTCAAGCAAGGCATGTCATAGCTCATGCCATGTGCTATTCTAGCAAGGCATGTCATAGCTCATGCTATTCTAGCAAAGCATGAGCATGGGAAAGTATGAGCATAAGGTCATAACCCGGGCATCATCTATTACTCGAGCATCATCCACTACTTGAGTATCCCCCTCGCGACACATCCTTGTTCGAGCAAACCTCAAGCGAACCCATTACTAGAGCAACATAACTCGAGCCATACCCTTGAGGGGTTATCTTGGCTGATTAAGCAAGGTTCGAGTACTATTACTTAACTCGAGAAATCCTTTGTAACTCGAGCTTTTTGAGATACCCTCTTAGGGGTTTCGAGAGATCACTTTACTTGCTATTATCCACTCGTCTTATTGTCGTGGATATCTATACACGATCATCAAGCATTTAAAAATAAGTTGTAATCTTACATTATGAATGCTTACTTAAAAATTCAACACCATCTTCTTTCACATGAAACATGGATAACTTTCTCCAACCAAGTGCTCTCGGGATCATGGCATAATCATGTTCCCAGCAACGCACATGCTGAGCAAATGTCTCTAATATCCAAATCTATAATAAAGTATGTATAAACACATTAAAATAAATTCACTAATGTATTTATTTTTGAAAAGTTGTTATAGAAGTTTTATCTCATCACCTTAAATGCCCAAAAAAATCTGGTAAAAGTTAATTTTGGCATCTTTGGCTTTGTAGTAGTCAGAAAGTTGACCCGCCTTTAGCAGTTGATGATCCATTCCTGTTTTTGCATTCTTTAGGCTTGTATACGTGTTTGACCACACATATGAGCCCCATGCAAAACTATTCCATGCATTTAGATCTTCCACCAATCTTAGTAAATACTTTGACACGACACATGTATGCTCTCGCCCGGTAAATATCAATTCTAAACATATGACCAGACATACACGTATAACATCTTCATCTCGAAGATCGGAAAACGGGTTACTATTAAACAAGTTTGTAAAGTCTCTTAGGGTAACCGACTTTGACTCAAAAAATCTAAAAACTCGGTCTTTAAATGGAATATCACCCACGGGAATACGACAACCAATTATTTGGTCCAAATAGCAGACCGGTAATTAAACAGAATTGCTGACGGCCAAACTCAAGTTGAAAGCCACGAACATTGTACACCAATGGGTGGTGTTCCTCATGAAGATTCTGGTCAACAGGGATTTGAGTATGAAGAATCAGGTTTACTAAACCGGGTTCATTATTCGTATACGGGATATCCAACCAATGCCCAAAACAGGTTTGTCTAAACATTGTATCTCTGTTTGCATTCTCGCTCAATTTTTGCTTTATAAGGGTAAGATAACCTATCTTACTCCTAATCGATAAATCATCTGCATAAAACTGTGTTGAAAAAACGTAACAATGCTGGATCATATTGCCTTTCGTATATACATTTCAAAGCAAAGACATATGAAATTATAAGCAAAAAAAAAAAAAAAAACGTTTTCAAAGTTAAACATGTCCTTTTCAGATCTTTTTGTTAGGGTATATAAAATTCAAACATGTCGTTTTCGCATACTAACTATATATTATGATATTATTTAAAAGAATAAGACAATTTGAGAATATTACCTCATTTGCACCTAGCTCCATGTTGTTCCCTTATTATTATTATTATTATTATTATTATTATTATTATTATTTAATAGCCACTAGCCTGAAAAATTAAAAATAAAAATAAAAAAAATCGATAACATATACTAGCCTATAGATTAGTAATCAGAAAAGCAACAAAACACATATATACCTTGTGAATCATATTGTCGTATCCAACCATTAAAGTTTTGAAAAAAACCCCTAAAATTGCCATTAAACGTCTTCCATTATATCTTATGTTTATTATTATGGATGAAGGGTTAAGATTTTTAGGGTTTAGTAATTTTGTAAAAAAAGTTACAGCACGAGCAGCATTATGGTCGTCAGAGCAGCATTATGATCGTTAGGGTATTGTAATTATGTGAAATAGGATTATGATTGATGAAGATTAGAAATAGTTAGGGTTTCTTTTTTTTTTTTTACTGAAGATTGGAAGAGTAGAATAATGGAGTGGGGAAAGAGGGGGAAGAGAGGGGAGGGAAGAGAGAATAAGTGGCCACGTATATAGTTCTTATTGCCTGGTCTTAATCCGTGTGTTTTTTACTACTAGCCACGGTTTTTATGACCAAATTGGTCTTTTTGTTAAAAATTGTCCAAAGCAAGACCATAGGTTCTGAATTTGACCAAAGAGGTAATTGTCCCTTAATAAAAGTATCTCTTTCATATTACATGTATATATTTTAATTTTATGGTTGAAGAAATTATAAACATTTTTCCTTAACAATGAATATGATATTATAATTGCGGTTCAAAAGTTTGTAATATTTATTTAGATGTTAATAGTTTTCAGATATTAAAATTTTTTAAGTGCAAATAAATGTACAAATCACGCGTATTACACGGGTAATTAGCTAGTATTAATATAACTGAGTTGTGTAATTGTGTAATGCGTATGTGTATATTTTGATACTTCCATCAAAATTTGCATACTGTCCGATTGGATGTTACTGAGTTTTCTCGAATGCTAACTACAACACTAACTTGCTATTAAAAAAAATATATATTTTTAAGAAGTATACTCAATGGACTAAAGTATTTTCAAAAACATTATGCTTTTTTAAATGACAAATTATTTTAATGGCAGAAAAAAGAAAAAGATTTCATCGATTATCTTTAAATAAATTTTTATTAGTAAAAAAAATATTTTATCGATTATCTCTAAGTAGTCAATTGCAAAATAAATACCCATTTTACATTGCTGCATTTTTTAATCTAGTAAACTAAAACCCTCATAAAACCCTAATTCCCCCTCCTCTTCTCCCCCTTTACCGAATCATCAAAAATCATGGCCACTCCCGAAACTTCACGAGAACCCTGCCCAGATCGAATCTTAGATGACTTCGGCGGCGCTTTCGGCATGGGTGCGGTGGGCGGTTCAGCCTACCACTTCTGTAGAGGCATATACAACGCTCCAAAAGGCGAACGTTTCATTCAAGGCGTACACGGTATGCGTATGAACGGGCCACGTGTCGGCGGAAGTTTCGCCGTATGGGGTGGTCTGTTTTCAGCCTTTGATTGCACAATGATTTATGTCAGACAAAAAGAAGATCCATGGAATTCAATCTTTTCTGGTGCTGCAACTGGTGGGTTTCTTGCGATGCGTCAGGGTTTTAAACCGGCAGCCCGGTCTGCGGCTTTTGGTGGGGTTTTGTTGGCTTTGATTGAAGGTGCTGGAATTACGTTGAATAAGTTTTTTAGTGCTCCACAACCTAATCTTGTTATGATGGAAGATGGGCAGGGTCAAGATCAGGAAATGCCGAACGATGGTTCGTCGCTTTCTTCGTGGTTTGGTGGTTTGTTTGAAGGGAAGAAAGAGGTACCTGAAGCGGGTGGTGTGAAGACTGAGGTTTTGGAGAGTTTTGATTCGCCTATTCCTCCCGCTTTTGAGTTCAAGTGAGATATTGAAATATTTTTTGTTTCTTAACAATTATTTTGGATAATTTATGCGTTTTTTTTTTTTTTTTTGATAATCATGGGTGTACTACTCGTGAGCAAACTAATTTCAAGAGCTGGCTCTTGATGCTTGTTAGTTAGATTATTACTAATGTAGTTGAAATAAGGCTGTGGTTCTTGTCCTTTGAAGTATTTTCTGATGAACTTTATATTTAATATTGTTGTGAATATATGTCATGATTCGTTGTGCTTTATCCAAGCTTTCTTGATGATTACTGAAGCACGGGGTTATTACTTTGTGTTTTTACTGAATTTGATTTCCATTTTATTAGTTGATATAGTCGGTGTAATGCTAAAGTTATTTCAATATTTGAAATCTCTAGATTGCATATCATCTTACTACTTAGGGAGTTGGCTAGCATACTTGAATCATTCCAGGAAGAATTCTTCTAATAAAACTAAGAACACTTTTAAAGTTGGTTTTTAGTGATCTGTAGGTTTAGCAATTTAATATGTGGCCTTGAATTAGCTCCTTGCATTGTTTTCCCGGACAAGTGTTTTATCTTTAACAATCACCGCAAATGAAGTAATGTGATATCAGGGTTCAGTTAGCCTCTGCTCTACTTAGTTTTGGCTACTTGTTGGTATCTGAAGTCTTGCACCACCATATGATCTGTATTGTGCTATCTTGTCTTTACTGATCTACAACTCGTGAGTCGTTGATGTCTTCTCTATGATTTTTGGGTTGTTGGACTGTTATAGAGATTTGCATTGCCCACTGCTGTTTCTGTCCTACCGATTCAGTTTCTATATCCATAATTCTTCAACTCCTTTGTATAAGAATTTAGTTTGAGAGATGTTAATTGTTACTTTGGGGAGTGGGGGTTCGAATTAATGCTCTTTCATGTTAACGTTGATTTCATGTGTAAAAAGAGAAGTTCTGTTAGTTCTTGTTTTGCAGATTTACTATTGCCACTTAATTATGCGAGATACAATGCTTAGGTGTACCAATTGTCAAGCTTTGGGTCATGTACCAGCATACTGTAAAGTTTATTTTAAGTAGGGGTAAGTGTGAGACTGGTTATGTCATTTATCGATCACGTAGAACACCAAAACATGGTACCGGTCCCGATCTCATATCAACCGGCCTTCCAGTACCAATCCCATCTAGTCCCGAAATAATATGAACGTGATATGGTTGATGCATCTGAAAGTTCATCACACAACATAGTTTGATACTTAGTTAGCTTATTAATGTTGTTAAAATAAGTTCTCATTTCATTTGGTTTGTTTAGTTCCCAAGGCTGTTGTTCTTGTTTGAAGCATTTTCTGATAGACTTAATATTTAATAAAATTGTAGTGAATATATGTCATTATAGGCCGTGCTCTATCCTAGCTACCTTCATGATTACTGAAGCAGTGGATTTTTACTTTGTGTTTTTACTGAATTCGATTTCCATTTGTTTAGTTGATATAGTCAATGTAATGTGTAATGCTCGCATTATAGTAAACTTATCTCAGGATTTGATGCATCTCTAGATTGCCTGTCATCATAGGACCGTATAAGGAGGAGTTGGCTAGATTACCTAAATCATTCGAGGAAGAATTCTTTTTGTTAAACTAAGAAAAGGTTCTAACTTGGTTCTTAGTCATCTGTAGGTGATTTTAGCATTTTGATATGTTGCCTTGAATTAGCTCTTTGCTAACTCCAAGCTTGTCTTTCCGGTCAGTGTTTTATCTTTAACTACTACCGCAGATGATTTAATGTGACATGCAGGGTTTGTATCAGTTTCTGCACTACTTTGTTTTGGCTACTCGTTGATATCTCAAGTTTTGCAACACCATATGATGATTGTGCTATCTTGTCTTGTCTTACGGGTCTGCAACTCTACATGAGATCCATGAGTCGTTGATGTCTTTTGTATATAGACAAACTGTTGACTTTTGGGTTGTTGGATTGTTGTTTTGCCCTATGGAGTCAGTTTCTATATCCATAATTCTTCAACTCTTCTGTACGGGTCAGATGAGGTGGCTCTGTTCAGTTTCGACCCAGGTTTGTTGTCAGCTTGTTGGGTTTGGGTATGCTGCTCTGTTGTTGTATTGATTTCTAGGCTCATGAGAATTTTGCTCGTGTCATTTGGGTCTGAACTTTAAGTTTGTATTTGGCTCTGTTCTGCTATAAGTTTCCGTAGTTTGGGGCATGGGGGTTTGAGTCAATGCTCTTCCATGTTCAAATTGATTTTATAATTAAAAAAAAGAAGTTATTCTTGTTTTGCGGATTTACAGTTTCCACTTAATTGTACAAGTCTGCGAGATACAATGCGTTGGTTTCCCAATTGTCAAGCTTCGGGTCATGTACAAGCATATTGTCAACTCGTCAAGTTGGTGTTGGTTATTTTAGTAAAATAGTGGGCAAAATGTGTATCCAATCCTATCAAAACTTGGAGGATACCTCATATTTGTTATTTTGCCTAAGAACATGAGTTCTTAACCTCATACCTAAAGGGAAAACTCATCCGTGGAAATTAAAGATCCATGACCTTTTAAAAAAAAGTGACTTCTTTATGATTAATGGGAAAGGAAGTTTTAGTGTTAAGTCGGCCGATGGATAGATTCATCTGATATAGTAAAAATTGAGTTCATTAGATAACCTACACATGTATATAATGCGATAAAGAATTCATGAGCCTCGTAAAGATATTTGTTTGATCTCGAAACAATGCAACTATTTGTATATAGGATGCCGTATAAACGAATTGTCTATTGCAATTATAACGTTAAACTAAGTTACTAAAATACAAACACAAATATTTCATTTCCAATAATAAGACAATTATGTGTGCCTATTTTGGGAATTAATATTTCGAAGGCCGTCCGAAATGATCAAGTACTTAAGTTGAACATGAATCATGTAATACGTCTCATCACAAAAGAAATGGCAAAATTTGATATTTTCCTCATCAAGTTGTCTTTAGTTCTTTTTATAGAAATCACTTGTGTTTTGGGGAAAAGTTTCCGGACACATAAGTTAGATGATGAATTTAGTGGACTAAAAACAACTAAGTTATCTCCTGATGAAAGCAATTCAAACTCACTAGAGTATAAAGTTTACAACTACACACAAACATTGGATCATTTTAATTTCAATCCAGATAGTTACATGACCTTCCCACAACGTTATGTCGTTGTAGATAAATATTGGGGAGGGACAACGAATAGCTCCCTGATCTTTGTTTATACAGGAGAAACGACTGACATCATAGAAGACGTCAAATATGGTGGTTTCCCCCCAGTTCTTGCGTCACGATTTAATGCTCTTTTGTTGTACATTGAGGTATGTTGGGTTGTTAAATTACTCATTCTAGTCTTATGCATTTTATTCATTGTCAAGTTGTATATCTGCAGCATCGGTATTATGGTACTTCAACGCCATTTGGTTCCCGAGAAGAGGCATATAAAAATACTACCACTCTCGGATACTTTACCACAGAGCAAGTTTTAGCAGATTATGCTCAACTTATAATCGATGTGAAGAAGAATATGTCAGCAGAAAACTGTCCTGTCATAGTTATTGGTGCTTCGTTAGGTGGAAGTAAGTGATATATCTTCTTAAAATCGAGACATGTTTTTTTTTTGAACGACCAACGAATGCAAACATACAGGTTCTTCATAAATTATTTTGTTCTGTCATTATTTTTATACATTTGTTAATACTTGTTTCTAGTACACGCTTCGTGGTTTCGTTTGAAATATCCACACATTGCTTACGGAGCATATGCATCATCAACTCCGATCCTATACTTTCCAGGACTTGGTACTCCTGAAAATGGATACTCAGTTGTTGTATCAAACAACTTCAACGTAAGCAATTCAAATCGTTACATCTACACTCACTAATAGTCCAAATCTGACCGATAACATCTGCAACTTCTAATACACAGACAACAAGTACCAGTTGCTACAATACGATAAGAGAATCTTGGTTTGAAATCGATAGAGTTGCTGCTCAATCCGATGGTCTTTCAAGCCTTTCGCAGATGTTCAATACATGCATGTAATTGATGATTCTTATATATCTACAGAATATAGCCTCTTGAAGTTCTTTTGGTTCTCTAATTATTTTACTGTATTAAATATTTTTTTCGAAGGCCGTTGAACACGAGTAAAGATCTGAAAATCAACTTGGAGGCGCGATACAATGGCTGGGCTGAATTTGATGACCCTGCAAGCAACTATTTACAGCTTTTCTGCAATGCTACCGATGAAGGGGGACAGAAGACTTACATTCTTAACAAGATCATTAACGGATTTGTTGCGATGCGTGGACAAAGATGCATCAACATAGTCGATTTTAGCCCTAGATACGATTCTGGATGGGATTGGCAGGTAACTTAACCAACATTATTTTTCAAAACTTAACTACTTGTTTAGTTTATAAAATATCCTTTGTTCTTTAGAAAAATTTATCAAAAAATGAAAAACATAAAACGTGATTAAATTAAACTTTTCTAAAAAAGTTTTCCTGGTTTCCATTTTATAACATAAATTTGGAAAACCATATTTTTCTATTTTTCATTTCCATTTCCATTTTCCGATAAAAGGTCCTTCACCTGAAAAAATAAAAAAAACCTACTTCGTTTAATCGAATTGGTACAATTATAACATTTAAGTCGTTTCTACTACATAGACATGTACGGAGATGGTAATACCGACGGGGCGTGGAGAAAACGATACAATGTTTCAAGCAGATCCGTTCGATCTATATAAATACACCAAGGAATGCCAACAAGTTTTCGGTGTCACCCCAAAACCTTATCAGATCTCTCTTGAGTTCGGTGGCTATGTATGTCAATTACGAGTATTTTTTTTCATTTTACCATTTGTGAACTTATATATTATTTAATTGACACTTATCATACGATTATATACATTGTTTTGCAAGGGTATTAAAACGGTGCTAGAAAAGTTTGCAAGCAACATTATCTTTTCCAATGGACTTCGAGATCCATATAGTTCCGGAGGGTAATTTTCGTCTACATGTTATATGCTTTATCATAAAAATTCGACGAACACTAAAACATTTTCTTTGTATTGATAGCGTTCTTCAAAATATATCTGACTCAGTTCTGGCTATAAACACCCAAGAAGGTATACTTTCATAACTCATTTCAGTAAATTACTTGACTTTATCAACTATTGTATATTATATGTGCAGGTTTTAGACTTTTAACTAAAATAAAACAAGTATTAAAATAAAACAAATAAAACAATAGGTTTCTACATTCAAGATCACCGTGCATCATGAAAATCATCGTGCATCAATTGCTCATTGAATCTTCGTGCATCAATTTAACCATGATCTAAAAATCAAGATCTTGTCTTATTTGTTTTACTTTAATACTTGTTTTAAAATACCCAATCCCGTAATGTGTAATCTTGTACTGTATTTCAAGCAAAATATCGTTTACACATGAATGTAAACAAAGAAGCATGTGAAATACCGGAGATTTTGGACCCAATTGTTTACAACTTATATGGGTTATTATAAATGTAAAATAATAGAATTTAATAATGATTTTCATAAAACATAGTTTTAGTGGCTATGATTAATTACTTAGTATAAATGCCTTAAATAATTTAAGAAAACTTTGATCAGATTATCACAAATAGAAACAATATATTGATCAAATCTTTACAATTTCATAAAAAGTTTTCTTTTTCTTCTCTCCAATTTTGTCACTTTTGCCTAAAATACCATTATAAATTAATATTACTCTATAACATTATTCACGAGCCTTTTGAATAATCAATATACCCTTAAAGAAATTAATCTATAATATCGACCACGAAATTTCTAAAATGACTATACTACCCCTTTACATTAATAACCTACACTACTTATCGCCGACACCAATCGTCGTTATCATCACGCATTCACGCTGGCGTTACCGTCACCGCCTTATTACATGGGATTTCCTCTATTATCTTTAATAAAATTCGAGTCTTATTTATTGTCCAAAAACAGTAACATGAATGACGTGAGCTATTGCGTGTATAACGTGACCGTTTCAATAATGGTAATATGAACAAAATTCGATTCTATTAAAAGATTACAAGAGAGGGTGGAATTTTAATAATGGTAATTTTGATATAAGTATATATATTTTTTTGAAAAGTACAAGTCATCGTATATTTATTCCCACTACTTTGCAATTATGGAGTAGCAAATATTACAATCGATTCACGTTATTTCAATCTTCCCAACTAATAATTCCTCTTTTCAATGTATTTTGGTATCACAAAAGGGGTTTGCTAAATACAGCCTTTAGGGCTGTTTTTAAGATGTATAAATTGTTTGTACATTTATCATGAAAATCATGGGGCAAGCTTTTAATATGGAAGATACAAGTTTTTTTATGCACGTTAAATACAACCCAGCGTTTCCCATCACAAAAAAAACTATCGTTTTGGCTTTCATGAAGGAAGACCTTATTGACACTGGGATGATTAATATTCATTTTATTAGTGCTGTTATGATTATTAATGTTCATTTTTATTTTACGCAATTATCTCTTCATTTAATTCAATTATTCAAACACGCTTAAATTACTGTATGCCAAATATACCGCCTCCAAATAGAAAACCTAACTGTACATTTCAATTATGCGATATCTTTAGTAAACTCTATATAAAAAGGTTTGCATATATTCTTTTCACTTGAATACCTGCTCCTGGTCTCTAGATGGTAAAATACAATGTTCAATTTCAAGATAATCTTCCATTATATATCTTATTACTTTTTCTTCATCTATTTTTGCAGGGCATCATGCGTTGGACATGAATACTCCGATGGCTACGGATCCGGATTGGTTAGTTGCTCAACGGGACACCGTGATCAACGTTATACAAGGATGGCTATCCAAATATGTTGTTCCCAATTAGTTAAAGTCGTAAGATCATGTAAGAGTAATAATATGTCAATGTACAACAACTTCTACAAGAATGTCAAGGAAAGTTGATGGCGATCAATGTCTGTTTAGTAGCCCAATATGTTTTTTTCTCTTTGATTTTCACCGTTTAGTAGCACAATATGTTTTTTTCTCTTTGATTTTCACCGTCGTTATGCAACCTTTTGATTTATGTTAAATGGGATAATAGCTTGAAAACGTATCAAACTCTACCCAAATATTATGGGAATTGATATTAGTACTACATAACTTGATTAATTAACTGTATGTACAATGTGCTGTAATACTTACATTTTGTGGTAAATGTATCAACCTGTATAGTACAATTATCACTTGTTATTTTGTCCAAATAATGTAGCCCGTTACCATTTCATTTTTGTTAAAGGCTGACATAGCTGTTGACTCTCGATAAATATATCACAGATACATATACACATATCTATATTTATACAATAAAGATGATTGTTATTTCTTTATATGGCCTTGAATTAGCTCTTTGACAACTCCAAGCTTGACTTCCCGACCAGTGACATTCAGGGTTAGTAGCAGTTAGCCGCTGCTCTACTTTGTTTTGGCTACTCGTTGATATCTCAAGTCTTGCACCACCATATGATAATTGTGCTATCTTGTCTTACTGGTCTGAAACTCTACATGACATCCGTGAGTTTTGTATAGACAAAATGTTGATTTTTGGGTTGTTGGATTGTTGTTTTGCCCTATGGAGTCAGTTTCCATATCCATAATTCTCTTCTGTACGGGTCAAATGAGGTTGCTCTGTTCAGTTTTGACCCAGGTTTGTAGTAAGTCGGTTTCAGCTTCTTGGGTTTGGGTATGCTGCCCTGTTCTTGTATTGATTTCTAGGCTCATGAGAATTTTGCTCGTGTCATTTGGGTCTGAGATTTCAAATTTTGTATTTGGTTCTGTTCTGCTTTAAGTAATTTTCTGTTTTGCCCTATGGATTCTGTTTCCATATCCACAATTTGGGGCATGGGGGTTCAAATTAATGCTCTTTCATGTTAAAATTGATCTCATAAAGTCATAATAAAAAAAAGTTCTACATTTTCCACTTTATTGTGCGAGATACAATGCGTGGGTTTACCAATTGTCAAGCTTTGGGTCATGTACAAGCATACTGTCAATTTGGCGTTAGTTATTTTTATAAATAGTGGGGGCAAAATGTGCATCCAATTCTACCAAAACTTGGAGGTATACCACATATTTTGTTATTTGGCCCAAGAACATGAGTTCTTAATTTTTTATTTTTATTTTGAAAGGTGCGGATTACTTGTAAATGTCGTGAGGTCTAGTATATGTTATCTTAATCAGGTCTATCATAGAGCTCCCTCCCATAATAGATTCCTAGTTAAAACCCATCAATGAGAAATTGAGAACACCTTATCACCTAGACTCGAACCCCAAACTTGGAAAGTTCACCTCACCATAAGTAGAAATTAAATATCCGTGACCACTTTCAAATACGATATGATTCTTATGATTAATGGAATGGAAGTTTTAGTGTTAAGTCGGCCGATGGGTAGATTCATCTTGAGTTCATAATTTAATGAGATAAAGAATTCAGGTGATTTGTTTGATCTCGAAACAATGCAACTATTTGTAGTGTGGAAGCCGTATTAACGAATTGTCTATTGCACATATAGCGTTATACCATGTTACTAAAATACAAACACTAATATATCATTTCTAATACTAATAATAAGACAATTATGTGTGCCTATTTTGAAAGAAATTATTATTTCGAAGGCCGTCCGAAATGATCAAGTACTTAAGTTGAACATGAATCATGTAATACATCTCATCACAAAAGAAATGGCAAAATTTGATGTTTTCCTCTTCAAGTTGTCTTTAGTCCTTTTTATAGAAATAACTAGCTTGTTCGGAAAAAGTTTCCGAACACAAAAGTTAGATGAATTTAGTAGAATAAAAACAACAAAAGGTAGCCCTGTAAGTAATTCAAACTCACTAGAGTATAATGTTTATAACTACACACAAACATTGGATCATTTTAATTTCAATCCAGATAGTTATATGACTTTCCAACAACGTTACATCGTTGTGAATAAATATTGGGGCGGACCAACAAATAGCTCCCCAATCTTTGTTTATACAGGAGAAAGAGTTGACATCATAGAAGATGTCAAATATGGGGGTTTCCCCTCAGTTCTTGCGTCACGATTTAATGCTCTTTTGCTGTACGTGGAGGTATGTTGGGTCATTAAATTAGTCATTCTAGATTTCTATTCGTCTGCATTTTATTCATCAGTGAGTTATATATTTGCAGCAACGGTATTATGGTACTTCGATGCCATTTGGTTCCAAAGAAGAGGCATATAAAAATGCTACCACTCTCGGATACTTTACCACAGAGCAAACTTTAGCCGATTATGCTCAACTTATAATCAATGTTAAGAAGAATATGTCAGCAGAACACTGTCCTGTCATATTTATTGGTGCTTCGTTAGGTGGAAGTAAGTGATATATCGATCTTATTAAGATCGAGAAATGTTTTTTTTTTTGAACGACCAACAAATAGAAAGATACAGGTACTCTGTTAATTATTTCGTTCCAACATTATTCTTATACTTGTTTTCGTACTTATTTATAGTACACGCTTCGTGGTTTCGTTTAAAATATCCACACATTGCTTACGGAGCATATGCATCATCAACTCCA
The DNA here is from genome assembly GCF_010389155.1 of Erigeron canadensis. Classification (NCBI taxonomy): domain Eukaryota; kingdom Viridiplantae; phylum Streptophyta; class Magnoliopsida; order Asterales; family Asteraceae; genus Erigeron; species Erigeron canadensis. Next base: position 19,774,376 of record NC_057763.1, read on the forward strand.
ATTCTATACTTTCCGGGGCTTGGTACTCCTGAAAATGGATTCTCTGTCATTGTATCGAACAACTTCAATGTAAGCAATAACTATAATTAAAAATATATACTTCAATTCAAATCGTTACATCAAAACTCTCTAAAAACATCTGCAACATCTAATTATAAACAGACAACAAGCAACAGTTGCTACAATACCATAAGAGAATCTTGGTTTGAAATCGATAGAGTTTCTGCTCAACCTGATGGACTTTCAAGCCTTTCGCAGATGTTCAATACATGCATGTAATTGATGATTCTTATATATGTACCGAATATAGCCTCTTGAAGTTCTTTTGGTTCTCTAATTGTTTTAATGCTTATATATTTCTTTTTAAGGCCGTTGAACACGAGTAAAGATCTGAAAATCAACTTGGAGGCGCGATACAATGGCTGGGCTGGATTTGATGACCCTGCAAGCAACTATTTACAGCTTTTCTGCAATGCTACCGACGAAGGGGAAGAAAAGACTTACATTCTTAACAAGATCATCAACGGATTTGTTGCGATTCGTGGACAAAGATGCATCAATATAGTGGATTTTAGCCCCCAATACGATTCTGGATGGGATTGGCAGGTAATTTAACAAAGAATATCTTTCAAAACTTAATTACTTGTTCGGTTTATAAAACACCCCTTGTTTTTAAAAAAAAATTGTCTAAGAAAAAATGAAAAACAGAAAATGTGATTAAACTAGACTAGTCTAGAAAAGTTTTCCTACTTTTCATTTTATAACATAAATTTGGAAAACAACATCCTGATATTTTCCATTTCCAATTTTCAATAAAAGGTCCAAACCTACTTCGTCTAATCGAATTGGTACAATTATAACATTTAACTAGTTTCTACTACATAGTCATGTACGGAGATGGTAATACCGACGGGGCGTGGAGAAAATGATACGATGTTTCAAGCAGATCCATTCGATTTGGAAGATTACACCAAAGAATGCCAACAAGTCTTCGGTATCACCCCAAGACCTTACCAGATCTCTCTTGAATTTGGTGGCTATGTATGTCGATTAATTAAGTCCTTCTCTACCATTTCATATCTATCATTCTCATTTCATTTGGGAACTTATATATTATTTAGCACTAATCATATGATTATATATACATTGTTACACAAGGGTATTAAAACGGTGCTTGAAAGGTTTGCAAGCAACATTATCTTTTCCAATGGACTCCGGGATCCATATAGTTCTGGAGGGTAATTTTCGTTCTACATATTATATATATGTTTTATCCCAAAAATTGGACGAAAACTAAAACATTTTCTTGTTGTTGATAGCGTTCTTCAAAATATATCCGATTCAGTCCTGGCTATAAACACTCTAGAAGGTTTGCTTCTATAACTCATTTCAGTAAAATACTAACTTTATCAACTATTGTATATTAGATGTGTATTTTTTTGTTTGAAGAAAAATTTTGTTAACAGATGAACGTAAACAAAGAAGCATGTGAAATAATAGAATAAATAATGATTTATATAAAACATAGTTTTAATGGCTATGATTAATTACTAGGATAAATGCGTTATTATATACTATAATAATTGAATGGGATATGAATAGTAACTCGCACTCCATGCTACAACTCACATTATGATTCGGAATTTTATCAAATCGCATTTTGTTTGGATTTTTTTATACAAGTTACTTCTTGGATTATTTCATATTTTTTCCTTTTAGATTTCCAAATAATTATATTGAAAAGGTTAATCCTTTTTTGTAACAATATTCAGATTTTACCAAGTTGGATTCCTTTCGGGTTATAATTACAAATTCATTCTTGATTTTTTTACAATTTTTTTTTTGGGTTTCCAAATAATGTATTAAAACTACTTTTACTTTTGGTGGTAGCCTTTGAATAAATATCTATTTTATACGTTAAATATTTTAATAAACATAATCGTTTTCAGGTTTCTAAACAAAATAGTAAAAACTTGTATTCTTTTTTATGGTATTGCATTTGAATAAGTATCTATTTTATATGTCAAAATTTTTAGCAAACATAAATCATCAATATTTAAATGTAACCGCACCAATTGAAACCATGCAACGAGCAAACGGAAACTATTGTGGTTTTGCTCATAAATAAAAATATATTTGATATGATAAACTTTTAAACAAAGCTATACCGGACAGAATGTTTGTTACTTCAGCGTTTGAAGGTTCAACGCAAGCACATTAAAATAACATTAATATTTCATGAAGATAGGCGGCACGCTACGTAGTGCCGAAAATTTGATTAGTAATTAATAAAAAAAAACTTTGGTCAGATTATCATTAATAGAAAGTTAGAAACAAATGACCAAGTTTTTACTATTTCATGAAGAAAACTTTTTCTTTCCTTTTCAGTTTTTCTAATTTTTAAATTATCCAAAATATCTTTAATAAGATCACTAACATTATTCGTGAGCCTATATAATACCCAATATACCCTTAATGATATTAATTTATAATATTTATCACAGAATTTTTAAAATAGTTATATTACCTTCTACATTAACAACCTACCCAAATCATTGCCGACACCAATCGTTGTCATCATCACATTGACGTTTCCATCACCGCCTTATTCACGGGTATTCGTCTAATTTACCATTAATAACAATGAAGTGTTATTGTTGTCCAAGAACAATAACATGAATGACGTGAGCGGCTACATGTATAACGTGATCGTTTCAATAATAGTAATATGAACAAAATTCGATTATATTGAAAGACTACAAATGAGGGTGGAAATCTATGAATGGTAATTTTGATATATCGATTCTGTTAGTGCTACAGTATTATGCTTAACTAGCATTTTACCCAAGCAATACGACAGTGACCGAAAATTTGATTAGTAATTAATAAAAAAAAACTTTGGTCAGATTATCATTAATAGAAAGTTAGAAACAAATGACCAAGTTTTTACTATTTCATGAAGAAAACTTTTTCTTTCCCTTTCAATTTTTTTAATTTTTAAATTATCCAAAATATCTTTAATAAGATCACTAACATTATTCGTGAGCCTATATAATACCCAATATACCCTTAATGATATTAATTTATAATATTTTTCACAAAAATTTTAAAATAGTTATATTACCTTCTACATTAACAACCTACACAAATCATTGCCGACACCAATCGTTGTCATCATCACATTGACGTTTCCATCACCGCCTTATTCACGGGTATTCGTCTAATTTACCATTAATAACAATGAAGTGTTATTGTTGTCCAAGAACAGTAACATGAATGACGTGAGCGGCTACATGTATAACGTGACCGTTTCAATAATAGTAATATGAACAAAATTCGATTATATTGAAAGACTACAAATGAGGGTGGAAATCTATGAATGGTAATTTTGATATATCGATTCTGTTAATGATACAGTATTATGCTTAACTAGCATTTTACTCAAGCAATACGACAGTGATGACGGCAGCATGATAGGTGATGGTGTGGTTATTATTGTAAAAGTAGTTGATTTAAAAGTTATTATTGTATATGTCATATATATATATATATATATATACCGCCTCCAAATGAAAAACCTAATATAACTATACATTTTTGCATATATTCTTTTCACTTGAGTACGTACTCCTGATCTCTAGATGGTAAAATACAATGTTTAGTTTCGAGATAATCTTTCATTATCTTTTTTATTAGTTTTTCTTCCTCTACTTTTTTTTTAGGAAATCATGCGTTGGACATGAATACCCCAATAGCTACGGATCCGGATTGGTTAATTGTTCAACGAGATACGGTGATCAACGTTATACAAGGATGGCTATCCAAATATGTTATTCCCAATTAGTTGAAGTCGTAAGATCATCTAAGAGTAAGAGTAATAATGTGTCGATGTACTACAACTTCTACAAGAATAGTAGACAAAAGTTGATGGCGATCAATGTCTATTTAGTAGCCCAATATGTTTTCAAGCCATTATTTTAAATGAGATAATAGCTTCAAAATGTATCAAACTCTACCCAAATATTAAATATGTTCATTGTATATACTGAACTTGTTATTTTGTCCAAATAATGTAACCTGTTACCATTTTATTTTTATTAACTAAAAAGCTGACATAGCCGTTTTACTCCTGATAAATATATCACAAATACATATAAACACATCTATATTTATATAATACAGATGATTGTTGATCTACACACCGAAACTGCCTTATATCCGTTGAGTCTTTCCTCTCATTGTATGAAACAAAATATAATATGTTAAAAGCTTTAAAAAATATTAAATTAAAATCGTCACAACACGCATATAATGATGCTAATTAGATATGAATATTAAAAACCCGTACTTGTGTCATTGGGATTTAGCTCAACTGGACATTTATGCCCCTTATGCTTTTCAGCTAAATGTTAGTCACGGATTAGAAACATATGAAATACATATTGGAAAGTCCTTACTAATGAGGTGGGGCATAGGGGTTTTTCCATGCATTTAACTGGTTTCCTCCATAACGATAGTGAGACTTCTATCGCCAGTCATGCCCTTGGATTGATTGTACTGGTAACGTGGTCGATCTCTACCGGACGATAAAGAGACAATACCGTTGAGTCTAATCACCACTACTGTTAAAAAAAAAAAAAAACAACCCGTACGTGTGTATTGAAAATTAACTCCCTATTCTAGAAGAAATTTGATAAGCTGGAAGAAACGTCAGCTTACATGGAATATGTCTATATTAATTTATTGGTTTTACATTGCGATATATAGTGATTCATGCGTCACTGATTATGTACTTCCTCTATTTCTAGACTCCATCTTTCCAGATTTCTATCTAAATGAAAAAGACAAATTAAGTAAAACTATGTTTTAAGAATGTTAAACTCGAATCCAAATAAATCTTAATAAAAGGTAGAGAGATTTGCAATTCAAAAAACAAATAATTCAAAACCCGAATTCAATCGAAACAAAACTATAACTTTACCAATTTGAATCAGATTTTGGGTCCGGTTTTAACCTGAAATGCAGTTTTCATTACGAGAAATTATGTATGTTATTTGACATACAAACTATAGTAAAATTTTATTGAGGTTTATATTAGCATAATAATAATAAACTTCAAACATGTTTGTTGTTCGACTAAACTCCACATCTTTAGTTTTTTTTTCTTTAATGGTAAACTTCACATCTCTACTGAGTATTTATTCCGTATATTTAGTAAAGAAAAAACTCCCCTAAATTTATAATAGTTTTTATCAATTTTAAGCCAAGACAGAAACCGATTTTAGATTGGGTGTTTGGTTCGGTTTTTCGATTGAGCTCCAAAAATAAAACCCGCAAAACCTAAACCGAATACTCCGAATAACCGAGAAATCAAACCAATCTAACACCCTTAGGTCAATAATAAGATGATTTTGACCTTCCAATCTTCTCTGTAACAAAAAAAATGGTAACGACAACAACCAAGAGTAAATCGAAGGAGGCAGAAGCCGACAATACTACTTGTATTACATGTTGAATGTTATACGATACTTTATAAGTCGTATCTATATTAGGTCATGGTGGTTGAGACAGGTTAGTGATAATGATGGATATGGAAAGGAAGAGGAACTTTCATATATAATTTATAAAATGACATAGAACTCCTTTTAAAGTTATAAGTCAATACCGTTGAATGTGACCAAATAAAAATAAAAATAATACAATATGTTAATCCACCAGTCCTAATACGATGTAGCTATATATACGATTCTCTTTGCACAACAAATCCACTTTGAAGTTTACTTATTCGCTCGGCCAATCGTCGGAATGTAACTATATATAGGTTAGTATAATAAAGAAATTTGAATATATCAGTGAAGGTGAAATAAATAGTGGTTAAAGTAAATTGATTATCGAAGTTAAATTATAATAAACAGTAATAATATATATAATATATGTTTAGTTAGAGTTTTGAATTTACCTTAAAATATTACAATCACATCAAAATCAAAACTTATAAGCATGGTGGATGATGGCAAAAATTCGAATATGCCTCATAAATGATTCGTGGGTGTGGAATAACTTGTGGTTAAAGTAAACCGATTATCGAAGCTAAATTATAATAAACAGTAATGACAAATAACCTTGTGATTTCGGATCGTAAACTCAGATTTTTTAAATCTTCATGTTAATAACTTATTAGTAATAAGAGTTGAAAAATTAAAAAGGAAAGAAAAACATTTTTAATAATGAAAAAACATCAATCAAATAAGGTTATAATGCATTTTATATCTATAAATCAAGAGTTAGAGTTTAATTATAAGTCTAAAAAGGAAATCGAATCTATATACAATTAAAAAAAACTAATTTAATAAACTAAAAAAATTAAAAGGACACGCGTCGATAAAACATTACGTCATGTGTCATTTAAAAAACATCTCAATCCTGTTTTAATTTATTGGTATATATCCATTCTAAAACCCGCAAATTCAAGGACAATTCCGGCTATTCTCTAGTGCTAAAATAGTAGTCAAATGTGCACTAACGCCAAATTTGACTCAAATTAATATACTACTATTTTGATATGATTCCATCCATACTTGTGCAGATTCGTTAGAACTCACTCTCCTTATGTCCATACCATAATCAAAAAACCACCAATTTTTGGCACCATAATCAACCAATATGTCAATACTACCACCATCCCTTCTCATCCTCCTATCCCTCCTATGTTATCATGCAACTTCACAACCAATTGCCAATAACATCCAAAATGACCAAAATACTCTTCTAAAGATTAAAAGCTTTTGGTCCAACCCAACCATCCTCAACCATTGGAACCAATCTTCCAACCCTTGTAGCTGGCCGGAGATCACGTGTACCACCAACACGATTACTAGGATCAAAATAGAAAACACAGATATCACTGGACCCGTTCCGCCTTTCATTTGTGATATTAAAAACTTGACCCATATTGATTTAAATTACAATTACATCACAGGAGAGTTTCCAACATCTCTCTATAACTGCAAAAAACTTGAATACCTTGATTTGTCTCAAAACTTGTTAGTGGGACGAATCCCTGATGATATATCACAGTTATTGCCTGAGATACGGGACCTCAGGCTCTTTGGTAATAACTTCACTGGTGACATTCCAGTGGCGATTTCAAGATTATCAAAGCTTTCATCACTTCAACTGCATCAATGTCTATTTAATGGAAGTTATCCAGAGGAAATCGGAAATTTAAACGACCTTGAAGTGCTAAATTTGGGTTTTAATGACTTTACACCATCAAGACTTCCCGAGAGTTTTACTCGGTTGAAAAAGCTTCGAACTTTCCACATGACGGAAGCCAACTTAATAGGAGAAATACCCGGAAACTTATCTGGCTTGGTGGCTATTGAGCTGCTAGATTTGTCTGCTAATCATCTTGTTGGATCAATACCGAGTGATCTGTTCTTGTTAAAGAATTTAACAGAAGTTTATCTTTACTACAACAATCTAACAGGTGGAATTCCTGACTCTATTGAAGCAACAAAATTGCAAGTCATTGATCTCTCTGCAAACAAGTTAACTGGAAAAATCCCCGAAGGATTTGGGAATCTTGAGAGTTTGTCTAACTTGACGCTCATGCTGAATCAGTTATCCGGTGAAGTTCCTGTTGGTATCGGCCGCCTGCCTAGCTTAATTGACATTCGAATTTTTGAGAATAACCTATCGGGTCCACTGCCACCTGATTTTGGAAGGTACTCTGACCTGAAATTATTTGAAGTATTCCAAAATAAGTTCACAGGAAACTTACCAGAGAATCTGTGTTACAATGGGAAGCTCAAAGGCTTGATTGCTTACCAGAATAGTCTTTCAGGTGAGATACCGAATTCACTTGGAAGTTGTAACAGCTTGATGAATATTCAGGTTTATGGGAACCAGTTTTCAGGAGATATCCCTGATGGATTGTGGAAGGTTTCAAAATTAGAAACAATGCTGATTAATGATAACTCATTTTCCGGAGAACTACCACAGGAATTGGCGCCGAAGTTATCAACACTTGATATAAGTAATAACAGATTTTCAGGTCAAATTCCTACCAGGATATCCTCTTGGACAAGTCTAAGGATTTTCAGAGCAAGTCATAATCGACTAGATGGCGTAATTCCAAGAAATATAACAGCACTTCCAGTTTTAGACACCTTGTTGCTGGATGGGAACCAACTCTCAGGCGAAATTCCGACAAGTATTGTTTCCTGGAGTTCACTTAATACCTTAAATCTCAGTAGAAACAAGCTAACTGGCCAGATTCCAGCTGGTCTCGGGTTCTTAGAACGTCTTACAGTGCTGGATTTGTCAAGAAACAATCTTTCGGGTCAGATACCAAGTCAGCTCGGTAGACGGCTCGTTGTGCTTGATCTTTCAGCCAATGATCTCAGTGGAAGCATCCCGAGTCAGCTCGATAATGGTGCTTTTGATAGAAGTTTTCTGGATAATCCTCGTCTTTGTTCAAATAACCCATCATTAGGCCTCAATTCTTGCATTTCCAGGACCAAATCCGGATCATCTAGCAAGATTTCAGCTAAAAATGTGATGATTATTGCGGTTATAGCAGCAATACTGTTCCTTTTGGCAGTACTAATGACAGGATATGTCATTGTTCTCTACCGCAGAAGGAAGTATAATTTGGATTCAAAATGGAAATTCACTTCATTCCAGAAACTGACTTTCACAGAATCCACGATTTTGCCTCGTTTGACGGAGAGCAACGTCATTGGGCATGGTGGTTCAGGAAAGGTGTATCGGATTCCAGTGAACCGATTGGGCGATTTTGTTGCGGTAAAGAAGATTTCAACTAAAATAGACTTAGAACAAAGGCTTGAAAAAGAGTTCTTAGCAGAAGTAGAGATTCTAAGCACGATCCGTCACTCAAACATAGTCAAATTAATGGGATGCATTTCACGTGACAACTCAAAGCTTCTTGTGTACGAGTACTTAGAGAACCGAAGTTTGGACCGTTGGTTGCACCGAAAGCAGGCTCAATCAAACCGTGGGTTGACTGGTTCTATTCGCCATGTGGTGCTTGATTGGCCTACAAGGTTACAGATAGCACTTGGAGCAGCCAGAGGTTTGTCTTATATGCACCATGATTGTATTCCGGCTGTGGTCCATCGAGATGTGAAGTCAAGCAACGTGCTTTTAGATGGTGATTTCAATGCTAAGATTGCTGATTTTGGGTTAGCCAGGATCTTAGCCAAGGACAGTGAGCTAAACACAATGTCAACTGTGGCTGGTTCATTCGGATACATGGCTCCAGGTATAATTTCACAGTTTCACCAAACCATGACGTGCTTAGCACTTTTTTTATCTAAATATTACTGCCAACTAATATAATATTATAACATATATAACTTTATTACAGAATATGCTCATACGACTAAAGTGGACAACAAGATTGATGTGTATAGCTTTGGAGTGATCTTGTTAGAATTGACAACAGGAAAAGAGGCCAGCAATGGCAGTGAGCATTCATCACTGGCCGAATGGGCTTGGCAAGAAGCCCTAAGTGGTGCATCAATATCAGCTGCTTTAGATGATGAAGTGAATGAGCCCAAGTACTTGAACACCATGAGCGGTGTATTTAAACTTGGGCTATGGTGTACAAGTAGATTGCCAACCAACAGACCCTCCATGAAGGAAGTATGCCAGACGCTGCTACGTTGCAGCCTAGCAATGGAAGAAAAAATGGAGAAGAATGGAAGTGATGTACTTGATCATCTTCCCCTCCTCAAGCTTGAAAATGTCTAAGTATGTTACTTTATGACTGCACATAAGTGTGGCTCATATGTAATACTGTAATACTAAATAGCTGGCTGACCTTCGGGGTCTATTAGTATACACACGCATACCTTTCATACGAGTTTTTTGTAGCTTAAAGTTTAGCAAATATAATCTTGAATTATAGTATCCTTTGAAATGCCAACTTGGAATTCATAACTCAAGAACTGATACCAGAATTAAATTTTATTGATATAAACAAGTCTTCAAACAACATAAATTGTTCAGTGAAACTCCTTAATCGCATCTCAGCATGATACATGTTTGCTAAAACTACCCTTACAATAAACATAACCATGGAAAAAAAGAAACAAAGGTGTGATTAAGTGGAAAAATAGTCGCAGAGTATTCTAGTCAACCACCATTCCTACAAAAAAGAGTCACCATAGAAGGATTTGCGAAAAGTGGATCCTATTTCAGTTAGGTTTATGAATTTTGATGAGGGGTAGGGAACAGATGTACAAATTAAGAAAAAAAACAAAAGGAATAACTTTTAAGGAGCAATCGAAGTATTACCAATATATTAACAGATAACGCCGCTGTAAGATAAATGTGGTACATTAAAGAGGCAAAGAACACAAACCCTCAGCAAAACAAATCAATTAACAATATCAGAGAATGGAATTCCCTGGGAAATGTGAATACGTGAACCAATTTGCTAGCAGTGAAGGCTGAAAATTGATAACAATGGAGGAACTATGAAATTTATGATTCAGTAGGGCACATGTTTCTTGGCTTAATTAGTAAGTCATGGGATATGCAAATAAGTCCTAAATAAACACAACGAAAATCTTAGCCGTCCATAATCGGGCACACATTAAGTCCCAAACAAACAACAATCCTGGTGCACCATGAATGTCCAATATAGTTAACCAAAGTACCAAACCATGACTCCCAGGTCCAACTTAACAGTTATCACACACTATCCTTTAAATTTAGTAAGTAGGTAGATTTACTTAGATATCCAAAACCTTAACTTTCTAAAACAAAACTCCTTCTTTTAGTGATTTTGAGAAAAGTAAAATCGATGAACAGAAATTCATGGTCATTCACTATTTTCTAGCTTACGAATTTCTATGACACCCTTTTGGCCTATTGCAATTCGAATGCCTACTTAAAGTTCACTCATACTTTAAAGGCCACCATTACCATTATCACATCAATATATGCATCACATTTGATACGAAAAACATATCTTATTCGTCTAAAACACATCTAGTCATATACAACTAATAGATAAAAGTGTCAACTTAACAACATTCCACCATATATACATCTTATGAGCCAAAAACCTGAACTTATAAAGACTCGGTAATCACATTCCTAATGAACCTCACGAGTCGTTTTAAGCATTAGTGCCTTAGTGGTATCGAATTCAATACAAAATTAGCAGGTATGAATGAGTAATAACAACATGCCTGACCAATCAACCACCGAATTCCGCACGAGTTGGAACAACAGGGACTAAAAAGTTCCCAAATGGGGAATCAAATACCCTGAAATTTGCTTTAGAGCCATCTTCTCGAGCCTGCGCAATTGCGTGATTCTTAGCATGTTGAATCCTTGGATCAATGACTACATTTTGAGCCATATTTACCTGCATGGTCAATTCAATTATTAAGCATTTTTTGCGATAGCGTCAGAATATAAAAGAACAGATGCACAGAATGAAAATGCATACATTTGGCTTAAATGAAACCGCAGCAGGATCACTCTTTTCGGGTAGTGACGGGGCAGTCCTAAACATATACAAAATTGCAATATCATGTATTGTTATTATCATAGTAGATAAGTTATATTTTTATTAAAATAAAAAATAAAAAAAATATTGGGGAAGGGATGTTACTAAACCGGCGAGGAGGTGGACGGATAAATTTCCTCTTTTTCGTTTCAGGTTCCATTTGATAAAACCCCTAATCAAATAATCAAAGACTTTTACGGCCTAGTGACGAACCAAATTCTTGATTAAACTTGGATGGTGGTTAATTTTCATTCAAATTCTTTTTTTCTTTTTAATTAAATTGCAACTTTTGTTTTAACCGGTTATTTTCGAATACTCACCATCAAAACGGTGAGGTTTCAGGGGATTGTCGTTTGTTCAAATTCGATCCTATTACTATGAGCCTGTGAGTCGAGTAATAGTGTCAAAGAAAAAAGGCGTCAAGTGGTGTGATCGCGACTATAGATGGTGAGGATAGCGTCAAAGTGGCGTAGTTAATTGATGTAGAGGTGTTTGATTTGAAAGGGGTAGTAGAAATATTTTATAATATAAGAGTCTAGTAGTGTAGTTTAGTATTAAGAGATTGTGGTGACTTAATTCATTAAGAGTAGTTTGGTCAATTTTTATATCTCATTTTTTTTAAACTTTCAACATGAGGTTATAACTTTTATATAGTAGTATAGAAGTATAGATATATACAAACCGAGCTTGAGTCGAGCCCGAGTTCCTTTAATACATCACAAATGAAGATTGAGCTTCAATACTAAGGTTCGACCAAGCTCGAACTTGAGCCGCGACTATTTAAACGAGCTCAAGCACTACTAAAATCGAGTTTGGCTTGTTTACACCCTTGGTTGAAAGTCTCACCACTTAAATCATCGATTCTAATATTAAACACAAATGTGAAATCTAAAACTCATTAAAATACCTTCATTAATTAAATTTAGATGGTGTTTATTTCTTATTTAATTTTTACTTAGTAAAGAAAAGCTACCTATGTCATAATCAAAAGTGTAAACAAAATTTAACGTCATTTATGTTAACATAAGTACTGAGTACATAACAAATCAATACATCTCCTTTATTTATAAAGAAGCCTTGCTTCTAGAAGGATAATTTTAAAAAATTCCAACGTGGCAACCTCCCCCCTTCCCTTCACAAACGTTTCTAGATGCAATGACGTTTCTTTCCATATTACAGGATGCTGTTCAAAAATTTTTTTAAAAAAAAAAAAAACCTCTTTCCAATATTCATCTTTTCAAGAATCCTCTTTTGATCTAATCTCTGTTCAAAAAATTTTCAAAACAAAAAAACCCTCTTTTCAATCTTCTCCCTGCCAATCTACTAGTATGAATTCCAAATCAAAGTTTTGCACCCTAAATATGAATTCCATCTACTAATATGAATTACAAATCAAAATTTCGTGCCCTATATCTGAAGATTCGATCAACAAACGGCAATAGAAGTAACAATAACATAATTGAATCTGACTTCAGTTCAACCATCGTTTGCCACTGGTTAGCTTTCGTTTCTTTTAATCACCATATGTTTACCAACCCATTTATAGGATTTTAGGGCTGATAATATGGCACGCAACATGTATGTAAATTGTGGTCTGAAAATATGATACCTAAATTTGGTATATTGGCAAAACATATTTTTTTCCTTATGCTTCAAGTTTTTTTAAAAAATTTGATTGTAAATATCAACAATAACTACTTCAGTATGTTCAAGTTTTGATATTTTTTTTTTTATATATCTGAACCCATAATTCAATTTTATGTTTTCACCATACCTAAGTTAGTTGTAGAGTGTTTGAACATTGATCTTTTATTATATGGGAACCCATAATTCAACTTTATGTTTTCACCATAATTATGTTAGTTGTAGAGTGTTTGATGTTTTACTCAATTTTGAATTTAATGGTAGCTCTGTTGATGTACACACCAGGATGATGCAATACTTCTGCACACGTTTTTCTGCAAACCAGGGTGATCCAGTATTTCCCCAGCCCAATTCCAGATTTAAGTTGGCCCAATCCACTTTTATTATCTATGCCAATGTTTCTGCACACGTTTAGGAACTTTGCACAATGTTTGATAATTAACTGGAATTTATACATTGATTTACATTATAGTCTACCAAATATTTCATTACCATAATTATATGCATTTTTCTTTTACAGCTGATTTGGATAAATCATCAAATTCCAGGAAATGATCTCAAACTCTATAAATATTTTAGAAACAATTCAATATATTGTGGAAGGTGTGCAGAAAAATGATTTGCACCATATCAAAATCATATTTTGACTTTCAAATATTAAATGCTACGTTTACAATATTTGTGTCCTACCATCCCTATATATAGCACATATTATTCACAGACTTTACACAACATCCTCTCATTTATACTACATTGTCTGTGAAACACAATCATACAATGGCTATCATCAACAATGTCTCTTTCATTGATCAAATCAATGCCATGACCGAGGCTGCAACAATTAAGGTCAAAATCATACGCCTGTGGACACAGACGTACTCAAACAACCCTCAAATGGTGGCAAGCCTGGAAATGATTTTGATGGACGAGCAGGTTAGAATGAGTTATTATATACGTATTACAAATATTTTATTGTTACGTGAACTATGTCATTCGGACAGATACTAATGTTTCCTTTTTGTCAATTGATCACAGTCTAACAAGATTCAGGCTACTATTAAGAGAAATCTGATAAGTGCCTTTGAAATGCAACTTGAAGAAGGCTCAGTCAAGATCATCTCAAACTTCGGTGAGCCTCTAACACTGGCAGGTTTCTTCTTACTGGTCATCCATGTAAGATAAATTTCTACCGGCATACTTCAGTCAAGGCCTCTACCGATTTTGTGAATGATGCCCAGGTTTTCTCATTCATGTCTTTCAATGACATTCTTGCCAAGAATGTGGACCCTGTTTATGCATTTGGTATTATTTTTTTTCACTTTTCATTGTTGAAAAGCTTTTACTGTATATTCTTCAAAAAAACATAATAGCTTTCTAATAATGCGTGTAGATGTCATTGGTGAGCTAATTTACTGCGAGGACGCTAAAGTCTTGAATTCGAAAAACTTCGAGATACGGAGTATGTTTAATTTACAGTTTAATATCAATATTAAATTCATCTTGACTCTATGATATATTATAATGACTCTGATATTTTCATCTGAATACCAAACAGGGGAATGACCATTAACGGTTGCCTATGAGACGACCACGCTAATGAGTTAACAACTTTCCTGAATGATCCTTCAAACCAGGACACTAGAGTTATCATGATAATCCAGAATGCTAAGTTGGGGGAATGGGAGAGTATGTTTAGAAATTTAGATTTTATAATGACATGTTTTATTCTTTCCATATGCTAATTTACGTCTTGCTTTTAAAACATATGTTGCTGATTGCATTGTGTAGACAAGCCACAGGTGTCAAATTCTATGGTTGGATCGAAAATATGGCTCAATGTTTAAATTCCGGAAAAACTTGCTTTCAAAGCCAGGTTTGAACATTACCAGTTATATGCTTCAGTTTGTCAATATTTAAAAATTATTTGCTTTAATATAATATATGTTCTTTTGTCATCCCCCTATTATACATAGGCTATTGAATAACAACGTCGAGCTTATAGTTGTTGATCGACACCTTTCAAGCAACACGGTTATCACTAATCCCCTTGATTACTGGACCAGATTCAATTTCAATAAAATTGATGAGATTGGGGATATAGCAGTGGTATGTGTTCTTCAACTTCTTTTCTACTATATACTTCAACTTTATTTATATGCCACCTTTTTCCCTTACATTCATCTACAAATTGTTGTCTAAAACGTAGCCTGCCTCGTGTGTTGTTGTTGCAACCATAATCAAAATACAAGCTGAGAATGGATCGTATTATTTAGCCTGTGCCAAATGTAGTAAAAAAGTTGAACGTTCTCTGGCTGAAATTGAAGATATTGACACTGATGTCGCTCCAAGTGCTACTTTTGACTGCGGCGAGTGTGGCAAAATAACTGATGTGTACCCTAGGTACCAAACTCATCGTATTGTATTAAAGTTTTTCTGCTTTCCACTATATGATGTCCACCTAATTAATTATATTATTAAACACAGAATCAAGCTCCAGATTAGGGTTCAAGATGACACCGGATCAACCTCTTTTGTTCTCTTTGAACGCGATGTTACTGCCTACATCAACAAGCCTGCTTCAATGCTTTTGAAGAAGAAAAGCAAGGTACTTACTTCACACTGAGTCTACGGTTCTGTACCACATGTTGGAAACAGGCGATCCCAAGATTAAAATTAGAATATACTTACTCGTGAATGTTTAAAACGCTTCCTATAGGTTGATGATTTTGAACTGTACCCGGAGGAATTCAAAGCGTTTGTTGACAAGCGATGTACTTTCAAAATCCGTGTTTCTGATAACAATCTGAAAAACAATTACCGTGTCTATACGGTTAACAAATTTACGGATGATGAGGGTATAATCCAGGCTGTTCTGAAGAACTTTGGTTTTGAAGTATGCATACTCTATCCAATTACCCTTTTACCTTTTCCCTGCCTTTAATCCCTTTTTGATACATGTCACAACTATTTCATAGGATACCCCTACTGAAGATGATGGTCGAGTGGCCATACTTGCCGACCTGGTAGCTGTTGCATCCTCCAAGGTTTGGCTGTTTCTCATGAGGTTTAAACAGAACTACCTTCAACTATAGCTACTATTGTTTAGATAGTGTGTATCATGTAACATATAATGTAATGCTACTTACACTACTAATTAATCTTTCACAGGATGCTATGTCTGTAACTGGAGACAATGTCACACCTAATGATTTGCTGAAAAGCACTGCATCAAGTCCCGGTGATAAAAAAAGAGTTAGGTGTGACACTGATTTGGTTATAGGATGCTCAAGTTCTACAAGTCGTCCAGATGTGAGAGATCTGAAGATTCCAAAACTTGAAATTTTTTGATATGCCTACCTATGACAACGATCAGATCGCCAATTATGGCTGAAGACTTTTATTTCTTTCTTCCAGCATTGCTATTTTAATATGTTTTGTTTCATGTTTTTTCCTGGTGAACAAGTACTTTTGTTTGGATTGGCATTTACTTTTCTTTGGTTTGGATTTTGAATAAAATAAGATCGTTGTCTTTTAAATTTGTGTTTGCAACTATCTAACAAAAACTTGTGCTTATTACACCAAGTATGTCTACTTTTTTTCATAGTATTAAACAGTTGGGAGCAAACCAGGTGTTTTCCCCATTATCATATGGCTTGACTTTTGAAGTTAAATCTCTTATGTCTTACACAACAGTTTCTTTCAATTACTGTAACTCACTAATCTGTTTATAGGGCTCATTATTTATGGTGTATCCGGCTGGAATGAACTGGGTAGTTTATGTTGCAATGTCTAGCCGGGTGAACCCTATGCTGATTTATCTTCCGCATAGTGTCAATAAGGTAGCTAGAAATATGGACACTATGATACACTTAACAATAACAAGACTACTATAAGGGGTACGTATCTACAACTATATTGTCATGTTTTCCAATTACTTTTATGTAATGAATGATAATTTACTATAATATGTTTAATTTAATTACTTTGGGTAAATTTTATATAATTTACAAGGAAACAAATAATTGGCCTAATGTTAGAAGCATGTCATCGATATCTATACTAAAAATAGATTTGCATAACATCAAAAAATAGATTAATTTGCACTTATTGCTGTATTATTAGGAGATTTCAATTCCATTTCCATACACCATGTACACTTTATAAATTGCCCAAAAAATCAAATGTAATCACAATTTCTTCCCTCTTTTTTGTATTTCAGCACAGGGGAAAAGTTCCAGCAATGGATCCTTATATTTGTAGTCAAGCAAGATTACGGCGTAGGATTATTCTGTCCGAAAAAAGATCATCTAACTTGCTTCCAGGACGTAGGCCACATTTAACAAGCTTACAACATCTTTTAAGACCACAATCACTACCTTCCAAGCCACATCGCCGTAATGTGAATAGACAACGTATTTTTCCTTCTGAGAATAATGATCCAAATATCCTTTGTGAATCCTCATCCACGCAGACCGATGTACATGTCGTGCAAACCACCACACATACATCAACAGGTATTAACAATTCTTTTTTTATTTTCTGTTTTTTTGACAACTCTTCAAACCTCCTCTTTGTAAATAAACCTGTAATTATGTTTCCTTCTCTTGCTTTATTATTACGTGACCAACTATATTGACTCTTTTGTCCGTATATACATATTCTCTTTTAGATGTTCACCCTGTTCAGCGTGAAAACTTGCTTCAAACCCGAGTTACCAATTCAACGTGTGTTCATTCTAATAGTGCATCTCAGACCCGAACACAATTGAAAAAGATCCATACTCGACAACCACTTGCTTAAATTGCACCAGGTAGGGAGGTTTAATGTTAATTTTTTTATTCAACCACTTTTCTTATTTAACTCATTCCATATTTTCTTTCAAAAGTGTTGCCCAGTAATGTAACATACAATCCTCCTTCTTCGCAAGTAGTATCTCCTGTTACACAAGTCTTTCATAATGGGTCATCCACTTCGAATGTACCAGGTAATTCATATTAACATCCTTTCCGTTGTTTAGTTACTGGCCTATATTCAGATACAACCAGTATATGTAAATGTTGACTGATCCCCATCACATTATTGTTGTAACATGGTATTCACAACATGGTAATTTAAAGCCTCGAAACTGTTGTATTGTTTTACACGTAATTATCTAGGTTTCACTGCAATGGAATGTACTCATTCAAATATTGCATCTCATACCCGGACACAAATGAAAAAGACCCCTACTCGACAACCACTTGCTCAGATAGCTCCAGGTATCATGTCATATATCTTTATTCAAACGATTTTCTTATATAACTCATTCCTTAATTGCATTTGACAGTGTTGCCCAGAAATGTGACTCACAATTCTCCATCTTCACAAGTAGTATCTCCTATTTCACCATTCTTTCATAATGCGTTAAAAATGAAATCAAAAGAACCACGGTCTTCCGTGACCAGGTCTACAGTATCTGACGCACAAGACTTGCCTTCAAGTAGCAGGCCACGTACAAATATGCATGTACCTGATTATCCGGTTAAGCCAGGACATCCAAAGAAGAGGCGTACGACTTTAGGCATTATTCCGCGGTTTGATCTTTCTAACGTGGAAACTGATGACAATGTGCAGCTCAACTAGGAAATTTAAAGGAATTTCACCAGGTTTAACAAAAAAAATATTTATATTTTATACAGCATTTAAATATATATGGTTTTTTAGGTCGGTTAACCCTATGACTATTGATTGGTGTCTAGAGTATTTGGATTTAGGGGATCCTGTCCACTGTTGTAAAACATGTAAAGCACTTTTATGGTATGACAAAGCAACTACAAATAACCCATACTTAACATAGCCTGGATTCTCACTTTGTTGTGGTGGCGGAAAGGTTGAACTACCGAACCTGAAAGAACCTCCAAGTATATTGGTCGAACATTTTAGTGGGAAACATTTAGCAGGAAAGGAATTTGTAGATAACATCAGACGTTACAACATGATGTTTAGTTTACATCAATGGGTGCAAAGGTTGATCGTCATGTAAACAGTGGTCCTGGTCCATATGTTTATAAAATACATGGTCAAAATTACCATGCTATTGGTGATTTGGTTCCCCAGGAAGCTGAAGCACCAAAGTTTTGTCAATTATACATTTACGACACAGAAAATGAAATGAATCACTGCTTTCATGCTTTTGAGTATGTCCAAATTGCTTTGATTTACTTGCAGCAAATATATATAAGACATGTATGGTTTATCATAATAACTAACAAATATTTTATCATATACTGTTTAACTTTCTCATGGTTATGTTTGCAGTGTCGGTGACCTCCATGGATTATCAATGACAGAAATTCAATCTACTCCTTTTTGGATAGCGCACCAACTAAAGAGGTTGTTAGATGAAATAAACCCTCTGGTTAAGCAATTCAGAATGATCAGGGATCGAATAAATTTCAACCCAAATGATGATGTTAAGTTGATACTCATTGGACGTAGGGAGACTGATGGACGGTGCTATAACCTTCCTACTGCAAGCGAGGTGGCTGCTCTAATTGTTGGTGACATCACCGGAAGTGATAAGAGGGACATCATTCTTCAAAAAAATTCAGGAAGGCTACAGAGAATCAGTGAGTTGCATCCGTCATACTTGGCTCTTCAATATCCATTGCTCTTCCCTTATGCAGAAGATGGGTTTCGTGTAGATGTCTTACATCGTCATAAACTAGGAGAGAGTACTTCCAAACGTAATAAACTCACTATGAGGGAGTTTATTGCATACCGGATACAACAAAGACCAAATGAGGTGTCACTGATGCTTATGGCGCGTAGACTGTTTCAACAGTTTTTGGTTGATACTTATACTATGGTTGAGTCACAACGCCTATTTTACTTTAAGTTCAACCAGAAAAAATTAAGAATCTGTCCAGAAAACAACTTGAAAAACTCACATAATGAAGGCAATTCGGATGGATCTAAAACCGGGAATCGCTTTGTTATACCATCTTCGTTTACTGGTGGTACCCGGTACATGAGGCAGAATTATTTGGATGCAATGACCTTGTGCAAATGGTATGGTTACCCTGATCTTTTCATTACCATTACATGCAACCCTAAGTGGCCTGAGATTCTCCGATTTCTTGAGAAACATGGACTTAGACCAGAAGACCGACCTGATATAACAACCCGGATGTTTAAGATGAAGCTTGACATGCTAATATCTGATCTAAAAGACAAAAAAATTATCGGGCCCGTGTCAGCAAGTAAGCTTGATATCTTC
The DNA here is from genome assembly GCF_010389155.1 of Erigeron canadensis. NCBI lineage: Eukaryota > Viridiplantae > Streptophyta > Magnoliopsida > Asterales > Asteraceae > Erigeron > Erigeron canadensis. The sequence continues at coordinate 19,794,826 of NC_057763.1, forward strand.
TTTGATATTTTAAATTGTTTCTTTAATTTTCCGCATATTATGGCATAGAAGTGTTCCTAAGTTGTCTTACTTAAAGTTCTGGGATGTGCGGCACTCGTGAAACGAGATACACCTGACAAGCTTGAACCTAGATCTGTCAAGTGCATCTTTGTAGGATACCCAAAGGAAACAATGGGTTACTACTTCTACTTTCCTATGGAGAACACTGTCAAGGTCCATCGATATGCTGAGTTTTTTTAAGAGAAACTCATATCTCAAGAAGACAGTGAGAGGATTGTTGAACTTGATGAGCATCAAGAAGATGTGTCAACTTCTAAAGATACTAGCAATCTTCAACTTGGGAGGGGGGGGGGGGAATGTTCAAAGAGATGAATCTCTAGGTGAACTACAAGTTGAAGATAAAGAGATTCCAATTCGTAGGTACTCAAGGACAATACGTGCTAGTGATAGATTAAATCTTATGATTGAGTCTGAAGAACACATAGTAGGAGATTTGAATGAACCTCCTAATTTCAATGTTGCATTATCAGATCCGGAATCTGACAAATGGCTTGAAGCTGCGAATGTGGAAATGAAATCCATGAAAGATAATCAAGTCTCGAGCTTGGTTGATCTTCCACCAAATGGTAGAACCGTTGGGTGTAAGTAGATCTTTAAGAAGAAGACCAACATGGATGGAAATGTATACACCTATAAAGCTCGTTTTGTGGCGAAAGGTTATACTCAACTTTTTGGAGTTGATTATGAGGAAACCTTTTCTCCCGTTGAGGACATTAGAGCTATTAGGATCATCTTAGCCATAGTGGCGTCTATGACTATGAGGTATGGCAAATGGATGTCAAAATCGCTTTCTTAAATGGTTTTATAGACAAGGAAGTATATATGGTACAACCAGAAGGTTTTGTTGATCCTAAATATCCCAACAAAGTGTGGAAACTTCAAATGTCCATTTATGGATTGAAGCAAACATCAAGGAGTTGGAATAAAAGGTTTGATGAAGAGATCAAAAAGTTTGACTTTGTTCAGAATCCTAATGAGCCATGTGTATATCGCAAAGCTAGTGGGAGTAATGTTACTTTCCTTGTCTTGTATGTCGATGACATATTGATAATAGGAAATCACATTCCAATGTTGAAAGACGTTAAATCTTATCTTGGAAAGTGTTTCGCTATGAAAGACTTGGGTGAAGCAACATTCATACTTGGAATCAAAATCTATAGAGATAGAAGTAAACGGTTAATTGGATTAAGTCAAAGTGCGCATATAGATAAGATCTTGAAGAGATTCAAGATGGAAAATTCTAAGCGCGGGAATTTAATTTATCTAGCAAGAACGGTGCTTCTAAACTTGAAAAGGTGGAGCGTGTGCAAAGAGTTCCTTATGCTTCGGTTGTGGAATCTATCATGTATGCGGTAAGATGCACTAGACCTGAAGTTGTGTTTCGCTCAAAATATTGTTAGCCGATATTAGCAAAATCCCGGAGTGGATCAGCGAATTGCTGTGAAAAGTATTCTTAAGTACATGCGGGCTACTAAAGAATTATTTTTGGTGTATGGTTGAAATCCTGATCAAAGTTCAAATGGTAATAGAATTTGTGATGTTGGATTTCGTGACTGATTTAGATGTTTCAAGAATATCAGTCGGGATACGTCTTCATTTTAAATGAAGACACGATGGAATGCTTTAAGCTAAAAGCAAACCACAGTTGCTATCGATGTAACAGAGTCTAAGTATATTGTCATCTCAGAGAAGATGACATGAAGGTTGTTTGGATTAGAAAGTTTATTTTTGGATTTTAACATGATAATCCTCAAATAACACACCTATGGAACTGTACTGTGATAATTCAGGAGCAATTATCATTGCCAATGAACCTGGGGTTCAGAAAGGTGCCAGGCATTACCTGAGAAGATATCACTACGTTCATGAGCAAAGCGAATTGCGTGAAATCAAATTACTCAAAGTTCACACATATTATAACTTAGCGGATCCTTTTACAAAGGTATTGTCAAGAGGAAATGTCAATAAGTATGCCGTGGGCATAGGTTATTGCTAGTTATATCATGTAAATCTGTGATTGGTATTTGGATAATGGGATGTTAAACAATTGTTATTTTCAATAAATGAATTTTTGTACGCGGTATAAGTGGTTTCATTTTTATAATAATTGTGTCTTATATTTGCATATTTAAATCCATGAATATTAGTTGAATATTCTAAATTTCTATTGTCGATTAATTATATGGGAATATAATTAAAGTAAGACAATTGTGAGAGATTGGTGAAAATATTTAAGGGAATATTTTGAAGATGGTGGATCGTACCAAACTCACATGATATTCAAAAGGTGAATATTGGACTTACCTCACAGAACGAATTATCATTTGATGGATCGGCGTCATTAAATGAAATTCGTGAAGTGGTTACTTTATTTATCTTTTGACTTGAGATACAAGTGAGTTATGCATGTGTGGATTGCATTTCTTGATATAGTTCCTAACTGTAGAACAAGGCAGTAATAAAGGGCTAATTTCAGAAATGTTGAGAAACGACATAGCCAGACACTTGTAGTCAATACAGGATTTGTTCCTTCAATTTATAACTGAAGTATGATACCATTTGGCGCCCTCATTAATTAATTGAAGATGTTTGTGTGGCCACACCCAAATGAACTCAAGAAGTTGTCTTGACTAATTTGGTAATTAATTGTAGAAATGAGAAACATAATCGTTAAATTATGAAATGACATTGATCCATATTCATAATTAACAAAGGTATCTGAACAAAGGGATATCAAAGGCTAAATCATTTCAACTTGGCAATTTAAGAATCTATTCTTAAATATTTCCGGGAGCGTTGGAGTGTTGCTAGACGCCAACCAATGTTATTGCCTTTATAATAACATGCTCAAGTGGGAGCTGTTGGAGTGTGATCATTTTATTATAAATCGCATGTCCGGGAATAATTTAAGCCTACGGGGTCACACGAAATGACACGGTAACTCAATAATATTAATTGATATATTAAAGTAATATATTGATTAGTTTGATCACGAAATGATTAATTAAACATAATTAAAGAGTTAATTATATTTCATTGATTAAAGAGGATGATTAAACTGTGAAATTGGAAAATGGATTTGGACCCTAAGTCTTTTACACACTTTTTTCACATAAGTTTTCTTTCCTCTTCTCCCTTTTTCTTTGAAGTGGCCGATCTCCCCTTTTATTAAGGGTATTTCGACTTTGTAGTTAAGGGTTTGTAACAAAGGGTTGTTCGGTTAGTGATCGGGGTACTAGCATACATTATACGGGGTGTCTAGTGTGCGATCGTAGATGGGTTTTGCTTTAAACCCTACTTAATTATAATATCATTATTATTATTATTATCTTATTGGCGCTTTGCATAAGGTACACAACTCAATTCTATTCTTTGTTAATTAATTTGATTGCATATATGTTTCGATTTCTTCCGTTGCGTTTACTCGTGATTATATGTTTATTTATGTGTTCACATTCTAACGTGTTCTTCGGCTTGTGCTCCGTTGTTCTCGTCATTATAACCATCGTCGTCATCATCTTCATCTTCATCTTCATCTTCAATTATATGAGGTTTCGTGGCCTTTTCATCCTTCTCTTCGTCCTTATCTAAATCCTCTTCTTTCCCTAATTCATCGAGCAAGGTGATGTCATTTTCATCATCGTCATCATCATACGGGGATTTGATGTTCTGAGGCGTTGGAGCCTTTTTCCGGTCCTTGAGATTCAAATGTTGTTTCTTCCGAAAGTTTTGTGAACTCTTCCACATGTGTTTCATCGACCTAGGATTTTTTTGTTTTATTAAAGTTAAGATATGAACCAAATTCACTTGACAAGTACATCAAAATTCTTTGTGATTGATATGTTCCGGTAAATATTCATAAAGTTATCACAGGATAAATCAAAAAACATAAAATAAATAAAATAAAAACATAAATAAAAAAAAAAAATCAAGAAACATAATACAACATATGTAATATGTTATTTTTGAGGCTTTAGCTATAACAAAAGAAAGCTCTTCATAACCTTAAGGTCTCAAGTTCGATCCTTGCTAGGCACATAAAAATAATTTCTTTAAGGTACCTGTTACCAATGAATCTTAAATCCACATGTGAAGTTTAAATACATGAGTTCAATCTTTCGGGGTGCCCTGATCATGTAGGGATTATGATGGACGTATTGTACTGACATTATATGGCTCATACGGGGTGACTCGATGGTATCTAATTGTAGTACCGGGGTTAGGGTTCCCTCCAATACCTTTTTTTTTATACCAAAAGAAAGCCATAAATTCATGGGGAAAAAATATTAATATCAGAGCTTTAGAAAAAGTATAAATAGTTGTTTATTGAATTAAATTTTTTGCAATTAGAGATGCTATCAACTTATCAAGTACCGATAGATGACATTTTCTCTTAAAACAATATAAGTTATTTTGCCCATAGCGTTGCAGAAATGTGGAAAATAAGATAATCATGCAAGAAAATTAAAGACTATCCTTTTTTTTAAAAGGTAAAATGGATAAATATCTAACACTCTCAATTTTGATGTATTCATGGCGGGTTTAAATCATGACAACACCCTAAAGGGTTTGCCCTCGTATGTATAGATAGGTATAGGCGTATAGCGTTGATAAGGCCCCCACCACATTTACATGTGTTATGATTCGAAGTTTCGAACCCTTGTCTATTAGCAATAAACCCTAAAGGGAAAAACTCCCTAACCACTTGGTTATCACCTCATTGGCAAATTAATGACTCTTAACTTTTTCTTTTCAATCTTTTTAAACGTTAAAATGGTTTGTTCAATATAATTAAAATTGACATGTGTGCTTCCTATAACAATTAGGTATTGCCTATATAAATATCTAACATGTTTTTTTTTTTTGGTTTTTGGGCTGATTTAGTAGTTTAGTTGAAAGAATAAAATTTAAAGATCCAATAGTAAATTTGCAGTAAATAATATTTGCTAGTTACTATATAGTTATTCATTAGTTTTAAGTTTTAACTAATGTGTGGGCTTAAAAAAATTTAAAAAAAATAAACCCTATACGGTTGCATCACTTGCACGTCCTTGAGGACAAATTGTTCTTGGTATGTTAAAAACATTCGTATTAATATCAAAAAACGTTCAATGATTTAAAGGATGGGCGGAGACAAATATTTTTCAGCAACTTTTTGAGTTTTTCTAATGGCATTTTTAAATCTTAATAATGTCGCATAATAACAATCAACAATATTGTACCTCTAATCAAACTTAATATTTACTTTAGATTTAGTTCAGTGAGATAACTATTACACTAAAAACCTATGACGACAACCACAAATTTAGTCGGCCCGATTGATGGAGCCTTGTTTATTTAATTATTATGAAATAAGAAACAAATCAAACTAAACAATACGTTTAGATTGATTAATACAGAATACAGACGAATAGATCTGATCAAGACGATCAATCTACCAAGAAATACAAGACAAAATATTGAGAGAATATCAAGAACAATTAATACTGAATATATGCGTATGTGTGTTAACCCTATCAATGGTTGATACGCACTATTTATACACCATATTTTCATATATTTGCAGGTTGCAACCAAATTTGCATACCCATTTAATAAATAGAGAAAATTACACTTTTGGTATTTTAAATTGACAGCTTTTTCACTTTTAGTCTCTAACTAAAAAAATTGCAGTTTTCATACCTAAAGTTTTGTATTTTTTTAAGTTTTGGTACCACGTACATACGGCGTTAATATTTTCCGTTAACACCCTCACGTGACAAACACGTGAGGGGTATTTTAGTCTTTTGACCCCCCTCTTTTTGAGAAAATTACACTTTTGATACCTCAAATTGTCAAATTTTTCACTTTTGGTACCTCAAGTAGACAACATATTTTTATTATACTCTCCAATTTTCATCTCACACATTAGCATCTATCAAACAACACACATTCAAAAATTAACACACATTGCGATCATCCATATATCCATGTATACCTATATCTCTATACCATACCAAATCCAATACATAAACATGCATAGATAAATTCAAATCTTTTATATGAATCATACACCACCAGAAAGGGTTACTGACTATCTCCTTCCCCACCAGGCACCACGACCTCCACCTTAGCTAGATATTTCGATCTAATCTCGTTTGTAGCAAATATATTCATCTGTAACAGATGTCGTTCAGATCTCGTTTGTACCAGATTCCAATCAAATTTCGTTTGTAGCATATTCCGATCGAAAAATAGGGTAATTTAGGGGTGAGAGGGTTTTTAATAATATGAAGAAAAGAGTTCGGTGGTGGGTACGTATTCCGGCGACATGAGTTTTTTCCGGCCATCGTTTCACCAATGCATTCAGTTCTTCCACCATCACCCGTAATTACACCAACAACATATAATATTTCAAGAATGGATACACACCATTGGGTGTTTTTTAAGAGTCGTAAAGAAAAAAGATCATGTGTGTTGATTTTTGAGTGTGTGTTATTTGATAGATGCTAATATGTGAGATGGAAATTGGAGAGTGTGATAAAAATATGTTTCTCAAAAGTGAAAAAATTGACAACTTGAGGTACCAAAAGTGAAAAATTAACAACTTGAGGTGTAAAAAGTGTAATTTTCTCAAAAAGAAGGGGCCAAAAGACTAAAATACCCCTCACGTGATTGTCACGTGAGGGCGTTAACGGCAAAAATTAACGCCGTATGAACGTGATACCAAAACTAAAAAAAACACAAAACTTTAGGTATGAAAGCTGCAATTTTTTAAGTTAAAGACTAAAAATGCAAAAGCTGCCAACTTAAGATACCAAAAGTGTAATTTTCTCTAATAAATAATAACCAAATAGCTCAATTGATCATTTTAAATAATATTCTAGCTAAAAACTATCACAGTAGCTTTATGGATGATACATAGCAAAGATCAGTCAATAACAACAATTACAGGGAGCAGCACCAAACCCATAACCGAAAATTCATCAATATTGAAATATAATTCATTATCTTAACTCACCTTTCTTTTGATCTGTAAGTAGTCCATATATACATTAGACAATTTGACTTTTTAACTCGTAATATATCAAATTTCAATATAATGAGCTACTTTTCATGAAAAAATAATGCTTAAAAACTCTAATTACATACAATTCAAATAAATAAGAAAGCAAATATAAAAACTTATAGATTTAATTTTGTTGTGTGATGAGATATGATATGCGAGCATAAAATTAAGATGTGTATAAATAGGGTGAATATTGATTTTTTGTTAGTTATATCATTTATCTAATTAAAAAGATTTTAATTCTTATAATCAAAGATTTGTTAGTACGTATATGATTTGATAATATTTGTTTTTAGGTTATTTGTTAATTTGTTTATTCATTACATTGGTTTATGATATCTTCACCAAACAATAAGTTTTTCTTATTTATAATATGCATGGGAGTTTTTTTTAATTTATATAATATGTTGGATTTTGTTAAATATAAAATATTGTTAGAAAATTTGAAGATGCCACATAGGATAAATCATATGTGGTAATTTTTAAGCATAGCTTTGAGTTTGAAGAGGGTTTTTTAAAAGGCTAGGATTCCTACTGTTTTAATAATTATATAGATATATATTGCCGGTAGAGCAGAGAGAAAAAATTAATGAATTTTCTCGCTTTTGATTGGCTAAGAGTTTTATTTTCTTGTATTCTGATTGATTGGATTATAGTTAGAAACTATTAAATGTCATTTTTATATTTAGTAACAACTGAATTTAAAGAAAAACTATGTAAAAAAAATAGATTCAAATTCTTAATGAGTTGGAAATCTTTTAATATAACTTAACATTCATAAACTTATACTTCTGTAATATATCTATACATTAAAAAAAATCAAAAGGCAAATTATATATACTGTTTATTTATCAACAATGATTATCAATTTTACCCCACTAAAATAAACATTAAATGAACTAATATTCGATACATTCTTTTCTATTTTAAGATTACTAGTACGTTACCCGCGCAATGCGGTGGTGGTCGTGACAATGCCGTTGTAGTGGGGGGCCGAGTGTTGGTGGTGGAGACGGCGTCGAGTGGTGTGGATAATTGATGTAAATGGTTAATGAAAATATATTAAAGAATAAAGGATTGGTAGTGTAAATTAATCATTAATGTTATGGGGTAGTGTATGTTGAAATATTTTAAGGGGTGCTAAGTGAAAATATTATATATTTTATTTTCAACACTTCCATAAATAAAATGGGTTATTTCTTTTATAATATAGTATAGATAAAATTAATTAAAAAGCATCTAATCTAATACTGTACGTGTGTTTCTAAAATATTAATAAATTTGTTTTTGTTTAAACTTTATCCTCATGGCATTTTACACTTTAGTGAAATGAGCTTAATATAATGGCTATTGTCTATAAACAACTTAATCATACATTTACAACATTTTAGTGGAGTAATGTATATAACCCCTATACATACACAATAGTTAATATTTATTAAAACTATTTATGGTAAATGTTTTTCAATTATATAATTATAATTTTTTTTCAATAATAATATTTTTAAACTATAAAAGGTCATAAAACCCTCTTTATCTATATCAAACCCATTCTATATATACTATACTTGAAATTGTACAAGTGTAACATTCGCGACTTTTGACTATGTTGACTTGTAACGAAACGAAATTTAAGGTATGATTAAAATGACAAATTTCCGGAACATTTTGACATGTTTTAACGTAACGTTGAGTTAGATTGTGTTTACGGTTTCGTTCTAGCGTTTAAATAGGTAAAGAATGAAGTTAGCGGGGCGGGAGCCACCTTTGGACCTCTATAGGCCGGCCCCCAACTCCCTCCCCCTTCCTTTCCTTTTTCATTTCTTTCTTTCTTTTTCTCTCCAAAGGAAAACACCAAAACACCTCCTTCTTCTCTCTAAATTCTTGGATTACCTATTGTTGTTTGGGCTAGATTAGTGATAAATACTTCATCATCATCATCAACTAAACATCATATCAAAGGATCAAATCTCCAAGTGCAAAGAACCTCCATTTTTGGGTCAAATTCGGATTTAAGGGCTTTTGGAAGTTTTGGTAAGTAAAAACTATCTCATAATAACCATTTTATGTTATTGAACATGTTTCCTAGTCGGATATTACGAGTACTTGGTCGAATTCGGGTCAAAAACGGGTTTGAGCCAAATTAGGGTTTCAAAGTTGGAAATTAGGTCAAAACCGATTTGGACGTGAAATTGATGTTATGGGTCGTGGTTATGAAGTGGGTTATGTTTGTTTAAGTGTAATTATGTTCCAAAACGAGTCTCGATGTTCCTTTTAGTCGATTTTGAGTGCAAATTGATGTTTTGGGTTGAAAAAGGGGGTTTATGCCCGTCAGACTTAGCACGGCCTCTGAGTGGCTGAGCACGGCCTCTGAGAGGCTTAGCACGGCCTTTGCCCTGTGCAACAGCCGTGCTCCATTGATCTACCGGCTACTTTTTCACATTCCGCTTCGTTTCATATCCAATCGACTTGTAACTTCTAGGAGAGTCTTATAACACCATTCTAAGGTCAACAATATTGTTTAAACTCAAATATAAACACTTTGATTTTCATGTCGATTATTGGTGCTAAGTCGTTGAAACGTATTTGACCAAAACTCTTCCTTTGTATCCAAACATTCTAGAATCACTTCTAATGCACCTTCGGGGATTGTGGCATCGTATAACTAGTTAGAACTTGTCATTTGGGATACCTTGTGATGCTATGATGTTGACGTAATAGGTTTGTGTAGCTGTGCTCCCCCCTTATCCGCTTAATTTCTTTCTAGCGACTTCTAGAGGCCAAGGTGAGTTTCGTAAACCCTCCCTACTCAATTGAGATTCAGGCTGAAAAGTGTACGTGCTTGTTATTGTTGTTTACTCGATTGATTGATCGTTTGACTAACGTATGGACTTGTTGCTCGGTTAATTATGCTCCCGTTTATGAATACTTGTTGTGGTTTGGGTAGTTGTACATACATGGAAGACGGTTATACTTTCAATGAATAGGAGATATGGTGGGAAGGCTGCGGGTGACCCTATATATAAGCATCAATGATTCCTTGAAATTAGAATCGTAAGAAGTGTATGTGCATTGTGTTGTTGATTGCTGGAAAACGTTTTGATAAGGATCGGTACATAGGATCTTGCATGATAACTTTTTCCCCCTTAACGTATTATAGATTTGTATTTGTATACATGTGATTGAGATAACGTGATTCCGCCATGTTGATGGCATATTCCCGCCATGTTGATGGCATAACGATTAAGTCCATCTTGATGGCATAACGATAAGTCCACGATTTGTGGCATAACATTGTTGTAAACGATATTGTTTAACGTGTATATTGTATATGAATGCTTAGTTGTAACGAAATGTGATATTACGCATTTGAAATACATGTAAGTCGTGCTGTGATATTACGCATTTGAAATATATGTAAGTCGTGCCTGAAACGTATTTTACGCATTGTTTATCATGTAAGTCGTGCCGGTTTATCGCGCATTATTCAATAAGTAAGTCGCGCCGTTATTCGACGTTATATTATATATATGTATGGACGTGGACGTGGACGGTGGATTCACGAATCCACACCCGGTATGATCATTGCCACATTATAACAATATTTTGTTCAAACGTATATTTTTATATTACGTAAAACGTGGACGTGGACGTGAACGGTGGATTGACGAATCCACACCCGGCATGATCATAACCGTGGATACGGGTTATTTAACCCGCGTATTGGACGATATTATATATGGACGATTATTGGACGTTGACTTGTATTGACTTGTATTGATTTGTGATAACGTGAAATCCTTTTAGGGTTTCCTTGGAACGTGATTAGGTATTCTAATCCTTGTATATCGTTAACGGTTGTATCCCGACACTTGTTTCCTATTACTTGCCCCTACGAACTCACCAACTTTATGTTGACGCGTGTTAGTACACTTTTTAGGTGAACAGGTTAGCTCAGAGACGTATTTGGATAGTTGATTGCTTGATCATGCTAGACTTGGACTTGGACTCCTTGAATCCGTGATTCATTTCCCGAATTAGGGGTTACGATTATGTGTGATCCAGATACTTGCATTATTGAATGGTTCGTATGGATTACTTGATCCTTTTTATGCATTTAGACTTACTCTACATAATTTCCATGTCGTGTTGTGCTTTTCTTGTGATACCCCATGATTCTGACTTGTTGGGGTGTTACAACAAGTGTTTAAAGATTATCTTAAATGTATGTTCAAATTCATACTAAACATCATTTTTGGTATATGATAAGATGTATACTTTTTGCAATTTCTGTTATATGTACAAGTTATTATGTAACTTTTAACGACCGGGTATTAAACTAGGGGGGTTGAAATTTAAGATTAGACACTTCAACTTGGACCCGACTCCGGTCGACCCGAGTCGACCAGACTAATACATGGGTTGGCGAGTTCACAAGCCCAACTAATTTTAATTTTCAAATAAAAATATCAAATCAACTTTTTTGTGGTTTATAAAAGGTATGTAGATTTGTAAATAACGACTATTGTTAGTAAAGCTGTCAATGAGTTCGAGTTGGCGTGTTGATGGGTAAAAAACCTGTGACTCTGACCTAAACCATTAAAAATTTCAGGTCAGAATTTTCAACTCTTACCTACAACATGTCAACCCAAACCAACCCATTAACTTGAAAAAATTTTTGGTTTGGCGGGTTAGTAGGTCGAGTTTTAGGTTGTCGGGTCAATTAAGCTAGTGGGTTGATGGGTCGGCGACTTAAGGTTAGGTCAAATAGGTCATATGAGTTATGGGTTGGTGGGTTGATTTCAGGTCAAATGGGTTGATGGGTCGACTTGTTAAAAAAATATTATATAAATTAAAAAAATATTTTCACGTTAAAGGGTCGACCTGTTAACCCAATAGGTCAACCGCAACCTCACCCGAAACTCGGTTATTTTCGTGAGGGTTCCAGTTCTGGTTTTGGGTTGAGTCCAGTATTGACAGCCCAAATTGTTATGATTGTCAATTGGGTCGAGTTGTATCGAGTTGGCTTTGGGTCAATGTAACACCCCAAAGATTTTAAGGTAAAAGAAATTTTCCCCTTTTTATAGTTTTGACATTAAATTAATTTCCTAGTATTTTATTTTTAGATTTGGGGTTAATTTAGTTGGAACTTTAGCGGAGCGGGTAAAAATACCCACAAATTTTGATAGAGGGCGTGGCAAACCCAGGATGTGCCATCCATCCATGTTTTGTGATTCATTCTTCCACTACTCCTATTCTCCCCTTCTTCACCTTTCCTCATGCAATTTCTTTTTGTTATTTCAAAATCAAAGATCAATTCCTCCAAGTAAAGGATAGAAATTATAATAATAATCACCACCAAATAATCTTCATTCAAGAAATTAAATCTAGGGTTTGTGTGGAAGTGGTGGTGGTGGCCGAATTTTCAAGGAGAAAGAGGGGAAGAAGAATTTCCAACCTAAATCTTGAATTAACTTATTGTTTGTTGAGTTATTGATTTCCCCTAATTTAGTTTTCATCTTTCTTTTGAAATTATGGCTCATGGAGTGAACCAATTTGGGGGGGGGGGGGGGGTTGATAGATATTGAATTATGATAATTCTTCCCCAATTCCTTAGATAACCTAGTTTGTCATTGAGTTATGTGTTGAGTTTGGCTAAGAAATTTATAAGCTCTTGTGATAATTTTGATTTATGAGAAAGTTGAGTTCTTACTAGTTTTTGAAATAATGATGATGATGGTAGATTAAGCTACCTAGTATTCTTGTTGAAAGTAAAAGAGACTCAATGGCAAATGGGTTGGGTTTGGGTTTAGAAAAGGCTAGTCATTGAGTATGACTAGGTTGAGCTAGTCAAGTTGTGAATATAAGCTTATACATTGTATGTTATGATCATAGGTTGAAGCTTGTTTGTGCATTATCGTTTTAGCATTATTGTTCAAGTTGCGGAGGGGGTGAGTATATTTGCATACCTTTGTGTATACGTTGAGTCAATTGACCACATAATGTTGAAGTTTGTTTATCCATGTGTGGTAATTGATTTGGCGTTAGGCCCATTTTGGGGCATAGTGTTTATGAGGCCTAAGAACCTCCGGGGCCTAAGAATCCCGATAGTTGCGATTATGATTGTTTAGCTTATATGGATCCATGTATAACGTTTAGTGTGCAAGGTGAGCATGTAAATGTGGCATGACGGTGTCATAGGTTACATGTAATAGTCCTTGTACTTTGCCCTCCTTCATGTTCACAAATGTATGCTAGTATATTCACTAAGCCTTTGCTTATATTTTAGTTGTTCATATTTTCTTATAGGAGGTCCCAGAAGAAGGAAGTAGTTGTGGATTCAAAGCTTGAAGTGATAGAAGTTGCTTTTGGGAAAAAGGTAGATGGTTTGCCCATACTTGGATGTATGGTGTTTTTGGTATAGACACTTAGATATCCCACCTCATATGGCTCTTGGTACAAAAGTTGGTATATTTGGAACTTGATAAATATGTGTAATTTGTGTACTTCCAGATTTGTATCATGATCATGGTGAATTTAGTGACAAAATGAAGGTTTGGGTTGTTTGACAATATAGGTAAATGACCCGTTTCGTTATGAAACGTACATTTGATAAATTGTAAGCTTTTGAAAATTGTGTTGTGTATTACTTGTCTATTTTGAATGTTTGATTCATTAATGTGTCTAAACTCTATTTTTGAAGTACAATAATAATTGGTGAAAGATTTCAAGTCTTTTAAATATGCATCTTGGTTCTGGAAATTTTTCTTCATCTTGGTTCTGGATTTTATTCATCTTGGTTCTGAAATTTTTCTTCATCTTGGTTCTAAACTTCATCTTGGGTATAAATTTACTTCATCTTGGTTGTGAATTTTCTTCATCTGAAAAAAAAAAGGGTCTATCTTTTTCGGGTTGAGTCGTTTCAGTCAAGTACTCAAGTGGGTTTGACGGGTCAAATAGGTTGTTTTTGGGTAACCCTATCACCGATCGGGTATTAATCTAGTTATTGCTTATTTCTGGCCCATTTAAAATATAGGACATACTTAAAAGGTTAATTTCCGAATTTTGTGTCGCGAATCGAAAACGCTAGCATACGTATTCCTAACCAGGTCCGCGTTACAGAGCTCACTCGAAGTATAAATGTCTATTTCAAATACCCGATGGATAAAACCTCCTATTCGCCAGAAGGCACGTCGATTAATAGGGGCAAACCCTGGGGGTATACCCAAGCTAAGCCCTCATAAGAAAGCTTCTTATTTTCACCCCAAAACTTGAACCTAAGACCTCTTGTTGAATGGAGAAATGTCTTTTCAACCAGTGAGTTAATTCTCAAATACAATATGTATTTTTACATACATCCATGATACAACAAAAATAAATTGTATGTACGTAATATCCGATAGTGTAAAAGAAATAGAAAACCCAACTTTACATTTTAATTATCCTATGCGATATATTTAACCAACTCTATACAAAAAAAAAAAGGGTTTGCATATTTCTTTTCACTCGAGTACGTGCTCCCGGTCTTTAAATGGTAAAATATAATGTTTAATTTCGAGATAATCTTCCATTATCTTTTTTATTAGTTTTCTTCATCCACTTTTTTTTCCCAGTAAATCATTCGTTAGACATGAATATCCCGATGGCTACGCATCCGGATTGGTTACTTATTCAATGAGACACGGTGATCAACGTTATATTGGATGGCTATGTTGGAATTAATATGATTCGTATTGTAAACATAATGAAAACATGATAATAATAATGTGTACCTGACGATCCAGAGGACCTCGTAAGAGCAATAATGTTTGCCATTGATGTCGGGTTCCCAAAACAAGATGATTGTTTAATGATGGGATTAAGAATATGGGAGAGAAAGTGCACACACAAGAATGAGATTAAGATTAGGGTTAAAAGTGTTGTACATGGCTCTCTATTTATAGAGAGAACATTTACAACTTTAACCCCTGGTGTTTAATATGTGCAATATAAGTTCCCGTAGTTCCAATCATCTAATGAGAAACCCTATAATATGTCTTTAAGAGTAAATACGTCCATCGTATAGTTACTAGATATAGGGATTTCAGTTATCGTCAATTATCATATCACGAATGATAAACGATCAGTGACGGTCACATTTAATGTGGTTCCAACATTCTCCCACTTGACCAAAAGATCATTTATCTATGAGTATTTCAATTAGTCCGGCCGGGATAATACTCATTTTGTTCTAAACTGAAATCATAGTCAATAAGTACAGTCGTAGAGAAGAACATCAACTCAGGACCCCACTAGTCAAACTATGACTCAAATTTAAAATTAACAAGCAATGATCAATTGACTAAGACAAATTTTGTTAAATAATGTCTATACACTGTTATGAGATCAAAGTGTAATTAATAGACAAACAAAATCTGAATATAGAGGAAAATTTTTATTAAGATAATAATGACCAATAAGTACAACATGCTATTAAAATAGGTCCTTTAATTAGCCTCATCTTCGACACGTGTCCTACGAAGATTTTAGGAAGAAGACCTTCGGTCATTGGATCCACTAGCATATTATGTGTACTTATGTACATGTTAGAACCAGTTTCGCCCAAACTGGCCAGTCTCCAGCTGCATCTGGAGACCAGAAGATTTGTCCAGAAATATATTGAAGTCCAGTTGCAACGTACAGTTTATGCAACTGAAGACTTCCTCCAGTTGAGATTTGATCAAAACTGAAGACATTCCAATTGACGTCAAAGACAACAAATGGAAGATAGAGAATGACAATGGTAGCGAAGCCAGTTGGCATTCTACGCAGATCGAAACTGGAGAACATCAGTTTAAAGCCTTTACAATGCTTTACACTGTTTACGAGGAAGACCTTTTTGCTTTATATAGACAATATCATTTGTCTATGATTAAAGTACAAAAGTGCATAAAGCAGGTTAGATAAAGTAATGTCTTGACTTACCTTATCAAGCATTTCAAAGGAACTCACTTAGTTTCCTTAAATGCTGTCAACCATATTTATACGAAAAAGTTGGATTCCCAATGCCAACTTTGTCTATAATTAGAGGTCTTTGCACAACAAGAATATAACTTTGCATATTCAGACATTTGCAATATTCTTGGTGTACTTGTGCAATATTCTCTCAATCGTAAAAGGGAACACTTCACAACTTTAAGTGTTTCGATTGTTAAAAGAGAATTTCCTAGTATAGATCATTTGTATTTCATAGGTGGTGAGGATATTTACATTTACGTATTATCTTGGTTCTGTAACAACCTTGTATTTTATTTAGTATTAATAAATAAAATACATTTGAAAATTACAACTTGGTCTCACCATTTTACTTCGTTATACTTACTTATTGCATTGTCTTTCTCTTTGTCACCTACTAAGTAATCTATTCAAGGACTTGGTATACAATCACTGTAACTGGTCGTCTCTAGGTCAGTGTTTATATTGCAAAGAACTCTCACCATTGACATAGAGGTGTCTTCAGTTAGTACCATCTCGTGAGTTGGGACTAGAAAGTGGTATCAGAGGAGAAGGCTAACATAATTGCCTAGATCTGCTAAGATGGCTACTACTGAAGGTGAGAATGGTCCTGGTAATGATGAAAACACTAATATTAAAAATAGCATACCTAATCAAAGTGCTAATAACAATCCTCCTCCACCTCCTCCCAATGCCTCAAACCATGTCCATGTCCATTACTCAAATACACCTGTTCCCAAATTTGATGGGAATGGTGAAACTTTTGGGACATGGAATGCCAGAATGCTGCTGCATTTTGGTGGGATTGAAAGGTATATGTTAAAAATCCTTAAGGATAGACCCTATATACCCACGTCTCTTGGGGTAAGTCCTCTTCTTGATCCTACTGGAAGAAGAGGGTCTAGAGAAAAACCAGAAGACCACTAGTCAGATGAGGATCGCAGACTGGTAGACTTGGATAACAGACTGAAAAACATGATCCTTGTTACTGTCCTGTCCTGAAGACTTAATTCCAACACTGGTGTTGTTTCCCAGTGCCAAGGCAATGTGGAATGAATTAGTCATTCAGTTTGAAGGAGGTGAGGACACCCTTGTCACTAGAAAGGTTGCTCTGAACAAGAAGTATGAATCCTTCTTTACTTTACCTAATGAAAGTCTAACTGGTACCTATACCAGATTTACTAGTCTTATCAATCAGTTAAGAGGGTTGGGTATTGAAAAAGACAAAGACATTCTTCTTGAGAAATTCTGTGATGTTCTTCCATCTAAATGGGAAAACATGATTCTTGTCCTAAGACAAGGTAAAACCCTGCACAGTCACACTCTTGCATCTCTTTATGGAGCCTTTAGATTCACAGAGGATAACAATGCTACAAGACTTGTGGCTGAACAGGATGCCATAAACCATGCTCAAAGTTCCAAGGGAACCAGTTTCATTGGACAACCTTGTGCTGCCTTAATTTCTTCTGAGATTGTCCAGTTACATTCTATCAAGGAGATGTTAAGCAACTTACTGAACTTTGGGTTAACCACTGAGACCAGTGTTGGTTGTGATGAAACTGACGATGATGACCTGGTAGCCATGATTGCCAAAACCTTTAATAGGTTTAAGCACAAATCTAATCGATTCAATGGTTCCAACAATGCTTCCAGCTCCAACTCTTTGGACAAGGCCAATCTTACCTGCTATAAGTGTGGTAAGAAAGGTCATTTTATGAAGGATTGCAGGTCTAGTCAAATGAACAATCAATCTGGTCCCCTTATCCCAACTTACAATGTGCCTGATGATAAATACAAATCTAAATATAAGAAGCTTAAGGCACAAATTGCTCTCTTGTCCCTTGAAAAAGAAAAAGAAAAGAATAAATGCATGATGGCAAACACTGAAGGGAAGTGGGAACTCTCTGATGATTCATCCGATGATGAAGAAGAGATTAGGGATATGTGCTTTATGGCACTTGAAGATCAACAACAACATCTGGTGAAAGATGATGTCATTGCAGGAAGATGGGTGGACATCATTCTGAAAAAGGTATGTGATTATGATAAGCAGGGTGACCTTGAATTGAAACTGGACATTGCTGAATCACTCAATGGTGATTTATTGTTTGTTGAAACTGTAAGAACTGACAATGAAAGATATCTGGAAACAATTTTAACTGAATTGAACAATGTAAAACCCCAGTTGAATGACTTGCAGAGTGTCCAGTTGGCTTTAAAAGAATCAGTTTTGAAAATTGAAGCATTAAAACTTGAAAATCTAAGTTTAAAATTTGATCTTGAGAAAGAAAAAAAAAACAACAAGTCATGGGTTAATGCATCTGAGAAGAATTATGATGCCTTTTCAAGAACAATTGATGCCCAAAAGAATGCATGGAAATCTGGAGATCTTCAAATGGCAGTTGCCATACCAGATCTTCATGCATTACCTTCATCTCTTCAGGTTGAAACACCTTATGATCAACCTAAGAATTTCAAAACTGAATATGTTAAAATCACCCATGTTGAGGTTAAAACTGGAGCCAATCAGACTAAAGCTCCAATTAAAAAGGTTGTTTGTGAAAAGCCTTTGCCTCAAAAGTCAAATGAGCCCAAGAATCTTAAGACCAAGAATCAAACTGAACCAAAGTTCAAGGGTCAGCTGTCTGGAGAAAATGACATTTTACTGAAACTGGACAGACAACTCCAACTTTTGTCTAGGCAGGTTCAGAGTTGTACTGCCAGAATCAAAACTCTGGATGGAGCCTCCTCTCCTTCAGTTGAAAAACTAAATGTCAAAACCCCTTCTAAGTCGAAACAAAAACAAAAGGCTCCATCTGGAACCAAAACTGAAAATGGAAAGGGAAGAAAATACCAAGTACCAATTGTTTTTACTCATGGATCTGAAGTAATTGAACAAGCTCCAGATTCAGCCTCCAGTTCCACCCTTCAACAATCAACTGTTACTTCTCAAATGAAGTCCAGTGAACCCATCAGGAAAAGATGGGTTCAAAAAACAACTAATAATTTTGTGGGTGTGCAGGGCGATCGAAAGAAGCATATCTGTTATCTGGACAGCGCTGCTGGACGGACTATGACTGGATGTAAGCCCCTGCTGGAAGAGTTCACTGTCCAAGATGGACCGACAGTGACTTTTGGTAATGATGGTAGTGGAAAAACTGAAGGATATGGTGTGCTTAACAACAGACAAGCCAAATTCACTAAAGTTGCATTTGTAAATGGTTTAAAATATAACCTGATCAGTGTAAGTCAACTATGTGATGATGGCTTCAGAGTTTTGTTCAATGTTGCACAAGGCACCATTTTTAACAAGGATTGGCAAGTGGTAATGATTGCTCCAAGAAAGGGAAATGTGTACATAATGGACATGGAACCAGCTCCAAAAGAGCATTGTTTCTATGCAAAAGCTGATGAGGACACCAACTGGCTGTGGCATAAGAGATTATCCCACCTAAATTTCAAAAACATCAATAAATTATCTAGAAAGCAACTGGTGGATGGGATACATTTAATCTCCTTTAAAAAGGAGAGGTCATGTCTAGGGTATGAGATGGGCAAGAAAAAAAAAGCCAGTTTCAAAACCAGGCAAAACTTTAGCATCACTGAATCTCTTCACATGCTACATATGGATCTCTTTGGTCCAGTGAATGTTCAAACTAAAGCTGGTAAGAGATACACTTTAGTTGTGGTTGATGAATACACCAGATACTGTTGGGTGGTGTTCATCAGATCAAAGAGTGATGCACCTAGTGAGATCACCTCTCTCATCAAAAGAATTGAGCTCAAGTATACCAAGAAAGTGTGTCAGCTGCGAAGTGATAATGGTACAAAATTTATAAATAAAGAATTGGAATCATTTTGCAATGACACTGGCATTTCTCAAAACTTCTCTTCAGCTCGTTCTCCAGAGCAAAACAGTGTGGTTGAAAGAAAGAATCGCACGTTGATTGAAGCTGGAAGAAGTATGTTATCTGAATCAGGTCTTCCAACCAGTTTTTGGGCTGAAGCTGTAGCAACTGCTTGTCACACCCAGAATCGGTCAGTTTATGTCAAAAGACATAGGAAGACTGCCTATGAAGTCCTAAGGAATCGTAAACCAAATATTGGTTATTTCCATGTATTTGGTTGTCCAGTTTATATTCTTAACGATTCCAGTCAGTTGGGTAAGTTTGATGCAAAGGCTGACGAAGGTGTCTTTCTGGGCTATTCAGATATCAGAAAGGCCTATCGAGTTTATAATTATAGACTCCAAAAGGTTCATGAGACAATTCATGTCACATTCGATGAATCAAATAAAGCAATCAATTATCGACCAAACCTTGATTTATCTCCAGTTGTTCCATTTGATTTTGGTGTACCTGATCAAGTTCATCATTCAGTTTCTACACCAAAAGATGTTTCCAGTCACCAAGACTTGGAACCAGTTGCACAGAAGAGAAACTCCAGTGACACTTCATTTTATCCCTCCATCAGTTTTAATTTACCACAAAAACTGGTGATTGGATCTGATGTTCGTGCCACTCCAATATCAGAACCAGTTCAGACTCAAAGTTCTCCAGTTGATGTGCCTTCAACTGAAGAATTCCACGATGCAAATCGTGATCTCATTGACTCTGATGATGATGTTGAAGAAGTCTGGACTGATCCTCCTCCAGTTTCAACAACTGTGGAGGGTCCTCAGGTTACTTGCACTGATATTGTTGTACACCAACCTAGTCAATACACTAAATGGACACAAGCTCATCCAATTGAGCATATAATTGGAGATCCAAGTAGTGGGTTCAGACTAGAAGAGCCACAAGTGAACAATGCTTGAACGTCACCTTCTTATTTCTAATTGAACCAAAGAAGATTGACGAGGCTTTGGAAGACCCAAGCTGGATAGAAGCAATGCAAGAAGAGCTTATCTAGTTTGAAAGGAATAATGTATGGAAACTTGTTCCTTGTCCACCAGGGTTGAAGAAGGAACCTATTGGAACTAGATGGGTTTACAGAAACAAGATGGATGAAGATGGCAATGTTGTAAGGAACAAAGCCAGATTGGTTGCCAAGGGTTACTGTCAAGCAAAAGGTGTTGATTTTGATGAGACTTTTGCTCCAGTTGCTAGACTTGAAGCCATACGAATTTTCTTGGCTTATGCAGCCCATTTGCAATTCAAAGTCTACCAGATGGATGTCAAAAGTGCATTCCTTAATGGAACATTGGAAGAAGAAGTGTATGTTAAACAGACTCCAGGCTTCATTGATGAGAAGCATCCTCACTGGGTATATAGACTGAACAAAGCATTGTATGGTCTTAGACAAGCTCCCAGAGCCTGGTATGATACTTTAACCAAACATCTTCTTACACATGGTTTTCTAAGAGGTGCAATAGATAATACCTTGTTCATCTTGAAAGAAAAAGGTAATATCTTACTGGTACAAATTTATGTTAATGACATTATATTTGGGTCAACTGATGATGCAATGTGTGAAAAGTTTTCAAAAATCATGTCTACTGAATATGAAATGAGTTTAATGGGAGAATTAACGTTTTTCTTAGGTCTACAAATTAAACAAACCTTGGATGGTATCTTTATCAACCAAGAAAAATATGACAGAGATTTGTTAAGAAAATACAAATTTGATTCAATCCCATCTAAAAACACACCTATTGCAGCTCCTTTAAATTTGGATTCTGACCCAAATGGAAAACCAGTGGACCAAAAAGAATATCGAGGAATGGTTGGTTCACTGATGTACTTAACTGCAAGTCGACCAGATATAATGTTTGCAACATGTTTATGTGCAAGATTTCAGGCCAACCCAAAAGAATCACATTTGCATGCTGTTAAGCGCATTTTCAGGTACCTGAAAGGGTGCCCTAGCCTTGGTCTTTGGTATCCCAAAGGCTCAGGGTTAGATCTAATGGGTTATTCAGATTCAGATCATGCAGGGTGTAAGATTGATAGAAAGTCAACAACTGGAGGATGTCACTTCCTAGGGGGAAAACTGGTGAGTTAGACCAGTAAGAAGCAGACTTCGGTCTCAATGTCAACTGCTGAGGCAGAGAACATTTCTGCGGCCAGTTGTTGTGCCCAGATTCTTTAGATCAAAAACCAGTTACTTGATTATGGTATGAAGTACTCAAGAACCCCAATTTTTTGTGACAACACCAATGCGATTGCGATATCTCACAACCTAGTGATGCACTCAAGGACAAAACACATTGACATCAGGTATCATTTCATTTGTGACCATGTTATGAAAGAAGATATTGAAATTCATTTCATTCCCACTGACAAACAGTTAGCTGATGTTTTTACAAAACCTCTTGATGAGAAAACCTTTAAACATCTTATCAGCGAACTGGGCATGTTAAATCCTCATTAAACTGGTAAGGCCCTCCAGTTGAGGATGGTTCAAGTGATCCTTGATTGGTTGGAGATTGAACGCCTTGATGTACTCAAGAACCAGTCCTTGATCAAATGGATCTCATTAGGGAGAAAAGACTCAAAACATTTTTCTTACAAAAAATTGCTTTTGCAACTGGATTGTTTCCCCAGTGTAAATGTTTTGTCTCATCTTCAAACTGGAGGTTAACCAGATTTTCATAACGGTAAGAATACTTGGTCTGTTGTGTGACACGTGATAATACTCGAGTGTTTTAACCCACTCACAACTATCACTTGACGTGTCATTACCATGTTGTAAAAGGATGTACTTTTATTGGGATTGTGAAAAGTTAGTGGGCGAGTGGGTATACAAGCCGTCGTAGCATTTAATGCTGACATTAGGAATTGAATGTTTTGGCTCAAAATTCAAACTTATTTTTAACAAAATATCTAAAAGTTTTGATTTTTTGATAATAAAATATTCTTATCTATTCTTTGGGATTGTGAATCCAGATTATAAATACCCTGTATTTACTTTCACTTATTCACTTTCGTTTCACATTCTTTCATTCAATTCCAATCATCAACAATTACTACTTTCTCTCTGCTTATTATTTCAAAACCCTAATCATCAAATTTCAATTGTTTCTTTATTTATTATCAAATGGCTCCCAAATCTTCTCGCAGCAGAGACATAAATTTGCTCAATGTTCCATACAATCCATCTTCTCAAATAAATCGTGCACATGGTGCCCCTGAGGCAAAATTGATAAAATTGAACCCTAATAATCCCATGGCTAGTTTGAAAGGGGTTTAAACCTCCGATTCTCTCATTGGAAGAATCCAACATTTCCTTCTGGATTCTCCCATTGGTGCGACCTTTTCTCTCAATCCACACAAGTTGTACCATGACTACTTGTGTGAATTCTAGTACACTGCACAACTCGCTGATGACTGTTCATCCATTTCTTTTTCTCTCAAGGATGGAACAGTTGCGTGTACAATCACAGCGGATACTGTAAGAGATGCTCTGCATCTCAACTACTGGAAGGAAGGTGAGACTCCAGTAGTCATCTCCCAAAACATTAACTATCGCCAGGTACTCCTTGACATGGGAAATAAGGAATGTTTGGAGAATGGGGTGCTGAAAACCAAAGGTGATATGACATTGAAGGGACTCACACCCTCGTGGAGATACTTCTTCATTCATCTGGTGGAAAGTATGGGAGGCAGTTCTGGTGGCCTTGACCAGATTAACTCTACCCAAGCAAAGATGGCTTACTGCTTGTGGAATGGTCTTAGAGTGGATTTTGCTAAAATTATTTTCAGAAGTTTTGTGCAGAAGTTGAAGGGTAACAGGGGATTGTGCATACCCTTCTCCAGATTTTTGTCTCTTTAATTTCCTTCAGATCCTGGGCAGTGATGCTTATCACAATACTCAGTCACTTTACACTGTCCCAGAGATGCTTAGAAACTTGGACTCTCTTTGATCCTCACCTGAAGAGGTCCAGATGCCAAGTAGAATGCAGCTGGCATTCTCAAAAACTGATGCACCGGTCCAAGGTGAGTCAGAAAGACTACTGGGTGGGCCTCAAAATAATGAGGGATACACCAGTTCGTCTGTTGGTATTGTGACGATTGCCGAACCTGGGCAGCGGTCTTTCCCCACCAGCTCCAGCATGTCAGTTCCACCAACATCTCACCCTGGAGACCTCCCAACAGGTGTCCAGGTAGTTCCAAAAGCAAAACGTTCATCAAAAAGGCGCCTTAGGAGACTGTCAGATCGTGCCACTGATGATAGTACCATTGCCAACCCTCCAGCCTCTTCCCAACAAGATGCTAGAGACAGTCAAAGGGATGAACAGCAGGCAACCACTTCTGAACATGCTGTAGGAGGAAGTGGTGAAGATGTTATTGGGTCAGCCCAGCCCAACTTAGAGTCGGTGTCAGCACTTAACTTGAAGAGCCATTCTTCTGACACTCTTGAAGCACGAACTGATGAAGTTTCTGGTCAGTCACAGCCAGAGATCGAGGTTCCAGACTCTACGGCCCATGATACTACAGCTGAGGATCGAGCAGTTGTGGTCGAGGCACCAGTGACCTCTTTCCAGGGAGAAAATGCTTCGGCAATAGATCCCCAAACTGGTGAAACCATCCAGGTAACTGGAACTGGTCACCAGGAGTCTGAACAACTTGTTCAGCCACCCCTATCATTCATGGATCTAGGCATGAGTGTGGGTGAGTTTCAGCTTGAGTCCTCGGATTCGGATGAGACACATTCTGACCAGGAAATGGCTGATGCTTCTGCACTTGATCAGCTTCCTTCCTTTTCTAGTCAACCCCTAGATCTACCAGTTTCAGTTTCACCTTCTGACTTCTCCTCACTACAAGAAATTCCTCAATTCGCCTCAAGACAACTCCTCTCTTCCATGAATGTGCCTAGAAATAGACACATTCTAACCCTACCGTCGCCGGCGTACATACCTGAGCATTCTCAGCCTGTACGTCAACTTGAATCTCTTCCCCTTTTTTTCTTCAACAATTCCTCTTGCTTCACCTAGTGCTACTACATCTGGAAAATCAACACTTGTTACACATCCTCCAGTTGTACCTGTAGCTTTTCGAACTGGTCCAGTGACACCTTCCCTTCCGTTACTGGATAGCCAATTTGTCTCCTTTCAATCAGATATCCAAAACCTCCTTACAAGGGTTGAGGATATTCAAAAGGTTCTTGACAAAAATACCAAGTCCCTCTCCAAGTACCAGAAGGAACACATTACAAATGTCAAAGTGGTTGAGATTAATAAGTTCTCCGCAAATAAGGACTTGGTATTTAACAAGCTCAATGAGTTGGTAAATTCCTCCAATCTCCTTGCGACATCTTTAAGGGAGGCTTTTACACTTACTCAATCTGGAGTCACATCATCCATCACCAACCTGCTGAACACAACTGTTAGATCTTCAGCGGTTGATTTGCAAGAACTTGAAAGACAGGTTAAGGTGCTTATTGAAAAACCTGGTCTGGATGTGATTGAGCTTGGCAACCAATTGGCCACTTCAGTTGGTCAAAAGATAGAAGACACCTTGGCTGCTAGAGAACAACAATTTATGGAAAGGGTGATATCTGAGATCACCAAGACTGCAGCGCCCCAGGTTGATCTCACTCCCATTACATCTGAGATCAATCAGTTGAGGTGCAGTCTAGATACTCTAGCCAGCAAGGTATCTCAACACTCCACTGCAATACAAAATCTGACAACTGAAGTTGGCAAGACAAAAAATGAGGAAGTGGTGAAGGATGTTGGTACAACTGGGCTCTCCCCAGATGAGTTGACTATACTTAAAGCTATTCAGGCTGGCCAAACTGAAACAAATGGCAATGTGTTGGTTCAGTCACAAGAGGTCAATCATCTTTGGAGGACAGTTCGAATGATATGTTGAGTTTTCAAGGAGTGCAAGACCATGGGGTCATGGCAGCCTTTATATCGCTTACCCTCCAGTCCTTCAGATTTTGATGCAATTAGAAAAGGACTAGAAGCTACCAAGGGGGAAAGAGCTGTAAACATCCCCAGCACTCACATTGAATCTCCAAGCTCAAGTGTTGGAAAAGAGTTGGCTGTCGCTGCTAGTACTGATGCTGGTGTGCATGTTATTAAAGAATTTGAGGATGTTGGTGATAGGGGGAAGAAGGATAAGGGCAAGGCACTTGTAACTGATGAATCTGCCCAGCCGGCCACTGATATACCCTTATTAGAAACTGGAAATCCTGATCAGCTTCCTCCAGTGACTGAATCTGACAGCAAGAGATTAGCCAGAATTGGAAATGCAATTAATGAAAGGAAGAAACAAAAGAAGGCCACCTTGCTTGTCTCAAGGGTTCAACTGCAAGGATTAGGCATACTTGATGTTAATGATGCTAATCTGTTGGGCATCTCACTGGAGCAATACAGGAAGGTCAAGAGTGACCCAAGGATAGTGGGACTTGTGAATGACATGATTGAAGTCCATCTGGACAAAGACTATCCTGATGATGAAGCTGAGCATGATGCCAGAAATTTAAATATATCAGTGGAGAAGGCAAAGGAAGCAAGAACTGAAGGGATTCTCAAACGAACTGAGCAAATATCGAAGAAGGTCAAACAAGTATTGAACCCACCCAACTCTAATAGCAAGTCAAAGCCTAAACCCTTGTCAAGGGATGCAAATTTAAGGACTTGGGTGGAACCCAATGAGCCATCCACTGAAGATATTCGAGCTGCTCTACAAAAACTGAGCACTGCCCAGATCAAACTGGTCAATGAGTCTGACGCACGTGCATACTTAAATGAAGTTCTCCAGCGAAGATATCATCCAGGAAAAATCAATGAAATCAAAGTTATAATCAAACCTGGAGGAAGGCAATTTGTGGTAACTATTCAATACTTCAAGGGACCACAGCTCACAACTGAGAATCCAGATGTTCATCAATATAGACATTCTGAACATGTTGAAATGTTAAATCTACTGGAGGCAAGGCAGCACAAGAATAAGATTGAGAAGGGATAGGTTTATGTACTTCAAAGTCTGATCAAGTTCAAAGAAGATGTTGAGAAAAGATTGAACTTTGATCCTGAAGATAGACAACCCATCTCTTCAGTTGCAAAGAGAAGAAGAATTGGTGAAGGGCCATCAGCTTGAGATCTTCTTCGGTTGTCTGTTTTGTAATTTTACTTATTGTCTTGTAACTTTTGTAATTTTATCATATATATACAAGTTACCAGATTGTAACCACAAGATAGATAACAGATTAAATCTAACAAACAAAAAAAAAAACAATCAAGGCATTTGATGATCTATAAAAATGCCTTGGAAACTTAGATTAGATTTAGTCATTCAATTCTTTCAAGTTCACACTTGTATAGTTACAAAAACTTGAACAGACTTGGCAATATTTCAGGACAAATAGGGGGAATTTGTTAGAACCAGTTTCGCCCAAACTGGCCAGTCTCTAGCTGCATCTGGAGACCAGAAGATTTGTCCAAAAATATATTGAAGTCCAGTTGCAACGTACAGTTTATGCAACTGAAGACTTCCTCCAGATGAGATTTGATCAAAACTGAAGACATTCCAATTGACGTCAATGACAACAAATGGAAGATAGAGAATGACAATGGTAGCGAAGTCCAGTTGGCATTCTACGCAGATCGAAACTGGAGAACATCAGTTCAAAGCCTTTACAATGCTTTACACTGTTTATGAGGAAGACCTTTTTGCTTTATGCAGCTTTATACAGACAATATCATTTGTCTATGATTAAAGTACAAAAGTGCATAAAGCAGGTTAGATAAAGTAATGTCTTGACTTACCTTATCAAGCATTTCAAAGGAACTCATTTAGTTTCCTTAAATGCTGTCAACCATATTTATACGACAAAGTTGGATTCCCAATGCCAACTTTGTCTATAAATAGAGGTCTTTGCACAACAAGAATATAACTTTGCATATTCAGACATTTGCAATATTCTTGGTGTACTTGTGCAATATTCTCTCAATCATAAAAGGGAACACTTCACAACTTTAAGTGTTTCGATTGTTAAAAGAGAATTTCCTAGTATAGATCATTTGTATTTCATAGGTTGTGAGGATATTTACATTTATGTATTATCTTGGTTCCGTAACAACCTTGTATTTTATTTAGTATTAATAAATAAAATACATTTGAAAATTACAACTTGGTCTCACCATTTTACTTCGTTATACTTACTTATTTCATTGTATTTCTCTTTGTCACCTACTAAGTAATCTATTCAAGGACTTGGTATACAATCACTGTAACTGGTCGTCTCCAGTTCAGTGTTTATATTGCAAAGAACTCTCACCATTGACATAGAGGTATCTTCAGTTAGTACCATCTCGTGAGTTGGGACTAAAAGTACACAATAGAAAGAACATCTTCCTCAATCCGTTATCTTACAAACAGATACTTTGTATTGGGATACATCTCAACGTCAGTTGAACTGTTACTGTTCAAGAAAGTTACGGTAGCTGAGTTATCACAGTAAAGCTTCAATGGTCTAGTAATAAAGTGACGACTTTGAGTCCACTGACCAGATTCTTTAACAACATCCAGTGACATGGTATTATAGATGACAATGCATTCAACCATCATGATGGACATTGTAGTCAGTTTCTGTTTATGACTCCGTTAAGAGTTAGGTCTGCCAGCTAATCATAAAAGTATAGTCAAAAGTAGATTTCTTATCGGAATCAGAACATCCTACTACTTCTAAGTTGTCTCCTCTTCTATAATTTAATGTGTAGTCTTTGGTCCTTTGCAGATATCGTAGAATCTTTTAGCCACTTTCCAATATGCTAATCCGGGATTAGATAGTTAACTCCCAAGCATACCGGCAATATAAGCGATATCTGAACGAGTACAGACCTGAGCGTACATAATGCTCACAACTACATATAAGTAAGGTATCATCCTCATTTTTCCTTATTAATCTCAATAATTGGACTTCGGAAACAATTACAAACGTCTCATCTTACTAATAGATCTATAGTAGGTGTATAGTGTTGCATATTATGGCGTTCTAATATGTGTTCAACATAAGTCTTTTGAGAAAGAAACAAAACACCATTACGCCTGTCTCGGTGTATTTCGATACCTTTGACATAAGAGGCATCACCGAGATCTTTTATATGTCGACATTATGCGAAATAGTAAATGCTTCGACTCATGCAACATATCCAAGTTGTTACTTACAATAATATCATCCACGTGCAAAACAAGGATTGTAAATTTACTCCCACTGATCTTGAGATAGGTGTATTAATCCACTTGATTTTCTTAGGAAGTCTTGTCCTTTTATGACTTCATTAAACTTAACGTACCATTTTATTAATGCTTTCTTCAACCTGTATATGGACTCATTTAACTCGAAGACCATGTACTATTTACCTTCTTGAATTTCAGGGTCACATGTATACGTCTTATTGCAAGTTTCCATTCTGGAAAGTGACCTTGACGTCCACCTAATGTAACTCTAAATCATAATGAGCTACGAATGCCATGATGATCCTTAAGGAATCTTTATGAGACATGAGATAAGGTCTCTTGATAATCGATTCATTCCTTTTGAGTAAAGCCCTTAGCACAACTAGTTTGGCCTTATAGCATTCGACGTTTCCATTCGGGTATAATTTGGTTTTGAAGATCCATTTACAACTTACAAGTTTGGATTCTTCAATAAATTCAACCAAGTCCCAAACGTCATTATGCTATATGGAATTGAGCTTTAAAATTATGGCTTCATTCCACTAAGTGGCCTGTTTGCTTTGATGGCTTCTTGATAAGGAATAGGATCAGTAAGCTTTCCAATGTCATCAACTGCAATTAAATAAGTTATGAAATTATCAAAAGTTATGGCCTTGCGTGACCTTGATGATCTCCTGAGTTGATTTTCATGTTCAGTAAGGAAGATGCTTTAACATTAATAGTAAATAGTAAGATACTTTGCTTTAGCATTATTAGTAAGATATTTTAACATTAGTAGTATCCAGATTAGGAGGATTTAGAGAAGGCAGATCAGTGACATTAGGAGTAGTGTTGGGTACAAGAGGAGTTATCGGAGGAGTAATAATAACTGACGAGTAGTTCCCCCCGCTTCTTGTACTTCCTGCAAATCTTAAGTTATGATTTGTCGTGCTCCCATTGATCTCTTAGTTCTCATGAAATGTGACATACTGCGTGTCAATAATGCTAGTAGAGTAGGAAAGACAATAAAACTAATAACCGATAAAGAAACGAGTAAAGGATTTAGGATTCAGTTTCTTTAAGTTAGGGTTATAGAGTTATGCTTTGGCAGTACAACCTCATATGTTCATATAATTCAGACTCAGTTTCCTTTCTGTCCAGGAGTCTTAAGGACAGATTCTAATGGAACTCTTATTGAGTATATAAACAGTTGTGTGTAAGACCTCAGTCCAAAGGAAAGTAGGTAAGTTAGTGTTGACAAACATACTTTTCACCATGTCCATTAAGGTTCTATTTTTCCTTTTAGCAACATAATTTCGTTGAGGAGAACCAAACATGGTATATTGGTTACTTATGTCTTGTTCCTTTCAAAAATCATGGAAAGGATTAGTAGCTTAACCAATATCAATATGTCAACCATAATACTCACTTCCTCCAATTGATCTCAACTTTTATTTTATGATCAAGTTGGTTTAAAAACAAAGTTTTAAGATCAATAAAAGTCTCTAAGGGTTCAGATCAAATATAGGTGCATATAATGTGAATAATCGTTAATGATTCTAATAAATGATGCATGTATGCGGGATAGGGGCCACTAACATCAGAGTGAATTATTTCCAACAAGTTGGAACTTCTAGTGGTTCCTTTCTTAGTCCGTTAAGCCATTGACAAAGTCACTAAAGTCAAGAAAATGTAATATTCCATCCTTTATGAGTCGTATCATGCGAACTCGTGAGATGTGGCTAAGATGTTCATGCCACAACATGGAAGAATTCTCTAATTATTTAGGTGATTTTGTCTTTGTTTTAGTGATGTTATCAATATAAGGAGACAACAAAGACCATGAGAAATTATGATCTAGTTCTAACTTACACAACAATCCATTCAAGAGCTACGACCAAGGAAATCATTATTATGAGTAATGGCATTCTCGTCGTAACCATGAATTATTACATAATTTTCAAAGTTTTTTAGACTAGAAAAATAGATACAAGGTTCCAAGAAATTCTCAGTACACATAAGGTATCCACTAGTCTAATTCACTTTCAAGTGTTCATATGTAAAACAAAAGTCTCCATGGTTTCGACATATAAGAGATCAACCCTTCCAACTCTAAGCTTTCTTTGGTCATTTGATAGTTTCTGAATTGTATGGAATCCTTATGTTGAGTTAATCACATGAACCATAGAACTAGAATCACTCACACATGTATTAATGGATACATCAAACATAAAAGAATCAAATATTACATGAAATAGGTTACCTTTATAAGCTAGCTACTCCTTGATTTTAGGGCAATCTAGGCACAATCAGAATTTGCAGTTAGGATTGCTCGTCAAGGACTTAAAGCTAGAGGCAATAGCACCATGATTAGCCCTTTTGAACTGTACTTAAAGTCTTATTATTACTGTTATTATCCTTCCTCTTAATGGAATCAGCAGTGGTAGTAAGGTGAACAACTTCAGGTTGGCCCAACTTAAGACGACAATTTTCTTGCACACACATTGCTATTTAGTTCACTCATCGACCATTTATCCTTCATTGCATCATATCTAATTTTGAAGGTGTCGGAATGAGCAAGCAATGAGGTCATCATAAAATGCATAAAAAAACTGTCAGAGACTTCCATTTTAGGACTCTTAAACTTATGAGTGATGTCAGTCATTATGTGTCCATAAATACTGCTATTTCCCTTGTTCTTAAGCTAGCATACGCTTTATACATTCCCTCAGTGTCACACCCCACCTTAGGCGAAATCGTAGGATATGACGAAAAGATATAGTTATAGCACATGGACTTTATAATAGAGTCATACTAAATGAAATTCAAATAAATGTAATTTTCACAAACGGAAAGTCTAGGCAACACGCCTCAAATAGCAAAGAAGTAACAATTGCAAATAGTGTTCAATGTTTCACATGCAATCTAGGAGTCCATGAAGGATCTCTTTATTGGTCTTCCTAAAGTCCATAAGCTCAATCTTCTTAAGCATTGTTATCACCTGAAAATGAATGCTCGAAAATGTCAACATAACGTTGGTGAGTTCGTAGGTTTAAAGGAATACAAATGAGTTTGCTGTGCATGATATATCAAGTTTTGGACAATAGTGTAAATATAAACATGTAGTAGCATACTAAATACTGATCAATGCCATCATAGTTATCCAACAACACAATCTCCATCACTCCTGTTAACAACTCAATCATGCTTTAAATACCAACAACTACCAGCTGGAGTATAAAGTTGGTCGATAGTTATCCAATAGTCTTCAATAGATATCAACAGACATCTATTGCATCATAGAAATCAACACAAGCAAGCTAACATACACATTTCATAAGTACACGTATATGTCCAATAAACAAACTAGTTTTGGCACAGCTAGTAAAGAAATAAAAAATTTTGAGCATCATTTTCCCCCAAAGAAATAATACAAAAAGGGGTCACGAAACTCACCTCAACAAGCAAGTAGTTATGCAAAGTCCAACAAGGTCGCTAGAATCTACACAACATATATATGAACAAGTTACAATTATGGACATGGTCAAGAACCATCCATTGTAACCCGTATTTGATGATATATACATATATGGCTACTTTCAAAATATTCCCAACTGATTTGTCATCTATTATTAAGTTACAAGTCACATAACTTAATATAGAGTATTTGTTTTAATGATTTATGATTTAGTTCTACAAGTTCTTATTCGCTGAAATTTTTGGTAACTTTATCAATTTTTATTCTAGATCACCCGAACTAACCAAGTCCTTAAATTTTTACCACAGTAACTTTTATGTGTTAGATACTTAAATGAATTTTTACAGAATTTATTTTGTTCTTGAACTATTTTTAAAAATTCGATAATTACAGACTAGTTAACAAATTCACTGTTTGCGCACAGAAAAGTTTTATAAAAGTTAAGGGCCTTCGAAGTTTCAAAAAAAATCCAAATTTTTACTGTCCACTCTTAACATCTTAAAAATATTTCTTGAAAAAAATAATCTTCCAGTTCATAAAATCGACCAAGATATGACTATTTGAAGTCGACCTAAATCTGTTCTGAAAACTCAGCTTTGCGCAGTTTTGTTATAAAATTCGTTTGACAACCTTAAACTTCATATTTTGACACGAAACCACTTTCACCAGAAAGTAGACTTCCTGAAATTAATTTTAGACACCAAAAACGTGACTTAACCATCTTCCATGACCAAGATACGACATTTCAAAGTTAACAAACAGAATCTGTCCAGATTCTGAAATAACCCAAACTTACTGTTTTAAAGACTACTATAACTAATATTCATATATAAACTTTCAAATCTTTCCAACACCTATTTACATCTGTTATTATGATTTCCATGCCTTCATAATTGAATTTCTCTAATTACATTAATTATTATAATACAATAAATACATAAACTTTTAACATTAATATGATTTATATTTCAAGCTTTTGATTTAACCTTAAAAAAAACCCTTTCATTCATTATTATAAATTTGCCATAATATATATTCATCAAATAGGTTACTTATAAATAAAATTAATAAATAAAAGAAAATATATGCTATATATATATATATATAATAAATAAAAAGACTAATATATATGAAAAGAGAATATAAGTGATTTTACCCCAAGATTGATGATCTTCTTCTTAGATACCTTAAAAAAGAATAGAATATAATCTTAAGAATTTTATTATTAATTGTAATTTAAATCAAGATTCAATAGAATTATAATTAAACTTACCAAAGTTTGCTTTGACAATGAGATGATTAATAAAAAAATAAAAAAATATTTGATGTTGTGGTGCTTTGGTGTTGATCGACCAAAGAGAAGAAAAAGAATCAAAAAAAAGGTTTTGTTTTTTTTTATTATTATTTAGGTTATAGTTATTATATATATATATATGGAGATAAGTGTTTTAGTTAGTTTATGATTAGACTTAATGCAACATAAGAATTCTAATGGAATTAAAATTCTTTGCTCACCATAAATTGTTGTAATATATATATGACTAAAATTTTTTACTAAACATATGATATTTTACTATTACTATTACCATCTTACTACTTATACTAATTATATATTATTTTCATAATTATTGATTTCGTTCACCGCTAAATAGCGTATACTAATTTATCAATGTCCAGAAATAAATATGACTTACAACTACAAGTCTAGAAATTACGGGGATAGTTATAGTCATCTATGTTTAGGAAGATCAAATATCTCAATCCTAAACTTTTGAAATTCAAGTAATAGAAATCCCATATTGGAAATGATCACCACATTTCTATGCTTGTTATACTATATAGGCATATTGACTAGTCAAGAAATTTGGAATGTAAGTTAGAGACTATAATAAATTACCAGTTTTGGTGACGGATGTCACACTCAGATACTATGATTGATGAAATTCTTGACCATCATTAGTGACAAGTGATTCGCCCTATCCCACTTTCTTAAAATTCGCTTTCTGAGCTACGGAAAAGTTAGCAGTAACAACAGTGGGTTCATTTTGGCGAATGACATAGTCAAGGTCCAGCATCTCCAAAGTTAGAAGTAATTAATCTTTTCATGAAGCAAAGTTTGCATCAATAAGTGGCTCAATGCGTAAGTTAGGTACTACAGTGGAAATAAGGAGGATAAAAAATTTAGGATACAGGTAATAGAAGATTATTAAAGTAATGCCTAAAACTAAGGGCAATAAGATTATAGTGACATAATTAGCTATCTAAGGCAGACTAAGCAATATCTATAAAAGTAATGGAACTAAAGTAATGCCTAAAACTAACTAAGGGCTAATAATAATGTTCCTCATAATTAGATATCTAAGGCTTATTAAGTAATGTCTCTAAAAATAATGGAACTAACGTAATGCCTAAAATACGTAAGAAGCTAAAGTATCACCTTTGGGCAGAAATAACTAATATCTAAGTATAAATGAGCATTAGGGTCATGCAACACAACGCTTATCTTTTGACCTTTGGGCACAAAATTAAGAATCGTGTATATTATGCATGCAAATAGTCCTTTTGACACACAAAGCATATTAAATCACATTTGAGCAGAATTAATACACTTAGTGTTCATTATGTAAAAGGAAAAGATCGCAACATGAGAATCACATTGACCTTTGGGCACAAATGATAAAACCATGTACATTAGTGTGAAGCCTCTAAATTATGGGGTCAAAATTTTAGGGACAAATTTTGCCATAAAATTTTTATTTTTATTTTTCTCTTTTTTAAGGAAAAATTATATTTGATAAGAAGAACTCAACAAGTTATGATTTAACTCGACAAGGTCGAAATCAATAAAAGTTGGTCTTGATTTTTAGCAAAAATGAATAAGACCGAGGTCAACACATTAGTAGTCGAACTCAACTTTTATAGCTAGATTAAGCAAGTCGAATTCAACTAAGAGAAAATTAATTAAGGTTGATCTCAACTTAAGTATATGTAAGGTCGAATTCAATAATAATAAAAATAAAGTCGAATTCAATAAAGACTAAATCAAAAAACGACTTGAAATAAGGTCGAATTCAATAAAGACTAAATCAAAATCGACTTAAAATAACGTCGAATTCAATAAAGACTAAATCAAAAAACGACTTGAAATAAGGTCGAATTCAATAAAGACTAAATCAAAATCGACTTAAAATTACGTCGAATTCAAAAGCCTAAATCAAATAACTAACTTATTTCATTGAATTCAATAAAGTTTAAATCAAAAATTTAACTTATTTTATCGAATTTATAAAAGTTTAAATCAAAAAACAACTTATTTCATCGAATTCAATAAATTCTAAATCAAAATAGACTTGAAATAAAGTTAGAATTCAATGAATTGACTAAATCAAATTCAACGATAAAATATGATCGAATGGAATTATACTTAGCCGACAATATCATGATTCATTAATTACACAAAGGTGATCAAACCATTTGTAGTTGGTTTTATAATATGCGGCGGCTTTCAAAGTAAAGAAACAAAAACATTAATTGGTTCGCTTTCATTTGGATTTTCATTTGCGGCAATAAGAAAAACGAGATCCAAAATGGATCTAATGATACATTAACATTATTACTTACGAAATCATATTTTTAGTTTTACTGTTCCAAGCGTTTACGGAACATACAACATACAAATACGAATCAAATGATCGATCAAAAACCATTGGCTTATGATATCACATGTTGGAATTAATATGATTCGTATTTTAAACATAATGAAAACATGATAATAATAATATGTACCTGACGATCCAGAGGACCTCGTA
Source organism: Erigeron canadensis (assembly GCF_010389155.1). NCBI lineage: Eukaryota > Viridiplantae > Streptophyta > Magnoliopsida > Asterales > Asteraceae > Erigeron > Erigeron canadensis. The sequence continues at coordinate 19,831,327 of NC_057763.1, forward strand.
AGAGTAATAATGTTTGCCATTGATGTTGGGTTCCCAAAACAAGATGATTGTTTAATGATGGGATTAAGAATATGGGAGAAAAAGTGCACACACAAGAATGAGATTAAGATTAGGGTTAAAAGTGTTGTATATGGCTCTCTATTTAAAGAGAAAACATTTACAACTTTAGCCCCTGGTGTTTAATATGTACAATATAAGTCCCCGTAGTTCCAATCATCTAATGGAAAACCCTATAATATGTCTTTAAGAATAAATACGCCCATCGTATAGTTACTAGACATAGGGATTTCAGTTATCGTCAATTATCATATCACAAATGATAAACGATCAGTGACGGTCACATTTAATGTGGTTCCAACAGGCTATCCAAATATGTTATCCCCAATTAGTTAAAGTCGTAAGATCATGTAAGAGTAATAATTTGTCGATGTACTACAACTTCCACAAGAATGTTGAGGAAAGTTGATGGCGATCAATGTCTGTTTAGTAGCTCAAGATGTTTTCTCTTTGATTTTCACCGTTATGTAACCTTTTGATTGATTTTAAATGAGATAATGGCTTGAAAATGTATCAAACTCTACCCAAATGTTAAATGTGTTCATTGTATATACTGAACTTGTTATTTTGTCCATATAAGCCAGTTACCATTTTCTTTTTGTCAATTAAAAGTCTGACATAGCCGTTGACTCCCACATTTACAAGATTCTAAACATTTAAATTTAAATACATAAATATATCACTAGATACATATAAACATATCTAGATTTATAGTTTTATACAATACAGATGGTTGGTTGTTACTTTCGCCGATCTACACACCGAAGCTGGCCTAATATCCGTCGAGTCTTACCTCTCATGGTATGAAGCAGAATACAATACCTTAAAAGCTTATGAATAAATTACAATTAAAGTCGTCACAACATGCATATAAAAGTAAAGTAACTCTCAATGTCGTCTTCTACGGGTTATGGGTTCAAATACCGTCTTCGACGGTGTATGGGGAAAGTTGAGACGTGAGATGTAGACAGTCTTACCCCTACCAAAAATACAAAAACTGCTTTCAGGTTCTAGTAAAAATAGAAAAGAACCTTCAACCTTACTGACATGAAGATCGAACTTTTGAAATTTGTTTCCAAAGATAAGGACTTTAACAACGGGTTGGTATTTTCACAACACGCATATAATGATGCTAATTAGATATGAACATTAAAAAGCCAGTACGTGTGCATTGAAAATTAACTCCCTATTCTCGAAGAAATTTGGTAAGTTGGAAGAAACGTGTACATGGAATATGTACATATTAATTTATTGGTTTTACATTGCAATATATAGTAATTCATGCGTCACTGATTATGTAAAAATTGGCGTTCCTTCGCCGTTTTATTTCGCCGTTTTATTTCTAGGAAGCGCTCAAGTCGAGACAGTTATATGTCAATATGTCAATAGAGAAAGCAGATTCAGAAAGAAAGCGAGTCATTTTAGTCTATAATCTTGTAAAAGTGGGTTTGTCCACTAGCGCTCCTGTCCAGAGCGAAGAGAAGGCGAAACGTCGCTGAAGCAACATAAGCAGGCTTCTATTGCTACGTAACAATAGAGCAGGATAGCCTTAGATTCAATCCTTCTATAGTTTTAAATGAAAAAGACAAATCAAGTAAAAACTAGTAATTTTTAAGAATGTTAAGCTAGAATCCAAATAAATCTTAATACAAAAGGTAGAGAAATATGCCGTTCAGAAAACAAATAATTCAAAACCCGAATTCAATCGAAACAAAGCTATAACTTCACCAGTTTGAATCAGATTTTGGGTCCGGTTTTAACCTGAAATGAATTCGGTAATCAGGTTTAACTTATATCATCACATGAAATTATATATGTTATTTGACATACATAAAATTTTATTGAGGTTTATTGGTTTAATAAGCTTCAAACATGTCTGTTGTTTGACACAAGTACTAAACTCCACATCTTTAGTTTCTTTTTGTTTGTTTTTTTTTAAGGTAAACTCCACATCTATACTGAGTAATTGTTCGGTAGATTTAGTAAAGAAAAAGAAAAAACTCCCCTAATTTTATATTAGTTTCTATCAATTTTGAACCAAGACAGAAACCAATTTCAGATTGGATGTTTGGTTCGGTTTTTGGATTGAACGTATTAAACCGAACAACAAGAAGTTCGAACAAATCTAACACCCTTAGGTCAATAATAGGATGCTTTTGATCTTCCAATCTTCTCTATAACGAAAAAATTGTAAAAATATAAAACCAAGGGTAAATCAAAGGAGCTAGAAGCCGAAAACACCACTTGTATTACACGTTGAATGTTAAACGGTACTTTATAAGTCGTATCTCTATTCGGTCATGGTGGTTGAGACAGGCTAGTGATAATGATGGATATGGAAAAGAAGAGGAAAGTTCATATATATAATTTACAAAATCACATAGAACCCATTAAAGTTATAAGTCAATACCGTTGAATGTGACCAAATAAAAATAATACAATATATAAGTTAATCCATATCCATTCAAAAACCTGCAAATTCAAGGACAATTCTAGCTATTCTCTAGTGCTAAAATAGTAGTCAAATGTGCACCAACGCCAAATTTGACTCAAATTTATATACTACTATTTTGATATGATTCCATCCATACTTGTGCAGATTCGTTAGAACTCACCCTCCTTATGTCCATACAATAATCAAAAATCCACCATTTTTTGGCACCATAATCAACCAATATGTCAATAATACCACCACCCCTTCTCATCCTCCTATCCCTCCTATGCTATCATGTAACTTCACAACCAATTGCCAATAATAACCAAAATGATCAAAATACCCTTCTAAAGATCAAAAGCTTTTGGTCCAACCCAACCATCCTCAACCATTGGAACCAATCCTCCAACCCTTGCAGCTGGCCGGAGATCACGTGTACCGACAACACGATTACTAGGATCACAATAATAAAAACGGATATCACTGGACCCGTTCCGCCTTTCATTTGTGATATTAAAAACTTGACCCATATTGATTTAAATTACAATTACATCACAGGAGAGTTTCCAACATCTCTCTATAACTGCACAAATCTTGAATACCTTGATTTGTCTCAAAACTTGTTAGTGGGACGAATCCCTGATGATATATCGCGGTTATCACCTGCAATACGAGACCTCAGGCTCTTTGCCAACAACTTCACTGGTGACATTCCGGTGGCGATTTCAAGATTATCAAAGCTTTCATCACTTCAACTGCATCAATGTCTATTTAATGGAAGTTATCCAGAGGAAATCGGAAATTTAAACGACCTTGAAGTGCTAAATTTGGGTTTTAATGACTTTACACCATCAAGACTTCCCGAGAGTTTTACTCGGTTGAAAAAGCTTCGAACTTTCCACATGACGGAAGCCAACTTAATAGGAGAAATACCCGGAAACTTATCCGGCTTGGTGGCTATTGAGCTGCTAGATTTGTCTGCCAATCATCTTGTTGGATCAATACCGAGTGATTTGTTCTTGTTAAAGAATTTAACAGAAGTTTATCTTTACTATAACAATCTAACAGGTGGAATTCCTGACTCCATTGAAGCAACAAAAATGCAGGTCATTGATCTCTCTGCAAACAAGTTAACTGGAAAAATCCCAGAAGGTTTTGGGAATCTTGAGAGTTTGTCTAACTTGTCGCTCATGATAAATCAGTTATCAGGTGAAGTTCCTCTTGGTATCGGCCGCCTGTCTAGCTTGATTGACATTCGAATTTTTGAGAATAACCTATCGGGTCCACTGCCACCTGATTTTGGAAGGTACTCTGACCTGAAAAGATTTGAAGTATTCCAAAATAAGTTCACAGGAAACTTACCAAAGAATCTTTGTTACAATGGGAAGCTCGAAGGCTTGAATGCTTACCAGAATAGTCTTTCAGGTGAGATACCAAATTCACTTGGAAGTTGTAACAGCTTGATGAAAATTCAAGTTTATGGGAACCAGTTTTCAGGAGAAATCCCTAATGGATTGTGGAAGGTTTCAAGTTTAGAAACAATGCTAATTAATGATAACTCATTTTCCGGGGAACTGCCACAGGAATTCGCGCCAAAGTTATCAACACTTGATATTAGTAATAACAGATTTTCGGGTCAAATTCCTACCAGCATATCCTCTTGGACAAGTCTAAGGGTTTTCAAAGCAAGTTATAATCGACTAGATGGCGCAATTCCTCGAAATTTAACAGCACTTCCAGATTTAAACACCTTGTTGCTGGATGGGAACCAACTCTCCGGCGAAATTCCGGCAACTATTGTCTCCTGGAGTTCACTCAATACCTTAAATCTCAGTAGGAACAAGCTAACTGGTCAGATTCCAGCTGGTCTCGGGTTCTTAGAACGTCTTACAGTGTTGGATTTGTCAAGAAACAATCTTTCGGGTCAAATACCAAGTCAGCTCGGTAGATGGCTCGTTGTGCTTGATCTTTCAGCCAATGATCTCACTGGAAGCATCCCGAGTCAGCTCGAAAATGGTGCTTTTGATAGAAGTTTTCTGGATAATCCTCGTCTTTGTTCAAATAACCCATCATTAGGCCTCAATTCTTGCATTTCCAGGACCAAATCCGGATCATCTAGCAAGATTTCAGCTAAAAATGTGATGATTATTGCGGTTATAGCAGCAATATTGTTCCTTTTGGCAGTACTACTGACAGCATATGTCATTGTTCTTTACCGCCGAAGGAAGTATAATTTGGATTCAAAATGGAGATTCACTTCATTCCAGAAACTGACTTTCACAGAATCCACGATTTTGCCTCGTTTGACGGAGAGCAACGTCATTGGGCATGGTGGTTCAGGAAAGGTGTATCGGATTCCAGTGAACCGATTGGGCGATTTTGTTGCGGTAAAGAAGATTTCAACGAAAATAGACTTAGAACAAAGACTCGAAAAAGAGTTCTTAGCAGAAGTAGAGATTCTAAGTACGATCCGTCACTCAAACATAGTCAAATTAATGGGATGCATTTCATGTGACAACTCAAAGCTTCTTGTGTACGAGTACTTAGAGAACCGAAGTTTGGATCGTTGGTTGCACCGAAAGCAGACTCAATCGAACCGTGGATTGACCGGTTCTATTCGCCATGTGGTGCTTGATTGGCCTAAAAGGTTACAGATAGCACTTGGAGCAGCCAGAGGTTTGTCTTATATGCACCATGATTGTATTCCGGCAGTGGTCCACCGGGATGTGAAGTCAAGCAACGTGCTTTTAGATGGTGATTTCAATGCCAAGATTGCTGATTTCGGGTTAGCCAGGATCTTGGCCAAGGACAGTGAGCTAAACACAATGTCAACCGTGGCTGGTTCATTCGGATACATGGCTCCAGGTATAATTTCACAGTTTCACCAAACCATGATGTGCTTAGTACTTTTCTATCTAAATATAACTTCCCACTAATATAATATATATACCTTTATTACAGAATATGCGCATACGACTAGAGTGGACAACAAGATTGATGTGTATAGCTTTGGAGTGATCTTGTTAGAATTGACAACAGGAAAAGAGGCCAGCAATGGCAGTGAGCATTCATCACTGGCCGAATGGGCTTGGCAAGAAGCCCTAAGTGGTGCATCAATATCAGCTGCTTTAGATGATGAAGTGAATGAGCCCAAGTACTCGAACACCATGAGCAGTGTATTTAAACTTGGGCTATGGTGTACAAGTAGATTGCCAACCAACAGACCCTCCATGAAGGAAGTATGCCAGACGCTGCTACGTTGCAGCCTGGCAATGGAAGAAAAAATGAAGAATGGAAGTGATGTACTTGATCATCTTCCCCTCCTCAAGCTTGAAAACGTCTAAGTATGTTACTTTATGACTGCATATAAGTGTGGCTCATATGTAATACTGTAATACTAAATAGCTGGCTGACCTTCAGGGTCTATTAGTATACACACGCATACCTTTCATACGAGTTTTTTGTAGCTTAAAGTTTAGCAAATAAAATCTTGAATTATAGTATCCTTTGAAATGCCAACTCGGAATTCATAACTCAACAAATGATACCAGAATTAAATTTTATTGATATAAACAAGTCTTCAAACAACAGAGATTGTTCAGTGAAACTCCTTAATCGCATCTCAGCATGATACATGTTTGCTAAAAGTACCCTCACAATAAACATAACCATGGAAAAAAAGAAACAAAGTGGTGTCATTAAGAGGAAAAATAGTCGCAGAGTATTTCTAGTCAACCACCATTCCTACAAAAAAGAGTCACCATAGAAGGATTTGCGAAAAGTGGATCCTATTTCAGTTGGGTTTATGAATTTTGATGAGGGGTAGGGAACAGATGTACCAATTAAGAAAAAAACAAAAGGAATAACTTTTAAGGAGTAATCGAAGTATTACCAATATATGAACAAATAACGACGCTGTAAGATAAATGTGGTACATTACAGAGGCAAAGAACACAAACCCTCAGCAAAACAAATCAACTAACAATATCAGAGAATGGAATTCCCTGGGAAATGTGAATACATGAACCAATTTGCTAGCAGTGAAGGCTGAAAATTGAAAACAATGGAGGAACTATGAAATTCATGATTGAGTAGGGGACATGTTTCTTGGCTTAATTAGTATGTCATGGGCTATGCAAATAAGTCCTAAATAAACACAACGAAAAATTTAGCCGTCCATACATCGGGCACAAATTAAGTCCCAAACAAACAACAAAACCATGACTCCCAGGTCCAACTTAACAGTTATCACACACTATCCTTTAAATTTAGTAAGTAGGTAGATTTACTTCGATATCCAAAACCTTAACTTTCTAAAACAATACTCCTTCTATTAGTGATTTTGAGAAAGTAAAATCAATTAAGAGAAATTCATGGTCATTTCACTATTTTGTAGCAAACAAAATTCTATGACACCCTTTTGGCCTATTGCAATTTCAATGCCTACGTAGAGTTCATTCATGCTTTAGGGGCCACCATTACTATTATCTCTTCAACATATACATCATATTTGATGTGAAAAACATATCTTATTCGTCTAAAAATGAACCGATAAAAGTGCCAACTTAACAAAATTCTACCATATACATCTTATGAGCCAAGAACCTGAACTTATAAAGACTTGGTAATCAGTTTCCTACTGAACCTCACGAGTGGTTTTAAGCATTAGAGGTATCAAATTCAATACAAAGTTAGCAGGTACGAATGCGTAATAACAACATGCCTGACCAATCAACCACCAAATTCCGCACGAGTTGGAACAACGGGGACTAGAAAGTTCCCAAATGGGGAATCAAATACCCTGAAGTTTGCTTTTGAGCCATGTTCTTGAGCCTGCGCAATCGCGTGATTCTTAGCTTGTTAAATCCTTGAATCAATAATTACATTTTGAGCCATATTTACCTGCATTGTTAGTTCATTTTAAGCACTTTTTGCGATAGCGTCGGAATATGGAAAAAAAAAATACACGAAAAGAAAATGCATACATTTGGCTTAGCTGAAACCGTGACAGGATCACTCTTTTCAGGTGGTGAAGGGGCAGTCCTAAAAGTTTACAAAATTGCAATATCGTGTATAACTTGAAACACACATCTGATTATGCAACTACTTGAATGATAATAATAACAAGAGAAAATTAACATATGAAGAACAAACAATTATTATTATTATCATATTTTTATTATAGTACTAGTAGATAAGTCTACTCTTATTAATAAAAAATAAAATTAAAGAGACATAAGAGAAATTGCAGATGAGATGTTACGAACCGGCGAGGAGGTGGACGGATAAATTTTCTCTTTTTCGTTTCAGGTTCCATTTGATAAAACCCCTAATCAATTCATCAAAGACTTTTACGGCCTAGTGACGAACCAAAATCTTGATTAAACTTGGATGGTGTATTGGTGTTTAATTTTTACTAAAATTCTTTTCTTTTTTTTAAACTAAATTGCAATTTTTGTTTTAACCGGTTTTTGTCGAATACTCACCGTCAAAATGGTGTTTAATCTTGATAAAACTCGATGCTGTTACTATGAGCCTGTGAGTCGAGTAATAGTGTCAAAGAAAAAAAACTTCACCGTAAGTCTAGATTCACTACTCGGAGATTAATCTACCAATATATATATCACAACGTACTAAATTTATTTCTAAACAAATAGAAACCTTTAGATAGTTTCATCTTTGATTTAAAACCATTAGATTAAATTTAATTATTTTATTTTTGTTAAATGACAATATTAATACTTATACTTTATATAATTAGACATAAGACCCCCTTGAATTATATATCATAAATATTTATATTTATTTATTAATATTATATATGAATATTGATATTTAAGGTTATACTATACGTAAATTAGAGATTCCATTTTATTGATATTCACAATTTACAACTATAAAATAATCATCAGTAAAGTATACTTAAAATAATCAATATCTTTAAAATTAATATAATCAAGACATAATTTTTTTTAGTGAATGTGCATATCGAAATTTTCATGTATATAAATTACCTCAAACTAATTTTTTTTTTATATTTATTCACTCAATGAAATAAGTAGTTATATAATTATTTATATTAGAATAAATTTATACACATTTGTTTTAGTTATCTAATTGAATCTATTTTATCTGCACTTTTTTTTGATATCAAAAGATAACTAATATAAATATTAATTAACATATCATAACCCTTTATTCCTCCAAATTAGACATGGTTCTGTCATATTTTGTATTATCACATAGACGGTGGTTTATGATATTTTTAAAATAATATTAATATTATTTAATTTCTATATACTTAAAATCGTGAAATTTTAAACTATACAAAGAAAAACAAATTAGTAAATTTGGATATATAAAAATGTGAGTTAAATCAAAGTATTAATATATATTCTAACTGACTCCGTATTTAAAAAAAAGTTAATAATAAAATTAGTGAGCCCAATAAAAGAATTTTGTAATTATAACTTATGAAACGTTAAATAGCATTGTGATACCATATATCATAAAATTTCATACATATCATTATGTTAATAGATATTTATTGAGCATTGTACTAATTTTGGCTTATACAAATGGGGAAGGAGTGGTGTAGTATCATATTCACCATTTTCTTAATTCTCACCAATCATAAGTGGACATGTCATGGAAACTTTTTTACCTTCATATCTAAATATTTAAGGTGGTGTAGCCTATCCTCACTCAAGTATTATAATGCATTCACATAGATAGATGGGCTAAGTGGGGAACGGTTATTAAAACCAAACTCGATCCGTTTCATAATCGATAAAGGTGCTCTAACTACTCAACCCGTGTCCAAACCGTTGGATGATTTTCAACTATGACCACTAGATCACATTTTTTAATTTCTTAATTTATTAAATACAATATTAATCCTCACACTTTAGATGAATAGTCAAAATTTATTCTTTGTAGATAAATATTAGTGATGGAAAATGTAAATTAGTATTGGAAAACAAAAAAAGTGTAAATTATGATTTGTCAAAATATACCCTGCTCAAATAAAATTATATATCATAAAAAATAAATTTTATACATTATCCGAACTCCTTACAAAGACAATAATTAATTATGTATCAACGTTATACTACTTTGTTATGTAGAGTTACCACACGAAAAACTACAAAAATGGACATATTACAAGCCAAACTTATTTCATAAAAGAAAATATGAATGTGAAGTTGTCACATCTTCAATAAATAAATAATGTTTATCACTATTATTAAATTAATTTATGAAAATATAAAAGTGATACATATGATTAAATTCATGTGGTTAGATTATTTTGAAAACTCTTAGAATAAAAATGCAAGAACTATTATGGAATAAACATTTTTTTCTCTTTTTAATATTTTATGATAGGTCATACTGTCATAGGGGTGATACATTTATGTGCTCCACCTTTAGCCGTCATAGCTCCATTATAAACTAATTGGCACCACCCTTAACCATAATGGTTGCGCATGTATGATCATTTAGTAATTTACATATGATGCCAAATGGTTTACACATATGTAAATGCACAAGTACAAACAAAAAGAAAATAAAAATAAAAAATCCCTAAAAGTATATCGAGTCACGTCTATAGAGTGAATGTGTGATCCAAAGTGATTCTCACATTCTTTGTTAAGAGGTTCTTAAATAACCCTTTTTCTAAGTCGATATCTAAACACATAATATTAACTTAATATTATACATCTACCAGTTATATTAAGCTTTATACATATAATTTTTATAATACCAATAGAGTGAATTTCAAATTTCTCTTACCTAAACCATATAAATATCATATATACCCAACTTAAATAAATAATATCATATTTCTCCTCCTTAAGCCATATAAATATTATATATACTCAATGTACTGATTTAGTTGTATTTTAATTCTATAACAATTATTAGGGTAAAGATACAGAAAGAAGATACCTTAAAGAAAGAATAGATATAAAGTTCATTTTTGTTATGTAAGTACCAAATCGGTACATGGGATCAAACGGTTCCTATCGATCTACCGAATATATGTCAAATAAACTATAAAGTTGATTTATGTCGTTTGTGTATTTTACCGTGAATGCAGGGTTTTTTAGATTTTATGAATATATAAATGAGCTGACATTTTATTTAAAAAAGGAGAAAGGATAAAATAGTTATCAACATATCTTAAATTATTTTTAATTCTTTTAGATATTTAAATTTTGAATTGGGTATAATGATATTTTAACAATTCAAAGAGGTAGAAACATGATATTTTTTTTTAAGTTGGACATTTATAACTACTACATAAATATTTAAGGGAAATATGGTATTTAGTATTTGAATTGGGTATGTATGATATTTGTAAGGTTTAGGGAGGGGAATATGAAATTCACTCATAACATTATGTTATAGTCATAAAATTAAAAATTAGGTTTTTTTAATATACTTACAAACAATATATACAAGTTTTTTAAGCATTGGATTATTTTATTTTCAATTTGCTTTAATAAGTTTTTTTTGAATCTTTTTATATCATTGGATATGTTTTTTTAAGTCCGTTAATCGTTTTTATAAATCAGTCGGATAAACATTAAATAATATTGGGTTTTCATTCTTCTTTTTGTTGGTAAATTAATTTAATACAAAGTTATATTTTTGATAGATTTAATTGGTTCACTAATTGATGGATTTATACCTATAATTTTTTAGATAAACCGCATAGTTTATAAGTTATTTAATCAAAGGAAAGTCAAATAATAAGTTTTTTAATTTTATAAAATTAACGACATTAGTGAATAGGATTAACAATATAAATAAATGTTAATTATGTGAATGAACATTTTAACTGGTTGCTAATTAGTTACTAAATTATATTGTTCGCATGAGTTATAATCAATTGAAAACTAAATTTTTAATGAAAACTAGAAAACTAATCAAAACACACCGTGATCTGAATTTTCAGATAACTTTTAGTTTTCAAATGAACTTTTAGTTTTTATATATAAAGATAAAAATATATTTACTCGCGTATTACGCGGGACGATAATCTAGTTGGGTATAAATTAAGATTAGAAATTTCATTAAATGTATGGGTGAGTCAACTTATTAGATAACTATTCAAATTCGATTTATAAAAATCTCGTTTTGATCTAAGCCTAAACAAGCTCGAGCCGAATTCAAGCTTAATTATTGACTCGTTTATTAATCATGTCCGAGCTCAAATTTCGAATATATAATTCGATTAAGCTCGCGAGCTTAAATGAATTTTTATATATATATACATAATTTTTTTAGTATATATTGAATTTTAACTAACGAGCTTTTGATAATTGAGTTTAGTTTTGATCACTTACTAAGCTCGACTCGAGCCAAACTCGAGTAAAAAATTAATTTGTTTAGTTTCATTATATATATATATATATATATGAGTCGAGCCTGACTTTCTTTAATACATCACCAACCGAGCTCGAGTTTGAATAATAAGGTTTGATTGAGCTCAAGCTCGAGCCCCATATATTTAAACGAGCTCGAGTACCGCTAAAATCGAGTTTAGCTCATTTACAACCCTATATAGAAGTCTCATCGCTAAATTATGGACCACAAATGTCAATTTTAAAACTCGTTGAAATACCTAAAATACCTTCATCGATTAAATTGAGATGGTGTTTGTTTCATATTCAATACGTAAAGAAAAGGTACCTAAAATCCTAAATCATAGTCATAAGTTTAAATTTTCTTTTTGACTTAATTTATGTTAACATAACAAATCAGTACAACTCTGTTTCTTTCAGCTCAAGCACGAGATTGTTAAAAGGACCCACCCAACTATTGCAACGCTCCATTGTGATACAAATTGTTCACACTTCTTTTGTTCATTTGTTGTGCAAATCCTGGACGTCTAATACATACGGCCCAAAAGCCCCTAAAACGAAGTCCAACTGAGTTGATTGTTCTATCGTAGATTAAAATCTAATAATAATCTCATCTCTATCTCTCTACTATTATATTATATATATATATATATATAAAAGTGAGCGTGGGGTTGTCACACACCTAAGTTAGGTAAAAAACCTTCATATAATAATATTTTAATATTAATGAATTAATGATGAAACCCTAATTTTTATAGAATAAAAAATCAAGATGTAAGAGGTTTTATGCTGGAATGATCAGAAAATTTTAAACCGCAACTACAACAATCCCAACTTTGTCCGATGTTACAAAGTTACAAACAGTAAAGTTTACTCTCAGTTATACCTCTTTTATATCTTTTTACTATTAACGTAGTGTTCATGATTTGGATATAAGATATGATCCATTAGTAACATTATTAAATTTATTATTAAAATACGTTCATTTTCTCAACATTGATTTTATTAGCAGTTTGCACTCCATCTACTAGAATAAGTAAAACGAAGACTATATTCAATCATTTCCATCAGAATGGTAATCTTAATCTTTATCAACACAACGACCATGATCGAGTATAGTACATCATATAATACAGTAGTGATGATCATTCTTGCTATGTTCTGATCATATTTTAGATAACCTTTAGAATGACGGCTCATCGAGCTAAAAGTGTATGTGTATAGAAGTCTTTACTACAACGAATCAATATCTATTTATACCACACAGTTGATTAAAATAGTTAGCGTATATACTTAATCTAAATTGTTATTATTTGGTTCACCAATACAACCGTGTCAGTTATGCCCTCCCCTTGGTGTTCTTTCTAACTGCTTAGCCATTTTGATGACTAATGACACCAAATAGGTGATATACACTTTGCAATACAACAACTCATTTCTTTTTGCAACTATATATATATATATATATATATGTAGTTACATATAAATTTACTCTGCTATTTTGCTACATGATTACATGCCAATCTATTGTAAATATTGTAAAATTCTAAATTACTGAAATTTGAAAATCAGGCTTTCTTATTAAATTCAAATATGTGGCTTTCCATCACTTTTTTATGATGTTCCTATTTATCCGAAAGACTACTTGCACTAAAAATGCATCTCATTACATGAATCGACTAAGTAATTATAATTAGGTGGAGAACAACACCTTTGTCGGAAATTACAAATTCCGCTTTTATTTATCTATAGGATACAACATCTTGAGACATGATCACCGCCCACGTACGATGCTTGAGCATAAAGTTGTTGTTTACTGGATTGCCGTTATTACAATTAATTGAAAACGGCAAACCAAGTAAGAAACACATTTTGAATGGATGATTGCTTTACTTGATTATGTTACTATATACTCAGCAGTCAGTCTAAATGCCTAATAGTAAGTAAGTAAGAACCCAGTACCGTATTTTACGGGTTTTGGGACCCAATACCTTAACGATTTTATGATGGGCCTAGTAATTTAGATATTTGGGTTAATATTATCATAAAAATAAAAAAAGTAAATGGTTGTTGCTGATTGAAAAACCAAAAACCCTTTGCTTTCAACCCTTTTGAAAGAAAAGGAGACGATATAATTAACCCTCACACAGTCCCTAATTCCTTCACCTCCCTGAAAACTGAACCATCTTCAATGATACGAACTTGAATATTGAAATGATCTAAGATGATATGGTTGTGAATTAGTTATCAGGTACGTACCATTTGATCTACAATTTATCATTTTGTTTTTTATTACTCAAAATAGAACATAAGAGGAGATATACATCGATGTAACATTTTCTTCACAGTAAAAAAAAAAGAAAGTAAGTAACTGCTCAGTGCCGCCTTCTACGGGTTTTTGAGCCCAATACCTCGACGGTGTATGGAGGAGGTTAAGATGTAGACAGACCTTACCTCTACCAAAGTAGAGAGGCTGCTTCCAGTTTCTACCTAAATGGTAGAAAAGGCCCTCCAACCTTTGCATGGGATGAGGATCGAACTCATGACCTCTGTCTCCAGAGGCAAGGGTGTTTACCACTGATCCAACCATTCCATAAGATAAAATTTAGTCACTAACTCACATCACAATGAAAAGCAGTAGACCAGAGTGCCTTTCACGTTGAGTTATTCTTTTTTTGCTTTCTTTGTTTTGTATGCTAAAAAAGTAAACCTCCAAAATTAATCTCGCTTAGAGCACCCCTTATGTATATCGTATTCGTCCGTATTTACTAACCAATACGGTGCACACCATTGGGTGTGAGCTGTATTGGATTAGTTTTCGCGCGCGTATTGAGACTTTCGTGGTGGTGAATACGGAGCGGCTGTGCAGTTTTTTTTTATTCATCAACGGCTAGTTTGGTAAAAAAAAAAAATTGAATTTAATATTTTTTTTATTCAAATAACCTTAAACAAGCACATTACTTTATTAATACAAACACATTACATATTAAAAAAAACACAATTAAAACACGAAATACATTAATATTTTTGAATTTAATATTTTTTTTTTTGAATTTAATATTTTTTCTAAACCACGATAAGCGGTTTCGTTTGCCCACCATTTGTCATGTTTGGGGCATTTGACTTCCCACGTTGTTTTGTCTTCTCCGAAATTATCGTGGTATGATTCGGCCCAAGTGCATTGGTCACCTAAGGTGTGAACGGCCTTAAAAACATCATCGACCACGCTCTTGACCTGCTTGATCTCCTGTTGTGGAAAAGAAGAATAATGTTCTTCGTGGTTCGAGACCTTGCGGCTTGGTGCTTGTATTGCCTCAATCATTTGCTCGCATCATCGTCTTTTCTCCCGCAAGGAACCCATGACCCTAGAGATTTCAGCTTGAAGTAGTGTGTCCTCTTTGACATCATCCACGATTCTTTTTTTCATCTCATCTTCGGTTAGACGAGGTCGGTGAACATTCTTTTTAGATGATGATGAGGAGGACGCCATTTGGTTAAAAAGAGTGAATGAGTTTGTAGAAGATTAAAGTTGGAAGGGTAATGAAACTGAATTGTACTCTGGGTTGATATTTATAGAGTGTCAATCCAGGCTAGCCGTTCAGGGACTAAAAGTGTAAATGTTTTTGAATATATGGTCGTTTGAGGGACTATAAGCGTAAATATTTTGAATTTTGAAATTTGAATTTTGAACTTTGAACGTTAGAGGAGCGTCTTTTTGTTCCTATATATATATTGGCATTGATCAAACAATTCTGATCAACACACAAACTCTTAATATGGCTTCCTCATCAAATGCCCCTAACCGAAAACCACCAATGATCGTCGATCAAGTGCATGAGCGTGTTATGGCTGATATCGTCGACCACCAAAGGTTCAAAGAGGAACTGCTTGAAGTTGGTCTCAAACTAAAAGCGAAGAAGGAATGGTGTCAATAGCAAATCGATTATATACAAACCGAACATTGTACTGAACTTGAGTGTCAGTACTTTACTTATTTGCAGGGAAAGATCGATAAGATTCAGATTGCTATCGAACAACTTGCTTCTGCGATCATGACCTTGAACCATATGATCATATGGGCGAAATCAATGAATAATTTCTGTTGTTAAATTGCTTTAAAACATGATAAAAAGTTTGTAATGCTTTTTATTTTATGTATTGTACTCGTTTCTATTAATAAAATGGTATTTTAGAATTTTATATATTCAAATATAATATTTATTTATTCAAATAACGTTACACAAACATATTACAAACAGATACATAAGAAACAGACACATCTAGAACACACTTAATTAAAAGACTAAAACACACTTAATTAAACGTTTCAAAAGTAGGAAACCGTGATAAGCTCCATGAAGCAATGCTCGTAATGGAAGCCCCTCCCATAATTTTCGCGGTACTCCTGATGCGCCGTTGCATAGAGCAACTCATCAGATAAGGTCCTCATCTCTGGTATTCCCGTTATTACCGTTTCGGTATTTCTGGTATTTTTACATATTTATTTTTTTGATTTTTATTAAAATTAGTTTTATGATGCTTTAATGTTATTTTTTGTTGTTTTTGAACTTTAAAACTTGTATTTTGTTATGAAATACCTATTTGGTATTGTTTTTGAGTGGATTATACTTGTTTTTTGATTATTTTCGATAAATTGTAACAAGCTTTGTAGTACTTTTATAATATAAAAATAAAATAATTTAAAATAGTCGTACCGGCCGGTATTTCCAGTAATACCGATAATACCGGCAGCATTGAAATTTAATTTCACACCGGTATGATTAAAATACCAATTTTTAATACATTGGTTCTAATATTACTTTCTTATATGGATTTGAAAAAAATAAAGATATACAAAAAATAATTGACGATTGGTGGAAACCAAATCCGAAACCCAAACATTAAACACGTATATTTAAGAGAAAACTAAAAAGAGTTTAATGAAGGAAAGAAAAAGTTTATTTTTGGGTAATTATATTTTTGGTCTTTCAACTTGGCAGAATTTCACAGTTATTGTGCTTAAGTGAATTAATTAAAAAAAAAAATCCAAAAGTTGGTCAAATTTTTTACTTCTCACTCCGCGACTATACGTCATCTATTTGGTCCGTTAAGTAAGGGACACGTTCGTCATTTACTTTTATTTTTATTAAATGTCCTTGTAATTTATTTTTAATTTCTAAATCTCAGAAACCGTTAATCGTAAGGTATAAGTTAAACTTCGTTGCCATCCTAATACAATTTAGGACCAATCTTATCATCTCTATAGAAATAGCAAGAAGAGACAAAAAGTTTAGTGTAAAATCAAATGGATGCATTTAAGCTATAGATGGATAGATGGGTCATTAACAGGTAAGAACCCGACCCGGTTACAGAAAAGCACTAAATTACAGAAAACATATCTTTTTAGAACATTGCAACTTTCAAATTTTATAAATACCAATTGATCATGCTCAATCATCATCTTCCTCTGAAAAATCAGTAGCTCTAGAACCAGATTTCGAGATGTGTGCTTCAACTTGTGCTCCGTTGTTCTCATCATTATAATCATCATCGTCATCATCTTCGTCATCATCTTCGATTATGTGAGGTTCTGGGGCCTTTTCATCCTTGTCGTCGTCATCTAAATCCTCTTCTTTTCCTAATTGATCGGGCAAGGTGATGTCATTTTCATCATCATCATCATCATCATCATCATCATCGTAGGGGGATTTGATGTTTTGAGGAGGCGTTGGAGCCTTTTCTGGTCCTTGAGATTCAAATGTTGTTTCTTCCAAAGGTTTTGTGAACTCTTCCACATGTGTCGCATCGACCTAGGATTTTTATGTTTCATTAAAGTTTAGATATGTTCCAAATTCACTTGACAAATACGAACATCAAATGTCTTAGTGATTGATATTTTCTAGTAAACATTCATAAAGATATCACATATAAATTAAGTAACATATATAATACAACATATGTTATTTCTGAAGCTCTAGCTATACCACAAGAAAGCCATAAAAGCAAGGGGAAAAATATTAAAATATGAGAGCTTTAGAAAAAGTATAAATGGCTCATTGTTTATTCAATTTTATTGCAATTAGAGATGCAATCAAGTAGTAAAACCAATTGGGTTGGATGATGGATCAAGTGCCCTTATCTCTGCGTCAGAGTTTAAAGGTTCGATTCTTATGCCCAACAAAGTTGGAAATCATTTTCGATTCTCAACCTTCCTCATATACCATCGATTCGTCTAAGGTAGTATTGAGACCCGAAACCCGTGAAAAAAAAAGCATCGGGGTTACTTTACTTTTAGAATTAAAGACTATCTTAACTTTTTTAATCTTTTTAAATGTAAAAATAGTTTGTAGAATTGTTGAATATAAATTGACATGTGTGCGTCCTATTCCAATAAGGTATTGTCCATATAATATTCAACATGTTTCTTTTTTGGTTTGCTTTAACAATAGAGTAGAACTTTTGAGCTCATTTAGTAGTTTAGTTCAAAGTAAATATCCTTTTCGTTGAAGTTAGATAGTAAATTTGCAGTCAACAATGTCTACTATGAAAGTTATTCATTTTTTTTTTTGTTTCAACTAAAGTGTGGACTAAAAAAAATGAAGCCCTATACGGTTGCACCACTTGCACGTCCTTGAGGACATTGCTTATTTCCAACCCATTTAAAATAGAAAAATGATAAATATTTTTAAAGATTAATCTAAAAGTATAAAAAATGACATGTAGTATTCACTAATTTTCTTTTTTAATTTTGCCTCTTAATTTTTTTACATATTATTATCTAATAGTTAAAAGGATTTTTAAGATATTTTGTTAGGAAGATTAATCATTTCTCTTTAAAATATATGATTGTATTGTAAGCAACATTGTATTTTTTTTATACATATATGATACAACACCAATAAATTGTATGTACCTAATATCCAAGAGTGAGAAAGAAATAAAACCTGAGCTGAGGCCATGTAGACTCCGAGATAATTAAGCTAGCTAGTGAAAAGCAAGAAGCAGGGGATGAACAAAAATAAAGTTTGCAATGATGATACATTAAGAGAGTGAATAGCGTATTTATAACCAAACAACCTAAGGTATACACTAGGAAGAGGCAGGGGAATAATATTACTTTTTAGCTCTGACATTTACACTTTATATTCTGATCAGTGATATCATACCTTAAAAAAATCTTTTAATTTTATTTATGACCAAAGGTTTAAAGGTTCGATTTAGTTTTTTTTTTTTTTATTTTGGAAGATGCGATTGAGTAAATATTGATCTGATCTTAACTATATGGGTGCTTAAACTATGTTTGCTTTAGAATAAATCGATTATACTTCTATTAATATCTGACTTCTTTAAGATCAACAGATTAATGAGTTTCATACTACTTTTTTTTTTTTTTTTTCAGAACGGCTTGTTAGTTGACTAGCGGTTCGGACACTAACGCAGTGACATCTAAGAGGGCCATATGTTAGAGGTTGGAACTCGAAGGCACCTCTGGAGACCAAAGATCAAAGATGCAATAACACTGTCCGTACATGTCTAAAGTAAATGCCCGAAACAATGGGAAATTAATTAGATATAATCGCTTGTCTCCAAACAAACATCTCCTTATAATAATAAGAAGTCTAATTGATGACAAGGGTAAATAGAAATAATTATGTATCTGGGCTGAATTGATAGTTATATCTATCCAATTCACTATAAATATCTCCTTCAATTCATTCACAAGAATTAGTGAATATCCATTTGTTCGTAATGTTTATTGGCTTCTAAATTAAACAGAATGCCATGATGGATCCGATGGCTAATTTTCTTTTTTGATTTTAAATATTATTGCTATATATGAAGGCCTTGCATGTTACTATCGGAGGATATATGCTAATTAAAGATCTCAATTGATATTTTTAACTGCTTTTATCTACCTTCAAGTTCTCAAATGAATGTTACGAAGTACAAACTATATGGCTATCATTAACGTATTTCTTTTTTTCTCTGAAATAAAGTATGGGAAGTGATATTGCTACAACAAATTTTATCCATCTACAACAAATCCTGCATAATGCAGTTGTACATTGCGCAAGACAGTTTGTACATTTATTGTAGATGGCAAAATTTTGTTGTCTAGATATCATTCCCCGTAAAGTATTCTTCCATGATTAAGTAAATTATTGCACTACAGAATAAAATCTGCATTATAGACAAAGAACAAATGCTATAGACAGTGGCTTACGGTAGATGGTATAGTTGGGGGGTACAAGGTTGGAGTAGTATTATTGAAGGGTTAAGGTAAGATTCATTTATGCTTGAAACCACTTGACAAAGTTTTGATGCAAAAGGTGTATGTACTTCATTATTTTGAACATTCATTGCTTTTAATCTTATTCTTTTCAACTTTTAGCGAGTGTTTGGTTAACTTAAGTTGGTTTTACCTTTCTCTTTTATTGTATTCTATCAACTTGCATGAGTTTTTTTTGGGTTATTTGGTTTTTAAAAACACATAATGTACCCCGACCAGAGAATATTTAGTAATCTGACCAGGGTCTTTCAGCAGCGATGTCGCTGTTGAAAGTGTGGTACGAATTGACTTTCTGACCAACACTAACAACAATAACCGTAGGGTCACACCTCAAAAAAGGATTATAGAAAAAGGATATTACTAAATACTCCGTACTAGTTTTATTGTTACCTCGAAATAAACTATAAACACTTTTAGCATCGTTTTTTTTAGTATTCAATTTCTTGATTTCTCCATCTAATTCATATTTAACCTCATTCAGTTACATATTTACAAACCTTCATACATTCATCCTAAGGTCAAAATCGTCATTTCAATTTCCTTCCTATTTACGCCAAACATGGCCCAAAAACTTGGATCTTTCCCTAAAACAGAACCGGCCCATTAAATGCAAACATCCTTGGATTGAAGTTTGAGATGAACTGTTTGGCAACGAAGGACCAACTTCTAAGGGGTGTTTGGTTCACGGAATTCAATGGAATTGGAATTTGAATTTCATTTCTAAATATTTTTGGTTGAGCAAAGTGATAGAATTGGAATCTTAAACTTTCCAACAAATTCCATAAAATATTGAATTTGGAATTCCTTCTATATAACCATGGAATGTTTTAGATTCCAATGGGATGCATATATCTTTACTATAATACCCTCTCATAAGTCATAATAACACCAAAATATATATAAAAAAATACCTAATGTAATTAAGTGTCCCAAATTGACCTATAGCACCACCCACCCCCACCGTGTTTGGGATCTTAACACCGATGCCTGTGATTTCCGGCCACCGGCGTTGCTTGTGATTTCTAGCCTCTTTACGCCAATCGGACGTGTGAATGGTGTCGGATGACCGATTAGAGTCGTGCAATCGACTATGTTGGAGGATTTCTTGATTATTGCGAGTTGTGTATGCTTTTTTCCTTAGGAGTCGTTATGTGTGTGATTGTGTGTTTCTTTGATCTTTCTTTTCCCCCTTTATAGGAAGAATGCTTCGCCCTAGGAGTAGTCCAAGTTCATTTAGGGTGTCCCCTAATTGTGGACCAGAATAACTTCCATATATGTCTGCCCTTATTGATGGGATCAAATCCCTAATTTGTAGGAGTTTGATTTTATCATTTAATTCTGTTTGAAGCTTTTGTTACGGACGACCTTCGTGCCACAAGATGGTACCGCTGGAAGGGTACACCATTAAGCCCTCCAGTCCAAGGGGGTAATTTTCGCTAGATGATTATTGCCTTGGACTAATTTTGACTATGTACTCATTCTTAGGGGGTGTCTTCGTAATTTCGGGAATCCAAGTGTTTTGCATGTCAGCGCACACATCTCAAGGTGTGAAATCGACGGTTGGAGTTTTCCTTTCTTGAATGTATAAAAGCGTGTCTCCTGTTCTTTTCCTTGCATTAATTCTCTTTTTTTTTTTCCTTTTTATTGGTATGTGACTTTCTAATCTTTAATTTTTGTTTTGACTGCCGCCGTCATTTACTGTTCTTCTTGTTTCCTTTTGTTGTTATCATCTTCTTCCATTTTCTTGTTTTATATCTTATTCAGATCTGTTGTTATTGAGGTGTGATGTCATCGAACAGGAAGGTTGCTGACGTTGGTTCTTCTGATGCTCCATTGGATACTGTTCCGCCGCCGCTGTGAACAAGGGAAAAGGTCCTGCTAGTGTGTCCCCTATTTCTTGTTCTGGTATGATTGCTCGTAGGTTTATGGAAGAGGAGTTTTTGTCGAAAAATCTGAGTGATCGAAAAAATCTTTTAATTAGCGGTTTGTGTTGGGAGTATGAATATTCCCAGGACATGCTGAAAGAATCGCAACTTGTTTTTGGAAGTTTGTTTCATAGGATAGTAGATCTGGAGAAGCGTTTATCGGAGCAGGATGTGGTGGTGAGGGCACTACGCAACGGTCTGGCGAAGTGGCATGATGAGTTGTTGCAGAAAGATCTTGAGAACGGGGATCTTCTAGAAAAGGCGGATGGTTTAGTGAACAAGGTAATTCCATTTCTTTGTGAGAACCTTGTGACAGGCCCTCAAGCGGTGAAGCTGATTGACAAGCTTTGATACGTAGCCCCTGCGTTCTTTAGCCCGAACGGCATTTTCTTGTAGCAGTATGTTCCCTTACTCGTGTAGAATGTTGTTTTATCCTCATCCTCCTCCGCCATTTTTATTTGGTGATAGCCTTTGTAGGCATCTAGGAAACATTTAAACCTGTGGTCTGCAAGCGATTCTACCTTCCAGGGCATGCTTTGTTGATATTTGTGAAGTCAACGCACATCCGCCACCCTCCGTTCCCTTTCTTTACCATCACCGGATTCGCAATCCAGATGGGGAAGGGGGATTCTTGGATTGTTTCTGCTTTTAGCAACTCATCCACTTCTCCTCCGGCGGCTTCGTCCCTGTCGGCTGAAAGGCTGTGCTTTTTCTGATGGACAGGCTCTACATGCTTTTGTTCATTTAGGCGGTGCTCCGTCGCGAACGTTTTTCCGTCTAATACTAAAGGACCCAGTCATATCTCCATACTCCCATGCAAAAATATCCATGTTCGACTGTAATAGCTTCCGGAGTTTGTATTTGCATGCGTCCGAAAGCTGGGCTCCTATAGAGACTAATTGATCCGGAAAGGAAGGATTAATGACTACCTTCGTTTCGTCCGCTTGTCCCTGGGATTCTACCGTAACAGAGGTTCCTTCGTCCTCCGGTCTCTTCACATGGTTGATTTGTTTTATTCGTACATAAGACGAGTGGATCGTACCTATCCTGGTCTCGGATCTGAACTTGACGAGCCTGTGAATCAAGGAAGGAACCATCTCAAACCGTCACATCACCATTCTCCCTAAGAGGATATTATAGGGTGATGGGGATCGTACGATGGCGAGGTCCAGCGTTTCCGTCCTCTCGTGTTCCCCGTCTTTGATACAAACGTCTAGATCGATCTCTCGCAAAGGCCAGACGTGTCTCCCGAAAACCCTACTAAAGGACCACGAGGGTCGTATTTTTGTGTAACACCCTGACTAAGGCGGAAACACGAAGTGTCACAAAACGACATGGTACAAAAGATTTAAAGATAAAACATCAACATCAAGTTTTAAATATCATTCGAAATCAAAGACAACAAGTTCAAGATGACGTTTTAGAATCCATTACATAACCATAATCCATAAATGAAAAACAAATTGTTCGCATTACAAGTCCACCGAATAACAAGCAAGCACAATCCATGAGGTGCTCCAAGCTACGAACCTAATGCTCTAAACCTGAAAAGCATGAAGAAAAAGTGTCAACTACAAGAGTTGAGTAAGTTCATAGGTTTTTAACTAATAACCAATTTATTTTCCAACCATATCCAAGATAATAAGTCATAAAAACCTTCAAGTATTCTTTCAAATATTCATTTCCAAAACGTATGTTGAATTCATAATATATATTCATATTAACATCAATATCATTTAGCCACAAGGGCATATTCAATATATCAAATTTCATTTGGCCACACGGGCATAATTTCAATAACTTTTGATGAGTAAGATGCTTGAGCCACTACTACTACCATTTTCATGTCCAAACAACATATTATTTCATTTCATAGCACAAGCTGTCAATCAAGTGCCTTATTTATAAGTAGGGTCGCGCCATGGAGACGACCATTTAGTTTAAGGTAGCTAGAGCACCGCTCTGGTTGGACTGGAAGAGAAGGTCGTCACAAAGGCAACCAAACTTCCACCGTTACGCTCCGGGTGGGTGGACGAATCCTAGTTGCGCAACTATCTAACTACACGCCTCCACTATCAGAGTAAATAGTAGTGTACCGAAAGAAAACGGGTTGACAGAACTCAAGCTCATCATAAAACATTTATCACATTGAACATACAAAACAATTCCATTTCATATTCATATTATCAAGAATCGTTTGATTTATATATATATATAAGCAATTTCATTTATATCTCATGCTTTTCACCCCGGTAGTTAAACACATAAAATAGTTTGAAAGGGGGCCATGACTCACTCGTTTTGAGAGTGATAGAGAGCTATTCAAGTGCGTGAAGTACGTCTAGTGGTGTCGTCCCTCGAGCAAGCCTAAACCATGGTATTTAAAATATACACAACGTAAGTGTGTGTTGCATGACTAGTAAACTAGATCATGAGATGTATGCTAGTAGACTTGCCCATCTTTGGTTGTTGCTTAATTATGGTTATCAAGTACATTATGTTGTTCACCTCATTTGGTTGGAAGACATTTGGTAGTGAAGGTCATTTATACGATTTTGTTCGGTTATTGGAATTTTGGTAGTTTAACTTTGTTTTATATATATTTTTCATTGTATAATTTGATTAATAGCAATGTTTGACATTTGTGTTCTTATAATATTAATGTTGATATATTTTACTGATTTATAATTGTTTATTTAATTTAATACTATTTAATTAATTATTTATTTGTTTTATTTATTTATTAGTTAAATAATTCCTTATAATTATTTTTAAGTCCTTAATTTATCTCTAAAATTCATAAATAATTATGTATGGATTATTTACTGATTAATAAGTCTTTTTATTTGTAATATTATGATTTATACATTTATTTGTGCATTATTTCTAATTATTTAATAAAAAATAATTAATTAGTGATGTTTACTTAATAATTACTTTTAAATTGTATAGTTCTTGTTCCCTTGCTTAAAATTATTTTTCCACGGTAGGTTTTGGTCACTTTTACCATTGATTATGTAGTTTTGATCAGATTCATGATTTATATAATTTATTAAATTAATTTATATATCTTTTAATTATCATTTTAATTCATTAAATCATAGAAATTCTTACGAATCACCACAAGAGCTTTAGTCCAAAAATTCCAGGCCTTTTTGACAACTTATATCAATGAAAATTCATATCAATTCAACCTCTCTTGTGTCTTGCTTAAATTGAGGATTTTATAACTAAAAATCGTTTACCGAAATAGTGATTTTAGCCTCATTTCTTAAGCTATAAAGGTACTTCAAAATGGATTTTCATTCTTAACTCAAATATTACAGTAAGTTCATCATATTTTGGGTGTTCAAGTCGTGATAGTGGTGGTGGTGTGATATGTGTAACTTTGTGCTTTCGGTTAGTGATTATTTGACTCGAAAATATGAGTTTTGAGCTAATTCTTGCCATGCATCAAGTGACTTGAATTTTATACATTTGATATAACATATTTCTAGTAGGTTTGTCATGATTTCATGTTCAAAAGATTATGGTGCATGTGTGTGCCCAAAATGCATTTTTGCATGCTTTCGGTTTGCGATTTCAAGCATATTTTGCCTTGTTTTGATTCAGACTTGTATACTTGATATTTTTATAAATTTTTCCAGAACATATTCATCAAGATTAACATATTTTTCAGTTAAGACAAGTCTCTAACCATCTCATAATCCAACAACAATCCAACCTTCTTAAATCTAACATGCATGCACTTAAATCAATACTTTTTAAATAAATCTTTATCCATCTCAAATCCATCAACATGAAAACATATTTTTATGAAATATTCCAGAAAATCCAGAAAATATGAACATAAAGATTGTATAAAACATGTTCTTCTCTACATGCAAAAAGATTTCCTTACAACTATCAACACAACCAACACTTTTCATGCTAACTTTTATAGATCTATCAACACAACATAAAATCCATATTTTTATAAAATTTTCCAGAAAATATAACTTTGATTCACATATAAATATGACCATATTTCACAAGAAAATCATTTCAAAGGCTATATAATATATATATCTACACTTTTGGGTCTTTAAACTAGTTGAATCCTTGGGTCTTTCTTCATGGATTCAACATGCATGAGCATGGAATGAAAGATCCTATCAACTTTGCCCTCATCAAGTGTGTTTTTAAAAGAAAACATAAAGAAAACACAATCTTTTGATAAAACCCTTTTAATATGAACAAGAATAAGATTAAACTGGTAAAGAGATGAAGATTATACCCTTGATGCTCATGTTTTTGTTGGTGAAAAATGGCAGGAAATTCGTGACCCAAGAAGCTCCAAATAACCTTTGTTTCAACCTTAAAACAACCCTTAATATGTAGCTTAATCAAACCCTTACTTAATCTAATCTAACCCTTATTATTTATATAAATTAAGATTGATTTTTGCTTGCCTTTTCTTGTCTATTTGCAGCCGAAAATAAGAAGGAAAAGAGAGGGGGAGAAGAGATTTTAAGAGAGAAAATGTGTTGGGAGAAAAGTGGAATGATTAGTGTGGGTGTGTTGTATGTGTTTTTGGTGAGTTCCAAGGTTCCAAGACATGCAAAATTTGAAAATGGGATGTATGTGTGAGGGTGTATGGGGGCCGGCCATGGGTGGGTATATGGAGGGGTTTTCACATTTTTTTTTTATAAAAGTTGTAGGTGAGTTGTGTATAGATATATGTTGTATGTATATATATTTGTGTTTGTTTTATAAGTGTAATGTAAGTTTAGTTGTAATATAGATGCATGTTTTGTTCTAGCATATGCCTATGTGTGTGTCGTGTATATGTGTATGTATGTATATATTTTTGTGTTTTAATCTAGTTACATAGTACATTGGTTGCATTCTTGTATTTATTTTAAGCATATATATACACTTATAGATTTTTAAACACTTTTATATGCTTTATGAGTTATAAATATTTTTAAGTTGTTCATGGCATTTATATGACCAAATACTGTTTAGTTAGATTGATGGTACAAATTGTTGGATATTTATAAGGATTAATAATTTTTATCTCAACTTGTGAGACTTATACTATTATTTATAATTTAATTGATTAACAACTAGAAATTTTTGTTCAATGGTATTTTATTAAATTGAACTTGACACTAATAATAGCTTTGGATTGATGATTTAGGGGCATTATCTACTAGCTTCAAGTATACTATGGCTTACGGGAACATAGACAACCTAACTAGCACGTATATATATTATTTAAAAAGTAGGGTTGTTACATTTTGGGCTCTTATAGCATCTGGCAACTTGAGGAAGCAATGTTCGTAAATAACGTCACACTCGCTCCCGCTGTCCAAGTAGACTCTTCGCACTTCAATATTCATATCATGGCCTGGATGATCAGGAGGTCGCTAGAAGCTTTACCTTCCAGGGGCAGGAAATAATAGCCCTCTAGCCTTTCTTTGGTCATCACCGATCCCACTGCCACTATTTGGTTGACCGTCAAGACCGATCTTTTCTCTTTCAAGGACTTGGGTTCGTTTTTCTTAACCATTGTACTGCAAGAATGCACAAAAATATATTTTGTGGGTTATGAAAACCTAAACGGCGTTGAGGTCCCACAGATGGCGCCAAATGATTGTACACCAAACCGAGGTTAGATCAAGAAAATGGGTGATGGATGTTTTGAGGTTGTCCATTGGCGATTCCCCGAAGGTAGGGTTCTAGCCTCTTTATGCCAATCGGACGTGTGAATAGTGTCGAATGACCGATTAGAGTCGTGCCATCGACTATGTTGGAGAATTTCTTGATTATTGCGAGTTATGTATGCTTTTTCTCTTAGGAGTCGTTATGTGTGTGATTGTGTATTTCTTTGATCTTTCTTTTCCCCCTTTATAGGAAGAATGTCTCGCCCTAAGAGTAGTCCAGGTTCATTTAGGGTATCCCCTAACTGTGGAACGGAATAACTTCCATATATGTCCGCCCCTATTGATGGGATCAAATCCCTAATTTGTAGGAGTTTGATTTTATCATTTAATTCTGTTTGAAGCTTTTGTTACGGACGACCTTCGTGCCGCAAGATGGTACCGCTGGAAGGGTACACCATTAATATTCCGTTAGAGTTTAATTATATTTGGTAGACTTATTAATTAAATAATAGTTCTAAGTATTTATGGTATCTAAAAAGTAGTATTTACTATTATTATTATATTTATTTTATAAATATTAAAATTAAAAAAGACACGTATCGCTTAGATATTATGTTATGTGTCAATCAAACAAAGCTACAATCATGTTTTAGTTTATTGATAGATTTGAGGTATCATATATGGAATTCCTCCATCCATATCTGACACGTTACAACTTACAAACATAATTGATCAACTTCTTTGTACTTTCTTCGCGTATCAACGTTGATTTAGATTTCTAGTCTCGAGTCTTTGCTCATTTACTTGGTCTGCTCCTAGAAAAAGACCAAAATTACTGCAAAATGAAGTAACTAAACGTTAAGCATTTTATTATGTTCACATATGTTAATGTTAATTGCTTGCCAATTTGTGCTTGTGCGTCCTGTGAATCTTTGAGACTTCGAGCTTCTATATGGTGAATTTTCAAAGAAAACAAATGAATTCAAATATCACGAAAAATGTTAATTGTTTGTGCATGTAGTAACCTGAGAAATATCTTGGCTTTAGCCTCTCTTAAGAATTTCGTTAAAACTAGATAGATCTGTCATATCAACGTGATTCAAGCTAATAGATGAGTTCTTAAGAAATTTCAAATCTTGACGTAAATAAATTTCAAAAATAAAATTTGTAAACTTCAATGCGGCAATAGATGACAAGGACCGGCTTCACTGTGTTACACAAGGGTAAGGGTATATGAAACTCATATCAAATATGTGTTGGTGGTGTAAATATCCTAAGATCCCCGTTTGGTAAGCTTGGTTAGTGTTCGATTTAGCTTAAGACCTTGTTTTTAATTTAGTTGTGTGGCCTCAAGGCCAATTTTATTATACATGTAACCTTTTCTTAGGGATTAAGAGTGGTTATACCCAATTTTATCAACCTTTCAAATTTAACCAATAATATTCCTCCAACTCAATTTACCGTTTTAACCCTTTTAATCAACCCTCTCAACTTTTTTTTACTGGTATTCCATAAAATCTCAACCCTCCCAACTTTCTTTTTTCTTTTTTTAAAATAAATAAAAAAACATAATATTTGATTATATTAAAACATAAAAACATATTATAAATCAAAAACACAATACTACATTTAAAAACTAATAAAAAAAAAAAAGAAAAATGCACTTCAACATTATTTTTTAAACTAAAACAAACAACATACTAGATTAAATTTCAATCAGTAGTGGTTGAAAAGCCAGATCACGGAGATATGACAAATCTAGACCCGCTACTTGCTCCGTAAGATCATACCGGAGACGATGATGGACGTTTTTGTCATGTAACTCCGGTGACACTCATGGGTCATACACTATCGGCGTCGGTGGGTCCATTATATTAACCGGTGAAATTTCCCTCCCGTTGTCCTTTATGATCATGTTGTGCAATATACAACACGTTTCGACGACTTTGCCGATCTTGTCTACATTGAAAAAACGAACCGGGCGTTCCAAAAGCTCTTTTAACGTCTTTCCTCACCGCTTCTTGTACTCTCTTGAACTTTTTTTCCTTTGGATCGACAGGGTGTGGATAAGCTTTAACAAACGTAGACCACTTAGGATAAATTCCATTAGTTAGTAAATAGCCACGTTTGTAATACCGACCATGAACAAGGAACGAAGAGTCTGGAGTTGTCCCATTTCGAACCGAAACATACAAGGGCGACTGATTCAACACATTAATATCGTTGTTTGATCCGGGAGGACCAAAAAACGAATGCCAAACCCATAAATCTTGTGAAGCGATAGCCTCTACCATGATAGTAGGGACTTTATGATCCCCACGCGTGTATTGCCCTTTCAAACTCCTTGGACAATTCCTCCATTCAATATGTGTACAATCAAGACTACTGAGCATCCCGGGTAGATGATGTCGCGCTTCATGCGCTTATTGGAGCAATGCAATGTCATGGGACGTCGGCCTGTGCAAGTATTCTCAACGATATAGATGAATGACTGCATCACAAAAATAGGTAAGACATTAACGTGACGTGCAATCGGCCATGCATAAACACTCAATAAAGTTATCCGATGGTTCACCCGTCAAGAGTTGCTTGATTGCCGACGTGCATTTTTGTATCGACGAGAAACCTTTTTCTATTACTTGTGTCCGTATGTTGTTGAAAATACGGATATTGAGCTTCAATGTCACCAACAATCTTTGAAAACAACCTTTTACTCATGCGATATCGATGACAAAAAAACCGTTCGCCGAACTTTGGCGGTTCCACAAAGTAATCACGCATTAGTTTTTCGTGGGCTTCTTCTCGATGTCGTTCCATATATTTGCGAGTGTCACTAAAGCTACCCGAGTCTTCTAGCTCTTCCACCGCCACTAAAGCGTCTTGAAAAAATAACAAAAAAAAAGAACGACCCGTTGATAAGTCGGGAAGAATAGGTGGGAGAATGAGTTCGTCAGGTGAAGATGAGTTAGACATTTTTTGGTAGAGTGTATAGAAAGTGTGTGGTTTTTGTATATTTTGTTGTGTTTTAAAAAAGGTAATAAATATATGTAAAAAGTGGGTTTTTGCTTTTCTTTTTTATTAAAAAAGGGTGCCAAGATTTGATTTTGACCAATTTGGCCGCTCCCCCACGCTCCCCAGTTCAATGCAACGGCTCCTTTTTTCTTTGTGGACCCCACCTTCCAACTTTATGGGCACCGGGCTCCCTACCCTCCCTCCATACCGCTGGCTTATGATTTTTGGGGTGGTAATGGTGTACCCGGCCGGGTTGAGGCATACCGCCGGTGATATACCCCCCACTCCGTGCCCCCTTAGTTTTGTCAATTTTGACATCAGTTAATTGTTAGCTACCATTGTTTATTGTGTGCTTAATGGCTTCATATTTACTTAATGTTCACTCATTCCATTTAAGTATTTTATTATTCTTAATAAATCATGACATCTTAAATTGTGAAATCATCATATTAAGGTTAAGTCCATAGTGTATAGTACATACATCGAAAAGTTTAATGAAAGGAGGAGAAATCAATTATATATATATATATAAGGGACAATCAAATAAAAACAGTTTTAAAATAAGAACGGTGAGAACACTTGAAAAACATCATTTTGATGCATTAAAAGTCTATAAAACTAACAAAGTGCATAACTAATTATCATTATTTAAATGTATAGCAACACATTGGCCTGTCAAAATTAAGAAAATCATGTTTTTTGTTTTGTGCATCCATCTTGGATGCATATACTTCAAAATGATGCATCCACCAAAAAACGTGATTTTTTCGATTTTGACAAATCAATGTGTTGTTAAACACTTAAATGATGATAATTAGTTATGGAATATGTTAGTTTTATGGACCTTTAATGCATCAAAATGTAGTTAATAAGTGTACTCACCGGTTCTTATTTTAATTTCATTCTTATTTGATTGTCCCCCTATATATATATATATATGAAAAGTTATTTAGAGTCTATTCTTAATTTGAGTCCAAATGTTCCATTGATTTTCTTTCATCTCCTTAAATCTCAACCACCTCCTCCCACCACCACCATCATCTCCGACCACCACCATGATCCTCCGGCGACGGCGACCACCGCCACCACGACTTACACATGTGTAAGTTATACAAGCACGGTCATCTCCGACCACCACCATGATCTTCCGACGACGGCGACCACTGCCACCACGACTTACGCATGTGTAAGTTACATGGACCCTTTGAACTCAAATTAAGACCTGGACTCAATTTATTCCACCCCTATATATATATATATATATATATAAGAATCCAAGTCTCCTTAGCTACAGGAGATTTGGATTGTTTCACAAATCTGTCACGAAATTTTAGTCTTTTTACTTTCTACTATATAACTTTAATTTCTTTTACTTTTGACACGAAAGTTTTGTTTTATTTAGTTTTTAAACTTTTGTTTTTCTAACTTTTGCCACAAAAGTATCATCCTCTTTAGTTTTTATCATATAAACTTTTAAACTTTTACTTTTTGTCACATAACTTTAATTTTTTTATTTTCGACACGAAATTTTTGTTTTATTTAGTTTTTAAACTTTTGTTTTTCTAACTTTTGTCACAAAATTTTCATTCTCTTTACTTTTTATTACATAAATTTTTAACCATTTACTTTTTGTCACATGATGTGAGAATTTGAGTCTTAAAATTTATAATCACGAATTACCTAGCGACTGACTACACACTCACAGGTAGTGAACCCGTTCATATGCAGTATAGTTAGCTTGGTAAATCCGAGGTCGATCACAAGGACTAAGTAAATAAATTGTTAAGATAAAGTTGTTGAGATAGAAATGAGGGGGGGGGGGTATTGTGACCGAATTGTCACCTTGCAGTTAGTTAGTGAAATTTGTTAGTAATCCCTCAGGATTAATCGCAAAGAGAGTTTTGGTTTAAAACAATAATTTATAAAAGCATCCATCTCAAATCCGCTCAACAACGTGTTCAGATTGCACATAAATGAAGTTCAAATCCAACTAAGTTGACAACGATAATCGTGACAAAATAAAGACACAAACTGATACCACCAACGTTTGTAAAATCATTTTAATCACCTAATTAATCAGTTCCTTTGTAAAAGCCGGTATCACCAATGCTTAAATCAATTTCCCTAACCAACTAGTTTATTTGATTATCAAAGTAACAATTGCATCTACGTGAGACAATGTGGTACCACCAATTATTAATCAACACGTTGGCAAAATGATTTTTTTTATCAAAATGACATTCACTATCATACCATGAACTAGTGACAATTTATTAAAGATAATTAAATGAAATCATATATATGTTCAACTAGTACCATTAACGAAGAACATACATATCACCCACTGTTGTAAACCTCACCGAGTCAATCCGAGTAATCTCCGAGTACTCGCTACAAGGTAATCTAGCTTTAAAATTTATAAACATGATTTACCGAAAGACTTACTACTACACACTCATAGGCAGTGTACCTAATTGCATGCAGTATAGTAAAAACTGGTAAGCCGAGATCGTTCGCAAGGATTTTTATAAGCAATTGTAACAATTAAGTGATTCAAGTAAAAATGGGGGTTTTGTGGCCAAATTGTCACGTTGCCAGTAGTTAGTGAGAAAAGTCAGTAATCCCTCAGGATTAATTGAAAGAAGAGTTTGTTGTTTAAAACAAGAATTTAAAGGTCACCCATCTTGATTTTGCTTGACAACATATTAAGATTGCACATTTGATGAAGTTCAAATTCAATTAGTTTATTAAATGACCGAGACTCAAGTTCATCTTCAACCCCGTACCCGTCAAGTTAACAACTTATTTGACTCTCTTACATAAACTAGTTCCATTATTAAGACTGGCACCCCAAGACGCCTTTTTATAACTTCTCTAGTTCAACAATGGTTTTGGTCATAGAACCAATCGCTTATTAATTATTAGTTATTAGTTACCTTCTACTGTACCCGTCATAGAACCAATCGCTTCTAACCAAACGATCAAAATAACTTCTACCCAACCCTAGCTGCCACTAAGTTTGTATAAAAATTATCCGCAATTAATAATTAAATAACAAAGAATTAATAGATTAAGATCACGACACAACGTTAAATCAAATAACTTGAATTATAAAATATTGTGCAATCCTTACATATTGTCTCACTCCATCAAAATGGATAAAAAGGCGATTAGCCACTCATATTAAAATACGATTAACGAATCAAATATAGAGAATTCATCGTTACCGAATACAAGGAACTGAAACAAATAACAGAATGATTCCAATCGAGCTTGAGATCCTTCAAAATGATTGAATACAAGAAAAACCCTTAAAAAGTACTCAAAAATCATTAGGAAAGTGAAGTTAGGGTTTCAAGAATATTTTTGCAAGCTATTAATACTTTCTAAAAAACTTGTTCAGATCCGGCATATACTGCGTCGCAGTCTTCTGTTTGACTTTCTTGACTTTGACTTTCGTTGACTTGCTTTTAGTTGTATATGGTACAACTGCGTCGCAGTCTCAGCCTACTGCGAAGCAGTTTGTTCCTCGAGAAAAATTACTACGACGCATCAGCTAACTGCGTCGCAGTCCCCGTTGACTTGCGTTGACTAGCATTGACTTTCTTTGACCAGCTTCTAATCTTCATTCTCGTGCTTCGTAAAACATCCGTAAGCACTCATATTCTTCCAGAAACTTCGTTTTCTTCAGATTATCGCTTAAGTACCTGTTAATTCCTGAAACACTAACAAATACCATAAATGTACCAAATATACACGAAAACAACTCGTAAAGCGTACTTAAACAACTAACTAAGCCGTGGGAAATGGGTATAAAATACGACATATCAGGTGTCGAGTCGACCGATTACTCCGAGTACTCTCTGACATGGCAACTTTGACCCCCGAGTACTTACCGTATACACCCGAGTACTCCCAACTCGCTTGTCGGCCGCCTTGGAAACGATTAACGACTTCTGCAACCTTGATATCACCTACATCATAAAGATAATTAATAAAGAATAAAATCATCAAGATCACGAATCAACGATAATTGATATCAACTTTGAATTAATAAAAATAGTGCAATCCTTACATATTGTCTCACTTCATCAAGAAGGATGATAAAGTGATTAGTCACTCATATTATTTATGAAATAACAAATCATAATAGTAGAATTCATCTTTAGTGATTACAAGAACATGAAAGCAACGAACGAAATAAATCCAATCGTGTTCTTGATCTTCAAGGATGATTAATCTGATGAAAAACCCCTCAAAAGACTCTTAAAAACGGCTGGAAAGTAAAAAAGATAGGTTTATCAATGTTTTTGCAAGCTTTATATAGTTCCCCTAAAATTCTTCAAAAATTCGTCTTCTATTGCGGCACAACCTACACGACTACACGTTGCGTCGCAACTTCCTTTGACCGTTGACTTTCATTGACTTGTTTGACTCAAGGTTGGCCTTAACTTTAACACGTTGTGTCGCAGCTTGGGACATTGCGGCGCAACTTATCTTTCTGTTTTGTAGTTGCGGCGCCAATCCTAGATTGCATCGCAATATAACTCTTAATTGTTTGACTTTCGTTGACCAGACTCCAAATGCAGCCTCGGAACTCGTAAAACTTCCGTAAGCACTTATTTTGCCTCTAAAATGTCGTTTACTCCAGAATCACACTCAAGTACCTATTAATAACCTGTAACATTAACAAATAACATAAACGCACCAAATATATACGAAAACGACTCAAAAATCATTCAAAAACAACTAAATACATTGTGAGAAATGGGTATAAAATTGAAACGCCTCAACTCGAATTAATAGAAAAAAATAAGAATTTTTTGTTTTTTTTAGAGAGATATCCCACTTCGCCGCAGTTGGAGGGTGCATTCCCCACTGCGCCGCAGTGGGAACAAAGCATCACCCGGACCAGTAAATTCCCACTGCGCCGCAGTGGGAGTCCTGTACAGCAACAACACCAAATTTTATTTTTGACACTCGATCAACTTACAATTTCCAACTCAAAACCAAACTTTACGTCAAGTTTCAAACGACCCAAGACACATCACATTATGAAATCCTTACATATTAACATCTAATGACTTCTGGTCGTATTAAAAACCAAAACTGCTGTTGTTGCTAACAAACAATTTTGACCTTACTGACTTCAAATGACCATAACTTGAGTTCTACACCATATTTTGACCTCATTCCAGTGGCCACTTCCAGCTAACACATTTAAGTACATTTTATATTAAGTGACCAAGACATGAATTAACTCATAAGAATGTGTTTTACCCGTTTTAATAACAAACACAGAATCATTTTTGCTGAAAGATCATCATGACACTACTGAATTCAAAAGTTCATATCTGGAGTTCTACTTCGTATTTTTAACCCATTCCAGTGGCAAATTTTAGCTAACTCAATAACCTACATTTTCTTTTTAGGACTCAACAAGTGAAAAATCTGATAAAGCAAAGTTTTTCCCATGACAAGGTCAGAAATCAGAACTGTCACAATTTTCATTTTCACTAACAATGATCAAAATTTTCATGCACCCAACTAAAAACCCCCAATTTAATTAAATTACAAGAACCCTAACTTATATTATATAAATTAACTCATTTTTATGAAAACCCTCAAATTTCCCAAATATAATTGGTTGCATGAACCCTAATTCTTAAAGGAAATCAAGAATTGGAATTAGGTTATGGAGATTGTTACCTCAAGAAATCAAAGAATTAGACTTGAATTAAAATATCCTCTTTCTCCCTTTTCTCTCTTGGAATTCGGCCAGCCCCCATCACCAACACAATCTCTAACTTTTAATTTTGATGAATGAAGATTATGGAGAGGATTGTTAGCATAAATCAAAAAGAAATTCTCGAATTGCTTGAAGAATTGAATTTGATTGAGATTAGAATCATAGAAGCATCAAGAAGAGATTAGGTGGAGTGGAAATGGTGGGTATGAGAAAGGAAAATGGTTGGCACCTCCCTGATATGCCACGACCCCCTCCAAGTTAAGGGGATAAAATACCCGATATTCACTATAGGTCCAACTAAACTAACCCTATTATCAGAAATAAAATACTAGGAAACTATTTTAATGTCAAAACTATAATAAAGCTTAACTTTCATTGGTCATAAAAATTCGGGATGTTACAAAAATAAGACATATCATCAAATAAATTTAATTTCTTTTAGTTTTGGCACGATATTTTTGTTTTATTTACTATTTAAACTTTCGTTTTTCTAAATGTTGTCACAAAAGTTTCATTTTATTTACTTTTTATCACATAAATTTACTAAAGTTTTCGGCCTTTTACTTTTTGCCACATCACTTCCATTTCTTCTACTTTTCGTACGAAAGTTTCGTTTTATTTACTTTTTATACTTTTAATTTTCTAACTTTTGTCACGAAAGTTTCATTCTCTTACTTTTTACCATATAACTTTTGCTTTTCTAACTTTTGTCAATAGTTCTTACCACATAAATTTTGGTATTTTAACTTCTGTCACGAAAGTTTCATTTTATTTTGTTTTTCCAAATAACTTTGAGTTTACGCCACATAACTTTCCATTCTTTATACTTTTGCTTTTCTAACTTTCGACACGAATGTTTCATTTTCTTTACTGTTAACTACATAACTTTTGGATTTTTAACTTTTGTCAACGAATTTTATTTTCTTAACATTTTACCACATAGTTTCAACTATTTCAAGTTCGGTCACCAAAGTTTTATTTTCTTTACTTTTTACCATATAACTTTGAGTTTTTGTCACATAGCTTTCAATTTTGTAACTTTTGTCACGAAAGTTTCGTTTTCCTTAGTTTTCACCAAATAACTTTTGGATTATTTTCCTTTTGTCAACAAAGTTTCATATTCTTGACTTTTTACCACATAACTAAAAAATTTTCAACTTCAGCGATCAAAGTTTCATTTTCTTGACTTTTTACCACATAACTTTTTAACTATTGCCCCGAAAGTTTCATTTCATATATTTTTTGCACATGTGTAGATGTTACGTAATGTCTTCCGAGACAACGCTCGGAAACAAAAACTAGTATATATACATTTGAAGACTGCCTTAGGAACAGTAAACAAGGGCGGATCTAGTATATTAGTAGGTAGGTCCTAGGACCTACCTAAATTTTGAAGAAGTATTTAGATCTTTTAGGGTAAGTATATTTAGGACATATGTAAATTTCTTGTGAGGACCTACCTTATATGTTGAATGAATATGGTCTAAGCTTTTTGATAAACAAAGTAGTTTTTAATCTAAGACTAATTTAAGAAAAACACAGGTTTCAAGCTTCAATGGAGGTTTTGGTTAAAAATTTCGTGAAAGAACAAATAGACAAGAGAAAGAGATGACAAAGGGAATCTTAGAAAGTCTGAGTCATAATTTTTCTTTGTTATATTTGCTATAAACTCCTTTAAGTTTAACTAAAACTTCATATTACCCCTTAGTTTTTGACACTATTCATTTTCAAATACATACCTTTTTGGTTGACTGAAAAATTAATATTTGAACTACAATTAGTTTTTACATGAAAATGTTTTATGACTTTGGACTTTTTAAATAACAATGCATATATTTTTATCACATGAATTTATATGAAAGCATTGAACAGTCGAGGTTTTTTCTCATAGAAATATTAGATAAAAAGCATCTACATTTGAGTAATAAATATAAAAGTATATATGTTATTTATAACTAATGTATATTTATTCAATCGTACATACTCAAAGTTAAAGTTAACATCTTTAAATATAAGTAGAAACTTTTTTAATTTAATACATTTTTAATATATTATAATTAGATTTTTATTCTTATACTACTTTTTATAACAAGCATAATTCATGCTATACATAACGTTATTTTAATTCCAAATCGACCCGACCCGATTAATGAAGACACTCATTTTTTCAAATTAAAAGTAAGGTAAGAATTAGGATCTACCTAATTAAAAATTCTAGATTCGTCACTGACAGTAAAGCATGCAGGCTGACTGTTGTTTGCTGCGCAGCAACCTGCCTGCTTGCTTGTCTTTTATTTTTTTAATTCACCTTTTAATTATCATGACTGACAGGTTGTTACGTAATTTGTCACGTTTTTACCAAACGTTGATCTTTTTTTTTTTAATTATTTGGTAGTATATTCATTGATAATCGTTTTTATAAAGTGAAAATACAAACTGCCTTAGGAGCAGTAAAACAAGTAACCTGTTTGCTGCGCAACAGCCGGTCAACCTGCTTGCTTTTTTTTTATTCGCTTTTTAATTATCATGACTTGAAGCTTCTTTTATCAAACGAAGTTTGATAAAATAATTAAACTAAAAGAAACAATTATTAAAAGAAATTCCAATGATGCCATGTAAGAATTTTTTTGGAAAATAATTTGTCAGCAAAATTTTGTTTTATTTATATAATAGATATTAAAACTTAAAGGTATTTCATCGGCCAAGAGCATAATTATTGGATGGTTATTTATGTAATTTCCTCGGTTAAAAGCTTCTAGCTAGTGTTGAACGCTTGTCAAGTTAGCGTTTCAAATAGAGGCTCTTTGTCCTAATTTAAAAACTTGAAGCTTCTTTTATCAAACGAAGTTTTTTGTCTAAGTAGGAACTTTTTCATAAAAGATTAAAGTTTGAAGCTTATAAAAACTCCTAAAAGCGGCCTACCAAACATAACTAGATTAATACCCAGTCGGTGACCGGGTAAAAAGATAAATTGATATATGAACCGATCAGGTAAAAAGATAAATTGATATATGCATCATACATTGCAAAAAATATACGTCAAATTATTAGAAAATGTATTGTGAAAGAGAGAAAAAAAAGCATATAGTTTAATTGTAAAGATTGTTTTATTGATATTTTTATGAGTCTTATGATATTAGTATTTTTTTTTTTTGGCATGTTTATTGATATATGAAGTTTAATGATAGATTGAATATAAAGTTCAGATAAAATTCTACACACGTGTAATTTTGGGTATATCATGTTAAGGTTGTCAATAGTCAATCTAACCCGATACTCAATTTGAAGAAAACATTTTTAGGTCAAGTATTTCAACTTGCCAACCCAACAACTTGATTTTTTTTAGGTTAGTTCGGGTTGGCTCCTTTGGTTGTCAGGTCCACCTAGTGTACAAAAACGGTTTTTACTCAATTCGACCCGGTTTTTTGGTCAATGAGGCCAAAACCGAAGTTGACCCAACCCAACCCTACCGGTTTTTGGTCAAACTTTGACTAGGTATTGACCAGGTTTTACTAATTTTTTTTGACCAAAACCCGTGCCAAACCCGATCTCAACCAGATATAAAAACGAAAACCCAAACGGTTAGTAACCGCTGGGTTGGGTCAGACCCGGTTGTTGACCAGTTTTGGGTTCAAGTTCGGGTTTCAACCGGGTTTTTTGCACACCTCTAGGTCCACCTCCCAACCTGAAATAGTTTTATATTAATTTGTTTATAATTAATATTGATCTGTTTAACAAAAAACCACACATTTGACATTTCAACCCGTCAACCAATTTGTCTCGAAAGCAACTAATTTGACTAAATTGATCCAATAACAACCCATTTAACCTAATAACACACAAACCTACTGGTTGACGCAAGTTGGGTCTTGGTTGTAATTAAAGATATAAAACTTTAGTGGGTCTGATTAAGGTTAAAGATCTTTATGTAGGCTAAAAAAAAAATTCTTATTGTTAAAAAAATTTAATTATAAATTTGAGAAAAATTATACACTATAAATAGTTATAATTCTTGCATGAACAATAATGGTGGAGTAAATAATCCCAATTCTTTTAAACGAACTTTAAAAAATCAAATGTTTAAAAATATATAGTAGTAATGTTGATAAGATACTATTTCTCATTATGTTTAACAATTGTGTTCTAGTTATATAGACTGCAGTTAATTTACCAACCCATATATTAATTTGGTTTTTATTATGTTCAAGTTAAATTAAAAATAAATCAAAACTTTTATATTTTTTAAAATAATTTGTTTGTATCTAGTATTAAGCATCTTCTTTAAATTTCAAATATAATTACTAATATATTTGTTTTATATTTAACTTCATTAATGAAAAGATCCTTCTATAAATAAATTTTAAATCATTTTTAAAAATAGACTCAATCAATCAAAACACAAGAAAATAAAACCAACAACCAATCAAAAGCTAGAGAATTCAATCTTT
Organism: Erigeron canadensis; assembly: GCF_010389155.1. Classification (NCBI taxonomy): domain Eukaryota; kingdom Viridiplantae; phylum Streptophyta; class Magnoliopsida; order Asterales; family Asteraceae; genus Erigeron; species Erigeron canadensis. The sequence continues at coordinate 19,872,261 of NC_057763.1, forward strand.
TTTCTCTCAGTTCTACCGGCAATATATATATATAATTTGGAATTAATTGAAAAAAATTAATAAATTCTTTTGTCTGGTTAAGACATTAATATTAATCCGAGAAATTTTATATTAATAATAATCATTATCTAATATCATTGTTTGAGCAAAACAACTCAAACATTTTCGTTAGCTCATTATTTGCGTAAAGCAAACTTTATTATTAGGATTTTTTATGTGGGACGCATCGCTACATGCTTGTGCACAAAGTCGTTAATCTGGTGTTGGACCATCCGCACGAGATGCACTTTTATCATTTTTACATGGAGTATATAAAATGGGCCCATCACACAAAGGAAAACCAATAAAAAAAAAAAAAAAAACCCAAAATGTATATTTTAACCAACAACTCCAAACAATTTTAAAGATTTATGTATGATCCGATTACATTCAAAACTATACCCAACAGTTTTGACTATTTTTTTTTATAGCAGCGAAAACATAAGATTTCCATAGCCAAATACGATAAACATTAAACTAAAAATGTTTGTCAGTAACTAATTTTATACTTATAAATTGTTAACCAGAAAGTATTATTTCAACGTGGCGTGGCTGTTTTTATAATGACAATATACATAAAAAGGGCTGATGGTTGATAACCATAAATAATCATGTTTGCACATCTGACATTTTCAACAAACAAATTCAAATATGTAAAACCTTAAACATATGATGAAAAGAAAAGAATGCCAATAAAATTAAATTAAAAACTACACAATTAATTAGTAAATGATATAATCATATGTTGCGGAAGTATCAACCGCAAGGAATAATTAAAAGATATAATCACAATAGATTTAGAATAAGAAAGAATTTCAAAATAATCAAACCCAAATTAACTATTACACTGTATTGTTTAGTTAACTTAAGACATGAAGGTAGAAGAGAGGAAAAGAAAGTTTTCCTTCCTAATCACCTCAAAAATAAGAGGAAAACTTTTGAAACAAAAAACAACTACACTCCCCCTCCTAATCCTTTCCACTCATTCCCTTTCCACACTTAAAAAATCTTAAGAATGTATTATATAATTTTTTCCCTCTCTTCTCCTTTCCTTTCCACCTCTAAATAAACTAAACAATATAGTGTTATAAAATTATCATTTTTTATCCCAAATCAAACAAAGCTGAATAAAGAGACAACATGGGGGGAAAAGAGGGAGAAAGAGAATTCTCGGGACTAAATTCGATGGAGGGGGAGCGAAAGTTGAAGAAGTAACACCCAATTCCGTTTCATATAATGAGTGCGTTGTTGGGCTGGATTTGGACATGTGCAACCCGCGCAAACAAGTAGGACTCAATGTTTTATAAAGGCCTAAAATTTTGTTGGTTCAACCATATATATGAATAAATAAAAAATAATATTACAAAAATATTATATTTAGCCTATTGGTAACGTTTTTTTTTTTCCAACTCTTAAGCACATACGTTTGAAACTAGCATAACTAATGTTTTTTTTTATAAAATCACAGAGTCTTTTACTTTTGTTTCTAATAAACTGTCAAAAGTATTTATTCTTATTTTTTTTATTTATTTATCTATCATTATAATCTTTACTATAATTTTTAGTTTATCATTACTATGAAATGATTTTCAAGTTACTCTAAAGAAACTTAAAGAGTATGAACAATCATGACTTACGTTTTAAAGATTCTTAAAATATGAGACTTATTTTAGTATAGAACAGGGCCTTCGAAAACCGGCCTTGTACGTTGTATATATTCATAATTATAAAGAATGACTGAATACTTTTTTTTTTACATAATAACTGAATACTTTTACAAAGTAACTATACTTGTTCACATAATACAAGTTTTTATTGCATAAATACAAATATTTATAATTAGCTTGAAGAAAATATATAAAACTTTAAATCGAAACTATGTACAAGCCAAAGATAAAATGAAACATTTCTTCTATGAAAAGTGAAAACTTCTAGAATCTCAAGGCAAACGAGACATGCCAAATATATAATTAAATATTAGACACTACTCATTTTGATATAATCAAGACTAGTATAAAATAAAAGCATAACTAGTAAACATTTACGGGTTTAGATAATAAAAGTAAAAATTATACTAATATGCAAGTAAGAAGCTCCCCGTTCGTCCCAGGTGTACTCGTCCCTCCATGAACGAATGGCTTCACTTGTTTCTTTTTTTTTTTTTTTTAGGTTTTCAGATTTACATCTTTAGATTTACATCTTTGGTCTCTTGAAGTTTAAATACATAAAAGTATGTTTAATCTTTTGACAACTTTAGTCCTTTTTATTTATGTCTATTTATCCTTTTATTTCTAAATCATACAAATTCATTTTATTAATAACAAAACATATTACATGAACTAAGAACACATTACATAATGAAAACATATCACATAATAAAAACATATTACATAATAAAAACGCATTACGTAATAATTAACTAGTCACGACGATCCTCTAGTGACATACTTCCTAAGCCTTGCTAAGCTTTTTGGTCGAGCCACCATAGGTCATGCGGCGGCATTCTCACATCTTCGATGGTTTTGTCTTCACTGCAATTATCATGGTACGATTCAGCCCAAGTACACTGGTCTCCCAATGTGTGACCGGCATCAAAGACATCCTTGATTGCAGGTTTGATCCTCATAATCTCCTCCTTCAGAAAGTAGAAGTATTGCTCTTCATGCTTCGACATCTTATGATTTGGCGCCTGTAATTCCTTCAACATGCCCTCGCAACGTCGCCTTTTCTCCCTTAAACCTTCCATAATCCCGGATATTTCTGTTTGAATGAGGGTGTCTTCTTATATATCATCCATGATTAGTGTTTTCATCTCATCCACAGTCATGTGAGGCCGGTAAACGTTGTTTGATGATGATGCCATTGCATATGAAGATTGAAATGGAAATTGAAAGAGTGCAATGGAGATTGAAATGAATTTAGGATGTCCCTATTATGATGGAATCGTGTTTATATAGGCAGATAAATAAGTAGCCGTTTAGGGACTAAATATGTAAATATATTTGAACGTTGGATGGACTTAAAATGTAAATAAATTTGAAATTTGAACGTTGGAGGGACTAGTAATGTAAATAAATTCGAAATTTGAACGTTGGAGGAACGTTGTTTACTTTATCTATATATAGTATGTTCTTCATCAAACATCTCAGACTTAAAAAACAATCCAGATCTAACATTTATATATTTCTATCATCCAAATGGCTTCTACATCAAACATCACTTTTCAAAACCACCATTGTCTGTCAATCAGGTGGAAGACAGTATGGTGGCTGATATCCTAGACCACGTAACATTTCAAGAGGAAATGGTGGCAATTATGCATAAGCTAAATGACAAGAAGAAATGGTGCAGTCAACAAATTTCTAGTTTACACGCAAGAGAATGTATAGAGCTTGAGTTTCAGTATATAAATTACTTGCAAGGGAAGATTAACCTCCAAAATGCGATTGAACAACTTGACAGTGCGGCTTTCACGTTGAGGATGTGGAACAAATCTGCGGAACGACAATATCAATTGGTTTAATTATTGTATGCGTCTTTTTAAAAATAAAATTGTATGTGTATTTTGTTTGTATTTTATTTCCATGTGTGTTTTGTATTTTATTTCACGTTTTACTGTTTTAAAAAATAAAATTGTATGTGTGGTGAACGTTGTATTTTATTTTTAATGTGAAATAAATTATGTGTGTTATTTAATTTATGTTAGATATTGGAAGGATTGACAGTGTAAAGTTAGATAAAGTGTAAATTAAATAAAAGGTGAGTCCAAGACTAGTCCTTTATATAAGGTTAAATTTAAAAAGATTAGTCTTTGGATGGTATTTTGCACGCTGATTAGGACTAGTCCTCTGAGAACGAGTCTAGGTACAAGGCAGCCTTTAAGTGATACTTTACTCGGTCTTTTTTATATGGATAGGAGAGGATTATTGTTGAGCGAATCTCGTGGCAACGTCCCCTAAGCAGTTCCACCAAGGGTTCCACCAAGGGACCACATATCTATTTAAACATATCTATTCAAACAAACAATTAATAAGATTCTATAAAGGGAGATTAGAGAAGAAAATGAATGGTATTGGCATATTAACATCTAAAAATATTAAAAAGATTTTTTAAGATAATTTTTAGGGAGGATAAATCCCACTTTATGCATTTCTTTAGACACATGTCAACTACCTACTACCTCATAGCTTTCAATTTTCTATTTAAAATTAAATTTAAAACTAAACTATATGTACATATCTCACACCCAAGAAACTATTTTAACTAGGCTAATTCTTCTTAAATGTAAAACGATTATAACCAAAACATATTACAAAATCATATAATAATACGAGTAACAAAGACAAAGAAAGCAAGAATAGCTAAAAAGCCAAGATTAGCATAATAATATCTAATAAGGTTCATAATCCATCCATTAATTCATCCATCATTAAAGATCTCAAAATACCAATTAACACCACAAGTACTGATATCCATCCATCCATCATTTACTGTAAAATGAGGTGTTTAATTGAAATATTAAAAAAGGGAAAATGAAAAAAGCCTACTAAAAGAAAGATAAAAGGAGACCATTCATCAAGATGAAACGGAAGAGGATCAACGCTCTCTAAGCTTCCACGTTAGTAGCAGACCTCTTAGCAGTAGGGGTAGGGGTGCAGATAGCCCAAACAATGCCATAAGGGTCCTTCACCTTCCCCACGCGCCCACCACAATACGCGCCATCACCTTCAGCCTCAGTTATTTCACCTTCAGCAACCGCACCAGCCTTAATTGCTTTCTCCACAGCACCTTCAATGTCCTCAGTTTCCAAACAGAACACTAGCCCACTGCTCACCGTTTTCACACTATTCACAAAAATAAAACCTCATTCAGAATTTTGTACAGCCATAATTTTTTGTAAATTTCACAAACTAAAACAGTAAATACAACACTTCAACAAAACGATATGATAAAATAATGATAAATTTTACCGCCACACAGAGCCAGTAATTTATGTCTAACGGACCGAATATGAATTTATGTTTTCGTTTAGTTAACCAATGAATCTTGAACTAATAGATAGCTATTAAAAATAGTTTTTATCGGTAATATACGAGGAATATGTATTTACAATTAGGTAAGCGAGTTTTACAGTCACAAAACCACAATGAAAATATATAATAAATAAATGTTAGGTGACAGTATAATAAACTAATTATTTTTCTTCAATGTAAAACAAACAATATATTTTAACCATCACAAGAGAATCACAAAATAAAATCTCAACTGTCATATCCATTTCTACAATTATTTAATTTCTTTCAACTAAAATAACACCAGTACTACACAAATATAAATAAATGGATAATATATACTAAAGTAAAAGAAAAACAAAATAGAAGACAACTTATCCATAAAGAACATCAGTAAGATACTTATTTGTATTTATTTCTTATTATAAGACCAAAACAGAACATATATAATAGTATGACAGGACTACAAATCTTTAAAATTACTATCAAAATCATAATAGATACAGAGATCTATTTGTATATTCCCTCATTAAATGTAACATAGATATTCATATATCAAAAAACATAAATAAAACGGAAATATAACAAAATAGATACACAGATCTGCATGTATATAAGCTTAATCTAAATAGCGGCCCATATAACTCTAAATGTGACAAAAAGAAAAATTAAAAACAATATTAATGAAATATATATATAAAAAACACGAACAGATCAGCATATGACAGGTCTAAAAAACAAAATAAATCATCAAAATACACAGATCTCACAAAATGTACGGAATATTAATGAAAAATAATGATAAAAAATGACTTACAGAGCTGATGAATCATCAGAGAGATCAGAAACGATGAAAGAAGAGCCAGCGAGTTTGATTTCAGCAGAGACGAGAACCGGAAGCTCCTGGTCAGCCTTTCGTTTCGGATTAGTAACACGATTCACCTCCTCAGCACCAAACGCAGCTTTGTAGAACGAAACGGCGTCGTTTGCCTTGGACGCTTCAACAAACACCTGTGGCTTCACGGCCGTGAACGTCACCGTCTTCTCAGCAGCGCCGTTGTTGTCACCGGTAGTAACTGCCGCGCCGTTGGTTCCATCAGTCGCCATTTGTTGTTGAGATTAGATATTAAAATTGAAATTGGAAACCCTAAGAGAGAGAAAATGTTGTATGGAAATGATGGAGGAAGTTATGGGTGTGGGGAGGGTGTGGGGTTTTATAGAAGCGAAGAAGCGGAACCGTTTGTGCTTTTTCTCAGGGGTATAAAATAAAAATAGATATCAGAGGTTTGAATCGGGATTTTATGTATCTACCCTTGTTTTATGGTGTTTATTACGTTTTTGCCAGGTTTAAGTGAGTGATATCAAAGGGGTAAAATGGGGAAAGTGGAAATATTGAGCATGGAAATGGGGTTGGGAATTGGGTTTAATTACGAAATGTGCCACTGACTAGGTTGGAGAGTGGATGGATGAATATGTGTATGCGACGTGGAGGATGGTCATGGGGCCACATTATTGGGTGGGGTTACCTACTGCCTTAAACAAGCTTTCCTTTTACGTTTAGATTTATTTAATAAACTAGTAGAAAATTTTGTTAAAATAATATTGTGTTCATTTAACGAAAATTTTGTCAAAAATAATATTTATACTTGTAATTTATAAAGTGAGGTTTGTTATTGTAAAATAAGTATTAAAATAAAACAAATAAGATAAGGTTTTGACTTTTTGATCATGGTTAAATTGATGCTTGAAGATTCACGAAGCAATTGATGTACGATGATTTTCATGATGCACGGTAATTATTGAAGAAAAACCTATTATTTTATTTGTTTTACTTTAATACAATATAAACTTCATAATTTAATACTCGATAAATTAATAACTTCAATAAAATTAATAATTTGTTCGGTCCCAACTTGAGACCAGTACAAAATTGAACCTCAATTAATAAAATAATAAGATAATAACTTTTTTGAAACCACAATGTAAATATACTAGTCCCAATAAATAATAAATTAATAATTCTTTTAATATTTCAAAATTCTAACATTGTCTAGAAAAATTAAATTTATAGTCACTTGTTTTCTTTTACACTATGTTCTTGAGTTTTTTTTAGGTAGGAAAAGAAATGAATCCAAATGATTTTTGTGTGAATTGAGTTCTTAAGTTTTTTTTTTAATGATAGAAAGGAAATGAAGTAATATAATTTGAAAGAATTTTTTAATTGTTTTTGTTTTAAAAATCTTTCTCTCATATTTGGGATGATTTAGAAAGATTATATCTTTTCTGTTCTCATCTCATCATTTCAATTCTTTTCCTTTAAAATGGAACTCAAGAACATAGTGTAAAACTTGAAATCTATATTGAATTTATCTTTAAATTTTCTCATCGCATTTAAGAGTATTGAAGAGTTGAGATATTGTCTTCTCGTACATTGAACTATTTTTAATTCAAAACAATGCACTTACAAGTTTATTTAATTTAATGTGTGAACATAAATTGAAAATGGAAATTAAAAAGGAAAATTTTGAAGGTCATATATGAATATCTTTAAATTAATAATTTATTAATTTATCGATATAATAATATCTCGATAAATTTATGAAAAATCCCGGTTCTCAACATTATTAATTTATAGAGGTTTTACTGTAGTTTTTTTATTTTACCTAAAACCCTATAAAGTTTCTCATCATCGTAAAACTAGAAATTATTTTACAATTTTAAATTTTGGCAACTTATTTATCTAATATATTTTTATTTTTATTTTTAACCCAAAAAATGAGAATTCAAATTACATAAAATTAAAAATAAACTTTCACTAACTAGTACTCGTATAACATATTTTTGTATAGGGCTAGCATGGAAAGTACTCGTACTTTGACACTTTTGTTATTGTTAGGCTCGTACAAAAAAAAATTGCTATTCGAGGGAAGTAAAACGGCTAAAACATCTTTAGTGGGGCTCCGTACAGGTAGCCAGTCACTTTTCAATTTCTATTTAATTTTGGATAATTTAAATAGATGAAATTAATGATGTGTACTGCCATGTAAGCCACCAAGTCATCACTCCTCCATACAGGTAACCTAACACCATTTTTTCCGGCAACATCATCTTCTCTGGCAATACATTTTCTGGCAACATCAAACTTTGATGATTTTCTACTAAAAGTGCTTTTTGAACCGATCCTGGTAATACTTTCATCGCAACCTTTTGCCTAATAGTATTTGAATCAACACCTTTTCATCTCACTCCGCAAATTCATTGACAAAACTCTATGGACTAAACTCCAATCACTTCGCTTTTCCGAAATTCTTTATATTGCAATCTATTTACTGGTATACCTAATCGAATCCCCACATCCCAATAAGCAATGCCAAATTCATATGCTAAAATACAAAACAAAATAAACATATTTCCGGTCATCACTTCCGGCTCACCCCCACCGGGAATCTCATCAAATCATTACAGACCACACTGTCAGGCCCCACATATCATCCCTACTCCACCATCTCTTACGCCTAATTTTGCTTTGTGAATAAACAAAAAATTTATTCATACCGCCTTCGCCGGAAATAAGCCACCCCTTACAATATGCTACAAACTCCCCGCCATAGCCACCACCACCACCCAAATCATAATAGTTGTTCACATGCAATCATCATCGGCATCAAGTTTTTATTATCATTCATTTCTTGTCCTAAATCTGAAAAATCATGAAGTATGAAAATTGAAATCTTAAGAAAACTAATGTGAGGTTTTTTAATGGCGAGAGGTGTTGAGGCTTAGAGACAGTGATGGCCTGAAATCGTCATTGTGCGATCTAAAAGAAAAAGGGAACAAATAACCATTTAGGAATAAACAAAATATTTCTAATTAATATTAAATTAAATGTTATGTCAGTCAGGTGAATAAACTAGGATACAACCGGTTAAATAGACACCACGTAAGCAAAAGCAGGTCAAAGTCCCACTAAAGCTGTTTTAGCCGGGTTTTTTTTCCTTCAATAGCAATTTTTTTTTGTACGAGCCCCACAATAATAAAAGTGCCAAAGTACAAGGACTTTCCATGCAATTAGCGCTTTTGTATAACATATTTTGTACACAACATGTAAACTACATGGAACAAATTCATAATTCGGTAATGTAACATCAAATCTTTTCCCATGTTGACTTTGTAATTAGTCAGCTTTTAATTTCTTATTAAGTAGTTATACGTGATATAATGTAGCTAACTAATATATGGATAATTATATTTGAAATGTGGATTATGTGTATGTCAATTAAGTGAACTGATGTGAATTATATGGTTAAATCTGTTTTTAAAAGATAATTAAGGTTTCCCATTTTCAGTTTCTACGTTTCATAGCCACCAAGAAGTTCCTTCATTTCATGTTGCAATATAATTGATTTTTATGTTGATTTGAAAAAAAGGGAGAGGTGGGTTTGCTTCCATTTCGTGTTTTATTTTAAGGACCTTCAAAGCTCAATTTGTATATTATAAAGCATTTTGGCCTTTTCTTTTAAAAAAAAAATAATTTGAACTATCCAAAATACTCATATTCTTTATTTACTAATTTAAGCATCTCTACTTAATATACGTATAATAACCTTAAATCTCAACCATTTATTTTTTCTCTCTCCTCAAATCTCAACCACTCATTTTTTTTTCTCTCCTCCATAAATCATCTTATTACTCTAATTCATTCAAAATCTTTTATCTCAAAAACCGTATATCGATTAATTATAAAATTTGTATGAATGTTCTTAAAATTTCATGCTCTTTTATTGATGTCATTCGATATACTTTCAACGAATTTTTAAATCCAATAACGGAGACCGTACGCCTAAAGCATTTGGCTATCACATTCATCCCATCATCTTACCGCCGCAACACACAGACACTATCTCTCGTCTATATTAATGAGTAACGTAAACTCTTGCTAAATGAATGTCTTTGCTTTGACTTTGAAAGTCTTTATATACTACAAAGAAAAAACAAAAATATCATTCTAATAACATTGATTCAGATAATTAAATAAAATTATCTAGATTCAATATACTTCTTATTCTTATACTAGAGTGGTGTTCGTGCGTTTCAGTAGCGACGGTCTATAACGCTTTAGACACCGTAACGGTTTATAGCGTTCAGTTTACTTTCATGAGATGCGTCAATGCAGGATCTAACTGTATATATCATTCTAAAAATAAAGTCGCAGATTAGGTGCAAAAAATAATGAAGTGCAAACACTAACCATGAAAAATAACCACTTACAATTGTAAGGGAGGAGACCAAGACAATTAAAAATAAATAAAAGTCAAAGATTAAAATTTAATACGAATATAAAAAAAATACGAATATACAAAGGACATAATTGGTTCGTAATTTCTTGAGTTATAAATTTTTTCTTATCCGTAGCAATAACTTCAGCAATAATTTTAGATTAATGGGGATTTTATAACAATAGGGGGTTTAGGTAATTGTAGAGTTTTTTTTATTAAGGGTAATCTCGGAATTTCAGGGATAAGGTGTGTGAAGGTAGTTTAAATATAGAGGGTATATTAGGTAATTCAAAGATAGAGAGTTGAATGATGGAGGGAGTAGTTTATTTATATAGGTAGTATAGATATAGATACACATTCACATACTTATATCGAATAAAATACTCATATTCTATCGTCATCGTGTTATACATATGTATACATTTACATATACTAATTTGGATTGTACATGTTAGTGCAATCCAAATATAGGATTTTTTTTATACCCTTTCTTAATTAAGTCCAATCTAAATATAGGATTTTTTATATCCTCTTTTAGTTATATGTATAGATTTTAATTTTAACATATAATCCATATTAAGTGTATCATGAAATTTTACTTTTATAATGGTTTTAAAGTTGAATTTTTGTGTATACGGGTCAAAAATCTAGTACATCGAAAATTTCAACCAAAGTGTTATCTATACTTCTATACTACATTATAAAAATTATACCTTATTGTTGAAAAGTTATAAAAAGGAGAGTTTGAAAATGACCAATTTACCCTTAATGAACCCTTCTTATTTAATATTTATAAGAAATTACCTAATTGCCCTTAATGAACTAATTTTTCACCCTAAACTCTTATATATCTTTTAAAATATCTCCACTATCAACTTTACATTAATTACATTTACATCAATCTACATCATTCGACGTCTCCACCACCCTCGCCGACTCGCCGCCACCATAAAAACATCGTCTCTGTCACTACCGCCGCATTGCGCGGGTACCGTGCTAGTAATTATAAGCAATTACTTCAAATATTTTTCAACCCAAACCGCTTTTACCCTACGCGTAATAGGTTTGGGTGGATAAAGTATCTTGATTTGAATAACCGGTTCCAAACCGGGTCAACTTATGGTCAAACCCGGTTTTGTTTAGTTGACTTTTACCCGAATCGGGGCGGGTCGGGGTCGTACCCCGGTTTGGAGAAACTCCGACTTTTGCCCACCTTCAGTTGGCCGTCAATGTTTTTCAATCCAAACAGTGGATCTGAGAGTTTTGATTGCTTAATTGTTATTTCGGCCGAATATAGAGCCCAAAGAGAATTTCAATTGATGGGCTTCATCTTAAAATTTGGCCCACTAGCTTAAGAGTATATTGACCCACTATCTAAAATTTCGACCCAAGTCTCCAATGTCGAATTCAAACTTTCGATTTGTGAATTAAATATTACTGTCGGGGTTTTCAATATCAAATTTCGCTCCTTATTTCTGTTATTTTAACTTATTTAATTCAGTCAGCTATATAATAAATTTGATTTTTGTTTGTACAACCGATTAAGTTAAAGGATTTTGGGTGTTTTGATAGATTGAACGGTAATTCTCTGTTGGTAAAAGTTTTCCTCCCTTGTACGTCGGCTCGAATGTATTTAGATCTTTCAGGGTTTTTTAAGAGATCTTGTATATGTTTTACTTGAGTTTCTTCCCGTGATGATGATGATCATTTAGGGTTTTTTCCCGTGATAATCCTTGAGTTCTCTTTGATTAGGGTTTTTCCCTTTTTATAGTGATGTTTCGTGAAGGGTAAGTCTTCACACGCATTTTCTGCCCCCTTAACTTTAGCAATGATTTCCTTTATTTAAGGAAGTGATATGATAATATCTTATTCGTGTTTATCTTCTTTAACCCAGGCTGCGTAATACCCTGGGTAACTTTTTAGTCCGCAGCCTTTTCAAAGTGGGGCTCACCCTGGGTGGCAGCGAAAACACCATCAATTTTATTTTGGTTGAAATGAATTTTGATTAAACATTTGAGATGTTTAACCATGAAATACTTGTATTTATGTGTGGTGATTTATCTTTGCTTGGCTATGATTCGATTATGTGCTTACACGATAGATAATCTAGTGGGTTGTAGTCTAATATACTGAAAATATACAACTAGGTAACTTTGTATAAGGCACACAATTATATATTTTATATAAACTTGTCTTCCACATATTAGTGGGAATGTTATTAACAAGAATTTTAACCCGGACGTTGCTACGGGAGACATATCGCCGTCGTATCATGCAAACATACATTTAGCTTTACCCAAAAGTTTGGACACTTAAAGTTTACTATAAGAAGTAGAAAGTAATAGATAGCTAAAGTTGAAAAAACCGAGAGTTCGATGGCAAATGTTAGAAATCTTATAATAAGAGATAAAAAGTAGAGAATAAAGATTTGATGATTAAAGTTAAAACCCAACAGTCAATTGGTAAAAATTAAAAATTTTGTTACTTAAGTTTGTATAAAAATGTTAGACTAAAGTTAAAAAACCTAAAAATTAAGTGGTAAAAAATAAAAAACTTTAAAAGTATACTATAGTAAAAAAAATGATGATGACAGCATGATGTCAGTATTAATTAAAAGTTTGGACACTTAAAGTTTCTTATAAGAAGTAGAAAGTAATGAATAACTAAAGTTGAAAAAATCGAGAATTCGATGGTAAATGCTAGAAATCTTATAATAAGAGATAAAAAGTAAAAAATAAAGATTTGATAATTAAAGTTAAAAACCCAACAGTCAATTGATGAAAAATTAAAAACTTTGTTACTTAAGTTTGTATAAAATTGTTAGACTAAAGTTAAAAAACCTAAAATTTAAGTGGTAAATTATAAGAAACTTTAAATGTACACTATAATAATAAAAAAAAAAAAAAACTGATGCACGTGGTTACTGTAGCTAAGGGGTTTATGAATTGTTATATATATAATTTAGGGGAATTTAAAAATTCAGTGACTATAATTTGGAAATGATAGTGTCTCGAAGGGGGACTTGATCTAGCTACGTTTGCCTGAAATAATTTCTGGATAACTAACCGATTAACAAAAAAGATGTCGTCAGATTCTGAGAGGATTTTACAATCGTGGTTAACTTCGTCATTAACACTACCTGCCGACTCACGAGGGATTTTATCACTTGAAAAAACCTCCAGGGATAAGACCGAAACTAACAACTACTACATTATAAAACCCTTCTATGTGAAACCATTGTCTCACAAAAAACGATATTTTCCAGTTCCTTTTCTTATGAGTAACGATGTCATATGTGTTCACCATTAAAATTCGTATCACAAGTAGTTATAGGCTTATAACTACCTTAACGGTCCATTGGATTTTTGTTAAATTAGTTTCTTTTTTTCGTTCCATTGAAGCTGACTCCGTTCGGCCCTTTTGTGACAATAAGTGGGTGTTTAGTACTAGAAAATCATTAAGAATGAAAATATAATAAAGAATAAAAATAATGAGAAAAAGAGTGATTATCTATACTATATTATAAAGCAGATTCTCTCTAGATTTTCAACATTGAAGTTGAAATTTTCAATATTGATTTTAAGTACTTCCCCAAAATGCCCCTCCTATCTATTCTATATTTATTTAAAATAACTATAATACCCTTTTTCTCTCCTCAAATCTCAACCAATCATCTTTTTTCTCTCTCCTCTATAAATCATTTATTCCTCCAATTCATTCAAAATCTTTTATCTCAAAAACCGTACATCGATAAATTTAAAAATTGTATGGGTGTTCTTAAAATTTCATGCTCTTTTATTAGAGATGTCATTCGATATATTTTCGACAAATTTTTAAATCTGAGGGCGGAGCCCGTACGGCTAAGGCATTTGACAATCATATTCTATGACATATCAACTCCTATAACCTATCATGCTCTATGACCTAGGTATCACCCCACCATCTCACCGTCGCAACGCGCGGATACTTGCTCTCGTTTTGAAAAAGATAAATACAGTTGTTTGATATAAAGAGAAAGAAAATAAGAGAATTACAAAAAAAAAATTAATAATACTTTTTTTATAAGTTAATTACTTTATCATTTAATAATAATTGAGATTAGTAAATAGAACTCATCAAAACTTAAAATAAAAAAAATAAATCATTCTAATTCTCACAATTCTCTCCAATTTGTAAAAAATAGAGAGAATGAAAATCATTCCACATCCTTCTTTTTCATATTCATTCTCTTGTCACACCACAAACATAAGTTCTCATTCTATTTTTCTCTCTTCCATTCCCTTCTACCAAACACCCCGTAAGTATTAAATCGGTTCGTTCTTCATATGTAGGTTCAAACGCCTAAAATAATCAATAAAAGTAAAATTCTTAATTATGAAATAAGAATTTTGACGTTGGTTAATCTCATCCTAAATCGTCTAATGGTTAGTTGCCTTACGAAATGTTTACTCAAAAACGTCAAAAGACTTTACCCTCTTTCTACACCTATTAAAGGAGGTCGTCCTTTTCTCAAGAGTAAATTACGAAAATGATACCCATGGTTTGGGTGAAATTACTAGTTTCACACTTGAAAGATCAAAATTACGCCAATGATACCCATCGCTTACAATTTTACACTCGGACCATACCTGGAGCTGACGGTCATTAGTTGAATCGTGAAGTAGTCCCATTTACCTTGCATGTGAGGTATGAAACATATAATTTAACAACATTTAATATACACTTTTTCTTTATAAATTTGTATTCTAAACAAACTTATTTTTGCTTTAAAATAATTTTTTATTATATTTTTAAAAGTTCTTTATTTGTGAATTTTTTTAATAACAGCGAGTTAGTAATTAGTAGTTAGCAGTTAATATTCGACACACCATCTAATTGGGCAGTTTGTGTAGCTCGAACCATGCATGCCTTGGATGGAAACTCAAGAATCTCGAACCCCCCCCCCCCCCCCCCCCCAACACACACAACTCATTATATTATACAAATGTAGGAAGTGAGATTTAAATATTGGTTGATTTCCCAAACTTAGGTATTCAATCACTAAATAAGAGTTACTTTTTGTTATTTTGTAATATAACAATCCTACATGAAATATTTTATAATCTTTATTAAACGGTTAATGCAAATTTTATAAAAATAAAAGTAAAAGACAAGGTGTTACTCATTTTAATTTGAATATGCTTTTATCGGTTGTCAAATCTACTCAAAATTGAGTTATTTAATTAAAAAATACATGTAGAATTAAAAGTACCTTTCTACAATATTAATACATTTTGTAAATTGATAGTCTTTTTTTAAAATATAAAAAAGTTTAAAAAAATATAATAATAAATTGTTTTAAAAAGTAATAAACTTTTTATAAAAAATTAATTTATTGATGAATAATAAGTTGTGTAAATTACACGGATGACACACATGGTTTGTTTAAATTACATGTTTTATACCTTACATGCAAGGCACATGAAGCTACTTAACGATACAATTAACAATCCTCCAGGTATGGCCCGAGTGCAAAGTTATCAACCAAACCACATGTATCATTTCAATAATTTACTCTTTTTTCAATTACACTTCAACTTTGAGATATAGGTAGTCCTTCTATCAGGGATTGGCTTGAGTATACTCAGGCTCAAGTCTAAGGGGGCATGGTTTACCCCTATTAATCGTCCTACCTTCGAGCGAATTAGTAGGAGGTTTTCCCCCATTGGGTATTTGAAATAGACATTTGTAACACCCGTCATTTAAAAACCTAGATTTTCAAAAACTTTCGCCTAACGACGTTTAATAATAGCGGAAAATGATCTCATATAAATCTGCCCATCCGTAACCGGATGAAACATTTGAAAACATTTGGTGTTACTAAATGCATCATCGAAATAATAAAAAAAAATCCAAGTCTTGGCACCAACATAAATGTCAAGCATTATTACATAGTCTTTAATCATAATATCGTAAATGAAGTAGCCAAACAAAAGGCTAAGGGTAGTTTAAGGATCAAGAACATAAATGCTATCGTCTTTAGTGTCTCTACTCATCCTCACCAAGCTATCCTTTCTCTAGCTCCAATCTCATCTAATCTGATGGCACAACATTTTCAAAGAGCAAGTATTAGCTAATAAATTAGCTAAGTAAGAATAACATATTTGAAAACATTTGCCGATTAGATATATTAACAAAATCATATCATCGTTATATGTTAATATCACATGATCATCATAAATATCATAAACATCATGAACATCATAAGCATCATATATCATAAGACATTAGGACCATCATAATCCTAAGTGTGCCTAATTTTCTTACGCAACTTTCTTTACTTCGTATCTTTTCTTTGTTTCTTTGCCTAGACGTAGGCTAAGTGACTTAAGCCATTTGCATAGGGATGTGGGGTTGTGTGTAGGCGGTCATAGACCATACAGGGAGTCCTCACACCCGACATGATGGGTAACCAAATATGCCTTTACGGATTGGTGGTTAGTTACTCCACCCAGAATAAACAAACATAACTATGCCACAAGGAGCAACTCAAGTGACCACATATGCACTAGCTTTACAACTAGCACGGGTTAAGCTTAACACAACTTTAAATATGCTCGAGACTTCTTTATTACATTAGTTTAGGCTACACTTTCACCTAAACTAATCACTTTTATCTTTACTTTATATTAACGTAGGCTACACTTTCACCTAAGTTGATCACATATCATCTTTACTTTAGGGACCTTAATGTGCACGTGAACATGACAATCCTAGTCAAAGAACTAGTGACTAGCTTATCAAGCCACACATGTAATCATATCATAAACATGTCACCATTACGTGTTCGTTCACATATCAAAAGCATAACATTATATCATGATCATTTAGCTTAAGCATAACATCGTGTCATGATACATAACATAACCATGGCATCATATCATATTCACATTTCATAAGCATATCTTCATTCCATAATATGGGAACTTACCTTATGCCTTTGCAACCTGCATATACATGTCATTCATCATAGAAGGTAAGCATCATATCCCATATCAACCTCCCATAATCCCCTTTACTTTACTTTTAATCATACATAAATGTTTGGAAGGTTTTACTTATGAAAGACGTGTTTTGTTGTACCACCAGGTGACAAAAGATGTTATCTTACCTTGGTACAGCTTATGAACCTGTTATGAACTAATTATAGTGCTTGCTAAGTGCTCTCGACTACCTATAATGAGTATAAGATCGTTCTATAAGATAAACAAAACTTAAGTACATCCTGGAACCATTTGTGCACCGCACAGGAATCTTGTGCGCCGCACAAAACCATGAAAAGATATTTGTGCACCGCACACAAAGTCTGTGCACCGCACAAATCAAGAAATTCAGACACAAAAACTTTACAAAAATCTGAGCATACAATCTGTGCGCCGTACAACCATTTTGTGCGCCGCACATCGGGCTCCCACCTGAAATTCACTTTCAAAACTTGCTTTTATGCGCCGCACAAAATCCTTGTGTGTCGCACAAAGCCAGTTCGACTAAAAACTAACTTTTAACCCTTTAATCGAATCCCATATGAATACCAACCATTAATTCGACCTGGGGACATAAAATTAACCCTTTCAGTTGCACTTTTAACAACTTTAATTAATCAATTCGTTCTTTAGTCTTTGCTAACACATATAAAACATTTAATCACCCGAAACACATGAATTCGGTAATTAATCAACCAATTAACCCAACCCAAACCCCATGGCCCGGATTGAATTCACTTCTAAGACATACTTGATCAGATTTTAGAGGAATATAACCTATATTACCTGCACTTGATGAAGGGGATTCAAGATCTAAGCAAAACTTGCCCGAAACACGAACAAACGAAGGGATTTGATGAAGAATTGCTTTGGGAGAGGAGGGAATTCGGTTCTAGGGCTTCACACATGAATTTGTGCATATATGGGAGTCTAATTACACCTTAAACTTCTGGCCATAAGTTTCCTTTAGTGCCCATAGGCCCCTCGACTTCCTAACGTTACTTTCATAGCTTAATTATCTTACCTGGAGACTTAATGATCTAACAAGCACTTAATTTTCATACTTTACTTTGAAATACTTTCATTTAATTCATATTAATCACTTCATATTAAACACATAAGCGTTTAATCACATAATTCCATATAGGGCACATATACTTAACGTTGACTAACGGAAGACCAAATAGTCAAACTTAATAAGTTTGGGATGTTACAACATTTCTACTTCTAGGGAGCTTTCTAGTGCGAACGTGGTTAAGATAACATATTTTAGACCTCTCGCTGTCAAATCACGACACGAATTTTCTAGCGAAATTATCCTTCGAAAAAAAAAAAAACATAACACCCTATCAATTCAATTAAACACATCAATTTTATCTTTACTTACAAATACTCCGTACATCCCTTTTTAATATAATATTTAGATCTCCTTATATTACAAAGACTAATAATATCATCCTCCCAACATAAAAAAATGTTGCTTCTTAGAGTGAATATATTCATTAATAAAACAATTCCCAAAATCATAAATAAGTTTTATTTAACCATATGTTTTACAGGAAACCCAACTTTATACTTAGATTATTATTATTTTTGAATGCAAATTAATTTTCTTATATAAATGATAAGTTGTTCTATATTTTAACTGTTTGATATAATTTTAATGTATCAAAGGCATTATATAATAACGATCATGGTACCCGCGCAATGTGGCGGCGATGACGGGGACGGCGGTCTAGTGGTGTTGGTGACGGTATTATTGGTGGTGGTGGCGATGTAAAGTGGTGTAGGTTGATGTAAAGATGATAGTGGAATATTTAAAAAGATAAGGGCTTAAAGTGTTAATTATTAAAATAAAGGTTTAGGGTGTTGATGTGTGAAAATCTAGTTAAATTAAATTCCTTAAAAATACTCCGAATCGAATACCACACACAATCGGGCAGTGGACCCGTTCGTATGCAATATAAATTAAAGTAAGTAAAGGTTCGTTCCACGGAGACTACAAAGAGCTAGCGAGTTTTAAGTAGTTAAAAAGATTTTGGTTTTTAAAGACACCACGTCATCTTGATTTTGTATTAAAAGTAAGTTGATTGAAAGAGTTAGAAATTCCTAAGAATTTATCGAAAAGAAAATTGTTTTATATCAAATAGGATTAAAAGATCATCCACTTCGACTCCATGACACACATTATTTAGGTTGCACTTAATTGAAGAACCAATTCGAATATCTTGATTAATAACCGAGAACTAAACAAAGACCCACCCCGTACCCATCAAGTTCGTTACTTTATTCAATTCCCTTAATTAACTAGTTCCATTACTAAGACCGGTACCCCAAGACGTCTTTCATAACTTTCCTAGTCAACTAATTGTTTTGGTTATTTAGATAACAATTGTGTCTCTTGATTGTACCCAACCATTAACCCGTTAACTCTTATTAACTATTAATTACTTTCTATCATACCCGTCATAGAAACAATCGTTTCTAACCAAGCAATCAAAATAACTTTTACACAGCCTAGTTACCACTAAGATCATGCAAAAACTATCCGCAATTAAGAGTTAAATAACAAAGAATTAATAAGCTAAGATTACGACACAACGTTAAATCAAATCAACTTGAATTCAAAAGATTATGCAACCATTATTCAATGTATCACTTCATCTCAGTGGATGACGAATTATTTAGATACTCATAATCATAAACAAAGCACAAAGAGTAAAAGTATAAGAGAACATATTGTACCAATATGTAAAAAACAAGTAAACGCTAAGAAAATCGATAACCAAATGCCTTGAAGCTCACGAACAACCCTTGGACCTTGATGGACGAAAAAGCTGCTGAGTATTGCCCGAAAGAACCCTAAAATCGACTAGAGGTGATTGTATATCGAATGGGAGAGTTTTGGTCTTGTATTTATAGTGTAAAAACAAAAGAAAATCTGCCGACCTAGTT
Source organism: Erigeron canadensis (assembly GCF_010389155.1). Taxonomy (NCBI): domain Eukaryota; kingdom Viridiplantae; phylum Streptophyta; class Magnoliopsida; order Asterales; family Asteraceae; genus Erigeron; species Erigeron canadensis. Next base: position 19,892,565 of record NC_057763.1, read on the forward strand.
TATGCACCGCACAAGGAATCTGTGCACCGCAGAAACTAGAGTTTCCATATTTTGGGCACCCGTTATGCACCGCACAAAAGAGCTGTGCACCGCATAAACTTCACTTATGAAAAGTAATTGCCCGTTATGCACCGCATGCCATTTTTATGCCCCGCACAGGAACTTTTGCCAAATTTTCTGATCAAAATTACATATTTCCATGCACCGCATACCATTTCTATGTGCCGCATAAAGCTTCGAAACTCACAAAACTTGTATTTTTCATTCGGTCTTCACTCGAACTCGTCCAAGAACCATCTTAATGCATCTTTTAACCTTCCAAATGCCATTTCTAACTATTGTACCTGTTCTAAGCCTGAATTCACTAACAATACCATCAAAACATCGAATATACATATAATTTACACATTATTAAGCTTAAAACGACTTATAAACGATATGGGAATATGCATATAAATGGACATATCAAATCCCCCCATACTTAAGCCTTGCTTGTCCTTAAGCAAATTCAGATTTCAAAACATTCATTCCCTTGGTTCTCGATTGTAAAATATGACAATAATCCAAAAAGAAGCAAAACCATTAGAATAGTTAAACAATTTTAATCTTAAATGAAAAATTGAAATGTTTGACAATATTTGAATGATATACAAGCCTCAAAAATACGACTAAGCACTTTTCAAATGAAAGAAGAACATCTCAACTACTTTTCTCCAACTAACAAACTATTGGGTTGAAATATTGTTTCAATCACTCAAAGCCAAGTCGTGATGCATATATTTTAACCATAGGCTTGTAATAGAATCGTCCCTATGTCACCATGGCGCTAGCACCATATAACGTCTATTAAAAGAGGTAAATAACACGGTTGTAATGTACAAAGGCTTACAAGGGTCATTAACAATGTGTATGGAAAATTAAGGATATAATTGGTGTTAAAAGGAAATAACACAGCAATTAAGAAGGTTTTTACATATAGTCTAGTCCAACACAACCCATATCACTAGTTGCCATCTATCCAAAACCCAAAAGACATTCTCCCGACTCTACTCCCTAGTAGAACGATAAAAACCGACACCATTGTGGTGTATTATCTTCAAACGACTTCAAACCACCAATTCTTACCCATATTGACTTTAAACAAACATTGCCAACTTCAAATGAAGATTATAATCAATCAAAGAACACTTTGTTGGTTTAAACTTATGTACCAACTCTACATTGATTTGCCAAAGATGAGGGAAATACCAAATGACAGTCCAAGTTCTTCTTTTTCTTTTTTTCATTTTCTTTTTAATGAACTACTTTTACCCTGTCTAATTGGTACCCCCTTTTACAATTTTGACATTTGTTGACAAATCGTAACTCTTACTAATTAGAACAATCTAGACTTCTCCATAATTATGACGAATCGATCCACCCCATCAAAAGGAAATCTACCAACCTAACACAACCAAGAGAACCCCAAATCATCCAACTTGTATAGGCAACTAATGATCAACCAAGGATTTCGACTATTGGTATCGTGAGGATAGGTTATATATTTAAGTGGATTTAAACATAAACGAAAAGGTTAGGCTCAACATGTTTTCTAAGTGTATCTTGCACTAAAAATGAGTGCAACAAGGGTTTAACAAGGGAAATTCACTAATCAATGTGATTAGCTACTAAAACACATGCACATAAACATGGTTAAATAATGATAAACATAGACAAAGGGTGATTAAACAAAGAAAACGGGTTTAATCCTAAATTTACCTCTTTATCATTTAGCAAACTACGGGACGATCAACTAAGACAAGTTCTAGAATCAACGCAATCACCGGCACACTCATATCAAAGAAAGAATATGCGGAAATGGAATAAATTAACCTCAAACTTGCACGTCATAGTTCAGAGTTCTAATAGAACCCTTACTCTTGAATAAATCCAAAAGCCTATGAGAGGGACAAATTTACAAGGCAACTAAACCAAAACCGTAACACCTATCAAATCTATAAATGAATCAAGAGCTCACATATTTGGTGTTTTGGGATAGAATGTGCTAGTCATATAATCAATCCAGAAGGAATTTGTTAGAAATCTCAAAGTAGTGATACATTGTAATTTAAGTTATGGACTTACTTGTTGTTAAGTCATGAGTTGATGATTTCTAAGGTTGAGGGGCTAATTGTGATAATTAGCATAGTTGGTTTGTTTAGACTATAAATAGCCCTCAATCCCTTAGAAATCAATAACACTAGACATAACTCTTGACATACATTCCATATCATTACATCTGAATAACACACACTTGATCCCAAAAAAAAAAAAAAAAAAAAAAAATAATTGAAAAACAAAAATCAAATACAAAAAATAAAAATTTTGAAAAATAACAAAAAGATTTTCTTAATTTTCTTTTCTTTTATTTCATAGTGGTTTGCATATATTCTGTATGCAACCCGTTCTTCATTAAACTATTTATTCTAAAGTAGCTTACATATGTTATGTATGTAACCCGTGCTTAAATGATGTATTTATTACTTCGTGGCTTATGCACACTCAGTGTATAACTCGTGCTTAGTTGTGTTATTTAAAAAGAAAAATTATTTATGCTTCAAAGTTGGAATTAATTCATGTTGTTATACATATAAATTGATATAAGATAACGCGGAATTGAACGCCTTTGTGTACTTCCAAGTGGTCTTATATGAATGTATATGTGTAATACAAGATGTTGATTGCAATTTTGTTGCACCTGTTTCAAAAACTCTCAATTGTTGATATGAGAAGCAAAGGATTGAACGCCTTTGTGTACTCCTAAGTTGTCTCATCTTGAACAATTGATTGAGTTCACTTTTCATAAAACTTGTTTTGATTTCACATAAATCATTTTTGCTCCACCTTTTTCTATAAAAATCTTTTTGATCTATCCTTGCATAGATTAAGGGGGAGTTTGTGATTTCAAATCTCTTTCAAACTTCAAATGTGTTGTTTAAACATTTTTTTCACATTTGATGATTTTTTTTTCAAAACATTTGCTTCAAAGGAAGTTCGGTGTTTAGTTTGCACATGAGCGACTAAGTTTTTCTCAAAATTCTACTCCATGAATTTCATCATCGCCGATGAGTTCTAACCCCGGAGTATTCACTTCTTTCATTAGAAAGTGAGGGTATTTTGAGAGATGATGATTTTGTGCAACTAAGTTGGAGGGAGTACAATCAAAAAGTGAGAGGTTATGGTGATAATGGTATGAGAAAAGGGTTAAAAGAATTGATACCCTTCCCTAAAATTCTCAAATCGCCGGGTAAAACACATTTCTATCGGATGTCATTTGTTGATATCTCGGTATTGAAGAAGCCTTCATGGACCCAATGAAGCGATGCACATCTTTACCTAACCACTCAAGTGTTTCTTAACAAATGCTTGTTTTACTTCTCACGGAGATTTTCTCATTTCTATTGACTCTTCATTTGGAAGACGTTAATATTGAAAAAGGGTGACACTCTGCTCCAGTCCCCGACTTCATTTGATCACTTTGTGTCTAGAGCTCTCATGATTAATCATTAATTTGATCATTATTCATTCTTTAGGACACATTTGCGTCATATCTTTGTGATATACATGCTTATCTTTGTGATATAGCCGGAACATTTGTAGTGATATCTTAATTGATATTTCACGATGATCAAATGGAAATCCTACCATTGCTAACATCATTTCCAGCTTTGAACGTAGGTCTCATAATTGCATTTTTGTAATTATTGAGTTAACAAGAAGTCTATTGTGACCTTGGATTTTTCCTAAAAAGTCTTTAAGGATAGTAGAACATGGTTATCGAACGCTTAGGTGACACTAACCATGGTTTACATTCTTTGAAGCAATCTTGAGGTTGGAAAGCCAAAAGACCAAACTATGTTAGAGGTTTGCTTGGTGCATTTCTTTCGATAAATGATATACATTTCTTTCGGTCATTTCATTAATCCTTTCGATTTTTGAATGCAAACGGATCATTCTTATCCGGTTTCTTTTCTCATCGCCCCAACACAGAAAACACCAACACCATAATAAAATGCTTATACCAACAACTTTAACCTTACATTTTAGTCACCCATAGGGTTATTTGGGTTGGATTAATGGTTTGGGTTAATGAGTTGTTCGTTCATATATCTTTGTGTAAACAACATTGAGCTAAATTCTTTTGATTTCTTTTGACGTTCTTTTCAATCCATGTTTGCATAATGACATTAGTTTTTGTCATTATGAGGGGGAGAAAATAGGGTTAATTATTTTCGAGGAAGAAATTAGAATGATTTTAAGGATAAGAAGATCAAGATCAATAATGAAAGGATGCTCACTCAAGATGTTTCAAAAAGTTCAAAAATGTTCCAATCAAAGACTGTAATTACTCATGAATTGAGGAGGAGTATGATTACTTTCATAAAAGAATTTCCAAAACCTTATTGAAATGTTTACTCTCAAAAGTGTTCAAAACGATGTGACAAAGATCAAAGCTTCAAAGGACAAAAGGCTGACGATTCAAGACAAAAGAAGAAATGCTTCAAAAAGAGTCTTCATCAAATTAAAGATCTTCAAGTCATACAACAACACTTTACCAAAAGCTACAATGCATATATTAAGGGGGAGAGTACATATTTCTGAAAATTCATTCCAAGACTTCAAAGAAAAGACTTCAAGATTCGAAGATTGAAGAATTCAAGACAAGTTCATATCTTCCGCATTTCAAAAGACAACTCTGATCTTTGATTCAACAATCCTCGAAGATTTAATACACACACACACTCATCATTCTCTGTTCAATAAGAACATTGAGAATCAACAAATGATTGAACTTCAAGAAGTCCAAGACCAAGACTGAATCAAGTTCTCCAAAGACAATGAGAAAGCTTTGAAGACTTGTTTCAACTCACCAATTTTCTTCATCACCGGGCTCATCAAATTCATTCCTACAAGACAAAACAACACGTACTTTAGACCTTACAATATATCACTAAGGGGGAGAATGTTAGAAATCCAAAAGTAGTAATACATTGTAATTTAAGTTATGGACTTACTTGTTGTTAAGTCATGAGTTGATGATTTCTAAGGTTGAGGGGCTAATTGTGATAATTAGCATAGTTGGTTTGTTTAGACTATAAATAACCCTCAATCCCTTAGAAATCAATAACACTAGACATAACTCTTGACATACATTCCATATCATTACAGCTGAATAACACACACTTGATCCCAATTCTCTCTCAACACACACACAAACACCAAGAACACACACACTAACCAAACGCCATTGTTGATGTGAATTCAAATGATAAAATCGTGTTACTACAAAATTTGCCTATTTAATCATTCAAAACACATTTCACAAATTAAAAATTTAACCAAAGGAATTTATAGTTCAATTACTTATTAAATATGATTAAATCTAGGTGACAAAGTAATTCAACTATAAGGACAAACAAGCAAAAGTTTCAAATTTACCCAAAATAACCCGGCTTTTTCCTATTTACCTCTCCCCCCACACTTGAATTGTACAATGCCCTCAATGTACAATGAACTAAGACAAAACTATGGAAAATAGGGAAAAGCAAATAAAAGAGATAAAGAACTTAGAAACTTCCCGAGTTTAATGTGTGCTCCAAATGCTCGGTTGATCCCAATGATAAAATAAGTGCTAACTGCATCTCAACCTTATTTTAACTCCTTTCTTATATCTCTAGCACACACTTAACAAACACGTCAAACATAAAAAATAAAAATAAAAGAAAAACTAAAAATTAAAAATATGACTAAAATCCTAAATACGAAAAAGAAACAAACTAAACTAAAAATTAAAATCTTTTTGGATTTTTTATTTTTCAAATTTTTTTTAGATTTTCAAAATTTTCAATTTTTTTGGATTTTTAAAGTTTATAAAAACTAAATGCCACTTAAACTAGACAAAAGAAATTAAATATAAAATTTCCTAACTTCGGGTTGCCTCCTGGAAGCGCTAATTTTTGTTCGAGTCTTTAGCTTGACTCCAACCTTAATTACGAAAAATTAAAGTATGTTCCCCCACACTTGAGTTTAAGTGCGGATGAAAGTAAGAACACGTACCTCCGAAAAATAAAGTACCTAACCGGATATGAAAAGGAGCATCATTGTGATTAGTCGGAGGCATGTCAAGTTGGACAACACTTACAGTTTTCTTCGTATAAGCATGGAAGTCTAGATGATCATCTACTTTTGAATAAACTTTCATCATAGACAATGAAAGTAATTCAGCCACTTGAGCCTCTTGCGTTATTATTTTACTCAAAATATCACCCGGCTCCATGAATTCATCCAAAAATTCTTCCATACTAAAGTCACCAAGATCTGAATGAAAATGAGACAATTGTGGTTTCTCTAGCTTCCACTTCTTGCTATCTTTTACTTGAACATCAGGTGATACTTTCTTTATAGTCGACACAAGCTTGGTCCCCATGGTCGGTGTGGTTAGTACCTTTTCATCCCATGTGATTTTAAGCGTGTCCTCCAATCCATCTTCATTCCATACGGTTTCCATAGGTAATACTAAGCCTCTAAAACAAACACTAGCTATACCCGTGAAAAGCAAAAATGGTAAACAAAATAACTAAATAAAACTAAAAATAAAAATTAAGACTAAACTATGCTAAACTAATAAGGCAAGTAACTTTCTCGTAAATTAATACGAAAAAGGATCAAACTACAAAATCTCAAGCTAAACTCTTAAAATCAGTCCCCAGCAGCGGCGCCAAAAACTTGATGTGTGAAAATCTAGTTAAATTAAATTCCTTAAAAATACTCCGAATCGAATACCACACACAATCGGGCAGTGGACCCGTTCGTATGCAATATAGATTAAAGTAAGTAAAGGTTCGTTCCACGGAGACTACAAAGAGCTAGCGAGTTTTAAGTAGTTAAAAAGATTTTGGTTTTTAAAGACACCACGTCATCTTGATTTTGTATTAAAAGTAAGTTGATTGAAAGAGTTAGAAATTCCTAAGAATTTATCGAAAAGAAAATTGTTTTATATCAAATAGGATTAAAAGATCATCCACTTCGACTCCATGACACACATTATTTAGGTTGCACTTAATTGAAGAACCAATTCGAATATCTTGATTAATAACCGAGAACTAAACAAAGACCCACCCCGTACCCATCAAGTTCGTTACTTTATTCAATTCCCTTAATTAACTAGTTCCATTACTAAGACCGGTACCCCAAGACGTCTTTCATAACTTTCCTAGTCAACTAATTGTTTTGGTTATTTAGATAACAATTGTGTCTCTTGATTGTACCCAACCATTAACCCTCAATTTTCATCGAATTTCATTTCAAAAACCGTTTTTCATACCGTCACTGTTTAATCATTTTTCACCAGAAAAATCACATAAAATCATCATTTTTTGTTCACCATTAGATTCCTGATAGTTTTAAACATAATCCTGTCAAGTTTTAAGTTCCAATTCGATCTAGAACTCGAAATTGAATTTCGAGTTTTTGGCGCTCAAATTTTGGGATTTGATTCTGTTGTGTTTTTAGCCGAATTTTGTTCAAGGATTTGTTGCAGACGTAATTACAAACGTTTTGCAAGTGATTTCAGGTTCTAACTCCAAGTAAATTGAAAGATATCGAAGCTTTAAAAAGCCATCAATGGAGTTTGTTCATACTGGTTTGATGAAGATGACGATCCAAGAACGATTCTCACTAGGATGATCCTCTGCAAATCGTCTTAGTGTTTGAATTTTCATTCATTCATACTCTTTGTGTTGTGAATTGTAGGACGATCCTCACAAGATCGTTCTAGCAAGTGTTGAGTGTTGGAAAGTGTTGGTTGTGGCTAACTAATCCTTTTTGGATTGGTTTTGGTCAAAATCAAAGTTAATACTTTGAAAATTATTGGCAGAAAACTAAGACGATCTTGCCAAGATCGTCTCAGTTACCTGACACTAGGACGATCTTGACCAAGATCGTCTCAGTGTCTGTTGATTGTTGAGTTGTTGTGGTTGATTGTTTGAAATTGTAGTGATTGGGAATCACACACTTCCTGGGTAATCGATCATTATTGATTGATTTTGCTCAAATTAATTCCTTCCAATTCAAAACAAAATTCTGTCAAAATTTTTCAAGAATACTTAGAAAATTTTCCAGTCCCCTAAGACGATCTTAATCAAGATCGTTTCATTTTCTTCTTCAAATTTCCAAGACGATTTACCACAAGATCGTTTCATTTTTATTTTTTTTCCAGTTTTAAATTTTAATTCTCAATCACTTTCATTCAGTTTCAGTTTCTAATTCCAAAAGACAAAATCATCATTCAATTTCACTTTTCATTCAATACTTAATCAAATTTCATCCAAGGTTCTTCAAGATGATCTTCCTTGAATCGTCTCAAATTCCATACCACATCTTCTTCTAGGACGATCTTCCAAAACATCTTCTCCTAGGACGATCTTCATCAAGATCGTTTCATTTCCTGAATTTTCCAACTCTTATTTCATTCCAAGTTTCAAATCAAATCTCTTTCAAATGGCTTCTCGTGAAGCTTTGGCATTAGGTTCTGACACAAGACCTCCAGTTCTCTACCGTGGTTCTTATGGACTATGGAAGAAAAGATTCATGGACTATGTGGAATGTCAACCAAATGGTCACCTTCTTAAAGATTCCATTCTTAATGGACTTGCAGTTCATCGCCATCCCACCACTGGTGCAATACTCACTCTTGATCTTTTGAATGCTGAACAAAAAGATCGAACAACTGCAGATAACAGAGCTAGATCATGCTTATACAAAGCACTGCCAGGTGAAATCTATGGTTCTGTTGATTCTTATGATATAGCCAAGGAGATATGAGATGAGGTGGCAAGACAAATGGAAGGATCTGACCTAACTTCAACAATTAGATTGACAAATGTGTTGACTGAGTTTGAAAACTTCAGCAAATTGCCTAATGAATCTCTAGAGGCTGTCTACTGTAGATTCTGCAATGTCATAAATGAACTTAGGAAGAACAATGTCAAGAAATCGGAGATTGAGTTAAACATCAAATTCATCAAAGCTCTTGGTCCTGAGTGGGAAGATTATGCAACTCAGATTAAGCAACATCAAAATCTGGCCAAGTTCTCCATCCAAAATCTTCATGAATCCTTCAAACTCAATGAACATCAAGTCCTAAACAAAGCTTCATCGAACAAAATGCCAGAAGTTGTATCTTCTGATCCTTTGGCATTAATTGTTGAAAAGAAGGTTTCTGAAGCTCTTAAAAGGCAAATGGTAGTTGTTTCTTCATCTGATGAGGAGGGAGATGATATGTTGGCTCCAAGAGATGGTGTTTCTGACGAATTATATCAAGCTCTTGCCGCAGTTACCAAGCACTTCAAGAAAACGTACTACAAAGCGAGGCCAACTAACAATAATCTCCACACTTTTTCCACAAGTGCATTTCCCAAGAAGGAACACTATCATTCAAAGAATAATGTTCAAGGTGAATCAAGTGGATCCAAGCATGTGGAAAAGAAAGTTGAAGGTTATGATAAACAAGTTGTTGAGAAGGGTAAAGTTTCTGACAAAAAGTGCTACAATTGTGGAAATCCTGGTCATTTTGCAATTGATTGCAAGCAACCTCGTAAGTGGAACTATGAGTACTACAAGCAGAAGATGTTATTGGCAAAGCAAGTGGAAGCCGGTCATGCATTGCTTGCTGAAGATGACAAATGGCTGTTTCTCTCAGATGATGAAGATGAAGATCTCTCTGCAAATGTGTGCTTCATGGCGAGGTTGGCCAAGGATAAAGCTTTTGAGGATGAAAGCACTGATGATGAATACCCGGATGATGAGGTAAATCTACACTCTGCTTTTTCAATAGTTAAAGATAAAGAGTCGTTTGATTTAGCTTTATCAAATTTAACAACTCATATCACGTCTTTAACCAACAAAAATAAGAAGTTAAAAAATAGTATTTCATTCTCTAAAAGTGAATTTTCAAAACTCTTTGAAGAACATTCAAAATTACTTTTTGACTATGATACTATTAAACAAGATTTTCAAACATACAAAGATCAAATGTTGGTTAAAGAATGTGAGTTGAATGCCTCTCCTGATTCTAAGTTATTACATAAATGTCACAATCTTGAAAAGACCATTCATGATCTTGAAAAAGCCAATCAAGATCTTGAAATTCAAAAGACCAATGAGTGGCTTCGAGCAAATGCTAGACAAATGGATGTTGATATTCTTAATAAAAAGCTACAAGAATCCAAACCAACCCATGTTGACCTAGAAAGAAAGATTTCTGATTTAAATCATACTTGTTTTTTGAATGGTGTCGAGATTGAAAATCTTAAAAACCAAAATGAGGAATTCAAAAAGAATATACTTTTCTATCAAGAGAAGTTATATAAAGTTGAACAAAACCCTTTTTTGGATTTTACCGCCTATTTCAACAAGTCGAAAATTGACAAATCGGAACTTTTTCTGGATTGGGATTTGAGAATATCACACCATTACAAAAGGCAAAAGACCAAATTGAACCTCTGTATATGAAAAATTTCTTCCCCTTGGTATGGTACAACAATTTATTCATCCACTGGATGACGAATTTGAGACTAATGATGTTGAGAAAATACCTCAAACTAAATTTTTGGTCAACTATGATGCTATAAATGCTTCATGTAATTTTAAAGAATCTTCAATTTTCCAATTAGAAGAAATAGCATCAAATTTTCAAAACCAAGAGTCAATTGGTATTTCACCTAAACCTACTAAAATGTATATTCCATCCACATTTTTGGAAAAACAAATAGAAGGTTTACAACAAAAGGTGAATTCTCAACAACAAGTCATTGATCATCTCAAGTCTCAAAATCAAAGTTCAGAAAATGAATTAATTGGTGTAGACATTAAGAGAGTTTGTGTGAATGTTTCTACTCAAACTTATCTAAGTACTGAAGTAGACCATTCCACTCAGACTACTTGTGTTTCATCTACTGATTCCTCCACCCAGATCTTGACTGATTCTCTTGAGTGTTCATGTCAAACTACTGCTACTATAGCTGATGATTATGTGCAATCTGATTTATCTAATGACGAACTTGCACATAGTTTAGTTTTGATATGGTACTACTATAGGTTTTTCACTTGTGATTCTTTTGAAGAGTTAGTTGTTCACCCTAAGCTTAGTGCTAGTATAGGTGTTGATACTTCTACTATAATTTCTTGTAAAACCAAAGATGTGTCAGTTCAAGTTGATCAAATTCCTGAGACTACCCATAGTGTAAAGTCGGATACCAAGATTCCTGATTTTTCAAAAATCTCTCCGGTTGAATCCTTAACAAAAGATGATTTTGATAAATTCATGGAGGGAGAATATGCTTTTGATTCTGAAACTGAGAAAAAGATTGAATCTACCAAAATCAAAATTGAATCAAAAGAGGAATCTCCAAAATTGTTTTCCAAATATCCAACTTCACATTATTCTAAGAAACAAGTTATTCTAAAACTTGTCAAGACTGAACCAAAGACTGTCAAAAAACCAAGTATCAATAAGTTAAAAACAAAGTGTCCTACCTCTGAAAAGCATGTCAAAAACAAACAAGTTGAGACCATTCCCAAAATCAAATACAACAAAGAGAAACTTCTGGAAATCAACTCAAATGTTTCTTCATCTAACTCTCAATCTAGTTCATTACCTAAAGTATCTAAATCTAGTTCAGTTTTGCTAACTAGGGATGCTTCAAATGGTACAACTAAGTATAGGGATAGATATGGCTGGTTTTCTCATGATAAACCTAAGAAACAAGAAGTTTCCGCACATTCAAAAGAGTCTAAAAATATAAAAGTGCAAAGGAGAAAAGCGGGTAGTAAGAAGCAGCTTGTTTCTGATGTGTCAAACAATTTATCTTTTAAATCCTCTTTGAAAAACAATGTTAATGGTGCCAAGGCTAAGCCTTGTGATGTTGTAAACAATGTTAATTCTCGTGTGTATGGTTTGAATGCTGGTAGACATGTTACTTTTGATTCGTGTGTTAATGTTCGCTTGTTTAATCCAAATGTGCTTGTTGATAATGTGCTTGTTAACACCTATGTTGATTCTAAAGCATGTTTGTATGCATATCCTAAGTTATATACCCTGCCTATTTTAACTAACCACAAATGACCCGTCTTCAAGTGGGTACCTAAAGTCGGTTAATTCTATTTGATTACAGGAAATAACCATCTGTGTTTGGATACTCGATTCCGGGTGTTCAAAACACATGACTGGCAATAAAGCATTGCTCAAGAACTTTATCGAACGATTTATGGGAACTGTTCGATTTGGTAACAACAATTTCGCTCCTATCTTAGGCTATGGTGATATTGAACGCAATGGAATTGTCATCAAGAAAGTTCACTATGTTGAAGGATTAAGTCATAACTTGTTCAGTGTTGGACAATTCTGTGACAACAATCTTCAAGTTCTTTTTCGACAATCTTTATGCAAAGTTCAAACTCTAGATGGAGTTGACATTTTGTGTGGCGACCGCGATGATAACCTTTTTACCGTTAATCTCGATGATAACCAACCAACTGATAATATTTGTCTCATTTCGAAAGCTACATCAAAGAATTCTTGGTTGTGGCATAGAAGGCTCTCTCACCTAAACTTTCCTACCATCAATACTTTGGTCAACAAGCATCTTGTTGAAGGCTTGCCAGACTATAAGTGTGAAAGTGAGCATGTGTGTCCTTCTTGTGCTGTTGGGAAGATTAAACGAGCTTCTCATAAACCCAAGAAATCTCCAAATTCATTAGCACCTCTTCATTTGCTACACATGGATCTTTGTGGACCGATGAAAGTACAAAGCCGAAATGGGAAGAAATACATCTTGGTTATTGTTGATAATTATTCAAGATATACTTGGGTCAAGTTTCTTGCCTCCAAAGATGAAACAACTCAAACTTTGATCGATTTCATCACTTCTACTCAAGTAAATCTTCAACTTCCAGTCCGGTACATCCGTTCGGGTAACGGATCTGAGTTCAAAAATGTCGTGTTTGATGAATTTTGTAAATCCAAAGGCATTACTCACCAATTCTCTGCAGTTCGTACCCCACAACAAAATGGTGTCGTTGAAAGGAGAAATCGAACGCTTGTGGAAGCTGCAAGAACAATGCTTGCTTATTCTAAGTTGCCTTCCAACATGTGGGCTGAAGCTGTTGACACCGCTTGTCACACTCAGAATTAGTCCATTATTAATCGGCGTTTTGAAAAGACTCCTTATGAGGTTGTTAACAAACGGAAACCCAACATCAACTATTTTCATATCTTTGGGTGTGTTTGTTACACTCTGAATGATCGGGAAAATCTTGGAAAGTTCGAGAAGAAAGGTGATGAAGGTTACTTTGTTGGTTATTCCAAGACATCAATTGCCTACCGAATCTACAATCGTCAAACAAATATGATTCAAGAAACAATGAATGTGTGGTTTGATGAGATGTCGGGCATGATCTTTGAGCAAGAAAGTTTATTTCCAACAAGTAATGATTCAAGTGCTTCAAGTACTTCATCAAGATCTTCTACTCTAGCATCTAAATTCAAGAAGTTTCCAGCTCCAACGAGTGATGAGTTAGATATTCTTTTTGAAGAATTCTACAATTCTAAACCAATTCATGATGAAGAACCTCAAATTGTCGTTGAACCAGTTTCGAACCATGATCCAGTTCCTAACAAGCATCATGAATCATCATCAAGTTCTTCTGAGCAAAATGCTACTTCTTCAAGTAGTAGTTCTTCATCCTCTTCTAATGATTCTTCTTCTCAATCCTCTCCTGATAATTTGTCTCCAGTGAATGATCAAGAACAACCTACCCAATTTACCCAGACTACCAATCCGATAAACACTCCAAATGTATATGTGCCTCTTGACTTCGATCATCCATCTTACGAGGAAGCTGTTCTACCAAGCTATGATTCCATCTCTCAGCAAAACTCTGGTTTTAATGATGATGATGTTGATGTCAATCAACAAGATCCTCTTCCTCATGATCGCAAATGGTCACGTATGCGAAAAGATCATCCTACAGATCAAATCATTGGAGATCCACAAGCCGGAGTAACTACTCGTACTTCAGTGAATGAGTGTCTGGTTGCACTTTCTCTTAGCAACATTGAACCCCAAACTGTTTCTGAAGCTCTTCGAGATCCAGCATGGGTTAAAGCTATGCAAGACGAACTCGCTCAGTTTGAAAGACTGAAAGTATGGAGATTAGTTCCAAATCCAAGAAAAGATGAACCTATTGGCACAAAGTGGATTTTCAAGAACAAGAAGGATGAGAATGGAGTGGTAGTAAGGAACAAGGCTCGATTAGTTGCAAAGGGTTATTGCCAACAACCTGGTGTTGATTTCGACGAAACTTTTGCTCCAGTTGCAAGAATGGAAGCCATTCGGATTTTCTTAGCTTATGCTGCATTCAGAAACTTCATTGTGTTTCAAATGGATGTGAAGACAGCTTTCTTGAATGGTGATCTCAAAGAAGAAGTTTACGTTGAACAACTAGAAGGTTTTGTTGATTTCAAAAGGCCAAACCATGTCTACAGGTTAGACAAGGCTCTCCACGGTCTTAAGCAAGCACCCCGAGCATGGTATGATTCCTTATCTACTTTCTTGATAAGAGGTGGCTTTACCAAAGGCACAATTGACCCTACCCTATTCATTCGCAAACAAGGTAAGCATGTTCTTCTTGTCCAAATATATGTTGATGACATTATCTTTGGGTCAACCAGTCAAACATTTTGTCGAAATTTTTCATCTCTAATGGTTAATCATTTTGAAATGAGCATGATTGGGGAAATGAACTACTTTTTGGGTCTTCAAATCAAACAACTACCAAATGGTATTTTCATATCACAAGGTAAGTATATTCATGACATGTTGAAAAAGTTTGATATGACTACCTGTTCTTCAATTTCAACTCCAATGGCTGCTCGTACAAGTATTAATGCTGATAAAAATGGGAAACCATTTGACCAAAAGAGATATAGAAGTATGATTGGTTCATTGTTGTATCTTACAACATCTCGCCCAGATATAATGTTTGCAACATGTATGTGTGCTAGGTATCAAGCTGCTCCAACTGATTTACATTTTCAAGTTGTGAAACGAATATTTCGTTATCTGAAGGGTACACCCAATTTAGGTCTCTGGTATCCAAGGGATACTGGATTCAATTTAGCTGCCTATTCAGATGCAGATCATGCAGGTTGTAAGCTTGATCGCAAGAGCACTTCCGGTACTTTACAATTATTGGGTGATAAAATTGTGAGTTGGTCTTTTAAGAAACAAAACTGTGTATCACTATCAACAGCTGAAGCTGAATATGTGGCTGCGGCTAGGTGTTTTGCTCAAGTGTTATGGATGAAGACTCAGCTTACTGATTATGGTCTGAAATATGGTCATATTCCCGTCTATTGTGACTCTCAAAGTGCCATTGCTATTGCAGTCAACCCAGTAAACCACTCTCGATCAAAGCATATAGATGTGAGATATCATTTTCTCAAAGATCATATTGAGAAAGGTGACATCGAGCTCTACTTTGTGGGAACTGACTATCAGCTTGCAGATTTGTTCACTAAACCACTGGATGAGGAAAGGTTTAACTTTCTTATCTCTAAGCTTGGCATGTTAAATCTTGAACCTTAACTTATTTGTTCTTGATACATTCTTGAAAAACAAAATACAAAAATATAAAATTTTTTAAAAAAAAAACTAACAAAAAGATTTTCTTTATTTTTTTTTTATCTCAGTGGCTTACATATATTCTGTATGTAACCCGTGCTTAAACGATTTATTTATTTCAAAATGGCTTATACATACTCTGTGTATAACCTGTTGTTACTCTCAATTGTTGATATGAGAAGCGACGGATTGAACGCCTTTGTGTACTCCCTAGTTGTCTCATCTTGGACAATTGATTGAGTTAAATTTGTGCTTAAATGTGTTATTTGCATCCAACTTGTTGATGTAAGATGCGAAGGATTGAACGCCTTTGTGTACTCCCTAGTAGTCTTACTATGAACATTGTTGTTGACGCAAAACTTTGTGTTTCTTAAAATCTTGTTCAGTTTTAGACTCTCAAATTTTTTCCATGTATATATCACAACAAAGATTTTACTCTAGTTGACTTCACAAAAACCAATTTTTGCTCTACCTTTCTATGAAAAACATTTTTGATCTACCTTTGCATAGATTAAGGGGGAGTTTTGTGATTTCAAATTTTTCAAAAACTTCAAATGTGTTTTCAAATCATTTTCATACACACATTTGATGATTTTCAAATGATTCACATCAATTGAAGTTCGGTGTTTAGTTTGCACTTGAGAGATTCATTCACTCCATGAACTTCATCATCACCGATAAGTTCTAACCCCGGAGTATTCAATTCTTTCTTTAGATTGTAAGGGTATTTTGAGTGATGATGGTTTCGTGCAAATAGGATGGAGGGAGTAAAGTTGAAAAGTGAGAGGTTATGGTGATATGTTGTGAGAAAAGGGTTAAAAGAAATGATACCCTTCCCTAAAACTCTCAAATCGCCGGGTACAACACATTTCTATCGGATGTTATTTGTTGATATCTTGATAAAGACTTCATGGACCCAATGAAGCGATGCACATCTTTACCTAACCACTCAAGTGTTTCTTTACAAATACTTGTTTCATTTCTCACGGAGATTTTTCACATTTCTATTGACTCTTCATTTGGAAGATGTTGATATTGAAAAAGGGAGACATTCTGCTCCAGTCCCTGACTTCATTTAATCACGTTGTGTCTAGAGCTATCTTGCTTGATCATTAATTTGATCGTTATTCATTTTCTTAAGACACATTTGAGTCATATCTTTGTTATATTATTGCATATCTATGTGATATAGCCGGAACATTTGTAGTGATATCTTAATTAATATTCCACAATGATCAAATGGAAATCCTACCAATGCTAACATATTTTCCAACGTTGAACGTAGGTCTCATAATTACATTTATGTGATTATTGAGTGAACGAGAAGTCTATCAGTGACCTCGGATGTTTCCTAACAAGTCTTTAAGGATAATAGATTGTGGTTATCGAACGCCTTAGGTGACACTAACCATGATTTATATTCTTTGAAGCAATCTCGTAGTTGAAAAGCTACAAGACCAAACTATGTTAGAAAATTGCTTTGTGCATAATTCAATGATACATAGGAAATCCGAAAAATGTCATACATTTCTTTCGGTCATTTCATTAATCCTTTTGATTTTTGAACATGTTAACGGATCATCCTTATCCGGTTTTTTCATTTCTCATCTCACACACACAAAAACCATCAATATCATACTATAACATTTGTATCAACAACTTCAACCTTACATTTTAGTTACCCTTAGGATTCTTTGGGTTAGGACTATTGAATTGGGTTGATCTGTGATATTTCTTTTCGTATTCGATCAATCAATGTTTGCATAATGACATTGGTTCCCAACTTTGTCATTATGAGGGGGAGAAAAAGATTATGATTGATTGAGAAAGAAAACCTTTAAGCTTGATTTGTGCAAACATGGAGTTAGTAAGAAGGTTGTAGTGAGTGTATGGGATTGATGGGAAAATTTGCAATTAATAGAAATTCAGTCAATTGAGCTCAGATTTTCAGATTTGAGTTGTTCATTTTCAGAATTGAGTTCTTGACTTGGAAAAAGGATAATTACAAAGATAAGGATATGATGTTCAAAGATGCTCCAAAATGCTTACACTCATGAATTGAGGGGGAGCATGATTAATTCAAGTTTTTTTCAAAAGTTTACTCTCCAAAGTGTTTAAGTCAAAATGACAAAGATCAAAGCTACAAAAGTTGAAAGATTGATTGGAAGATTCAAGACAAAGAAGTAAAACTTCGAAAGAGTCTTCATCAACACATTTCATTCAAGATCTTCAAAGTCATATAATAATACTTGATCAAGAAGCTTCAACGCATATATCAAAGGGGAGAGTTTAAGTTTTTGATACTTCATTCAAAGGAAACAAATTTTTATTCAAGAATCGAAGATTGAAGAACCAAAGCCAAATTTATACCTTCCGCACTTTAAAAGACAACTCTGATTCACGGTTCAACAATTTTTCAAAGATTCTAGACTCATTCAATTTATTCTCTGTTCAAAAAGAATATTGAGAATTTCATCATGTTTTAACTACAAGAAGTCCAAGACCAAGATTGATTCAAGTTCTCCAGAAACAATGAAAAAGCTTTGAAGACTTGTTTCATCACACCAATTGTCTTCACCATCGGGCTCATCAACTTAATTCCTACAAGACAAAATAACACGTACTTCATTCATTACAATATATCACTAAGGGGGAGAATTTTAGAAATTCAAAAATAGTGATAAATTGAAATTTAAGTCAGTGGACGTTGTTGTTGTTAAGACATGGTGAAATGATTTCTAAGGTTGAGGAACTAGGAGTGTCAATTAGCTTAATTGTAGATTTAGACTATAAATACCCTCAACTCCTTAGAAATCATAAGCCTTTTATCCACTTTTACATACAACTTATTCAGATCGTCTCTCTCTCTCTCTAGAAAATCACACACACTAAACACACCAAGAACACACACACACTTGAACCGCCATTGTTGAGATCAAATCGAGAGCAGAAATCGTGTTATTACACTTTTACACAGCTTAGTTACCACTAAGATTATGCAAAAACTATTTGCAATTAAGAGTTAAATAACAAAGAATTAATAAGCTAAGATTACGACACAACGTTAAATCAAATCAACTTGAATTCAAAAGATTATGCAACCATTATTCAATGTATCACTTCATCTCAGTGGATGGCGAATTATTTAGCTACTCATAATCATAAACAAAGCACAAATAGTAAAAGTATAAGAGAACATATTGTACCAATGTGTAGAAAATAAGTAAACGCTAAGAAAATCGATAACCGAATGCCTTGAAGCTCACAAACAACCCTTGGACCTTGATGGACGGAAAAGCTGCTGAGTATTGCCCGAAAGAACCCTAAAATCGACTAGAGGTGATTGTATATCGAATGGGAGGGTTTTGGTCTTGTATTTATAGTGTAAAAACAAAAGAAAATCCGCCAACCTAGTTTATGCACCGTATAAGGAATCTGTGCACCGCACAAACTAGAGTTTCCATATTTTGGGCACCTGTTATGCACCGCACATAAGAGCTGTGCACCGCATAAACTTCACTTATGAACAGTAATTGCCCGTTATGCACCGCATGCCATTTTTATGCCTCGGACAAGAACTTTTGCCAAATTTTCTAATCAAAATTACATATTTCCATGCGCCGCATACCACTTCTATGCGCCGCATAAAGCTTCGAAACTCACAAAACTTGTATTTTTCATTCAGTCTTCACTCGAACTCGTCCAAGAACTATCTTAATGCATCTTTTGACCTTCCAAATGCCATTTCTAACCATTGTACATGTTCTAAGCCTGTTCTAAGCCTGAATTCACTAACAATACCATCAAAGCATCGAATATACATATAATTTACACATTATTAAGCTTAAAACGACTTATAAACGATATGGGAATATGCATATAAATGGACATATATGCTTGACAACATACCCTTTGAAACCATTGGTCTTTTGATCGACATCAATGACCAAGTTTCCGATTGCGTTGCTGATAATTGGATCAAGCCTGTTGCAACTAGAACCTGTGTCAAAGAGCTTTCCTTCATATTCGATGGGCACGTTGAAGCTCCATATACATTGCCAGGTGAGATATTCTTAAACGAAAACATAAGGAAAATAAGTATACAAACTCATTGTTAGTATATGATCACGTAAAATGAACGTATGTCCGGAAAGTATTTAAGCCTACGGGGTCACACGTCTCGACACAAATGTAATTATAATTAATTGATATAATTATTGTAATTTATTGATTAATTAAGATCACGGAAATCTAACGATCGTCTGTTAAATGTTAATATTTAACGGTACTTAATTGACTGACTTAACGAAGGAGATGATTGTAATTAATAAAACAATTAGGAAACCCTCTAGAATCTTCTCTAGAGGGGGACAGCCAAAAGGAAGGAGGAAAAGGGTTTTCAAAACCCTAAACTTTGTCAACAAGTTACCTAATCCTATAAATAGAGGCCTAAGCTAACTGTTTTATTCATTCAATTTTAAAGGTTTTCAAAAACCCTAAATCTCTCCCTCTCTCTCTCTATTTTCGGTCATAGGGCCGAAATTATAAACCCTCTCGGTTTCTTGGTGATTTTGATCAAAGCAAGGAAAAAGGAGAAGCCGGTTCGTGATCAAGTGCAAGCACGCATACATTCGAGTGTTATGTGTGTAATCGTAGAGAGGTTTTACTTTAAACCTTTTTATAAAGTTTCTTACTTTATCTTCTTCGACTAAAGGAATACACTTTCTCTCTTGGTTAATTAATTAACTACATAGATTTATCTTCCGATGCGTGCTTTGTGATTTAATATGATAATTTGTTATATAACCCAACACTCATATGAAGCATAAAATCTATATTGGTAGCAATATTAATCCTCCTATGATGATCAAGTGTGTTTCTCTACGAGTATGAAAGGTTGGAGCTCCAGAATTTAACTCTTGAAATAAAAGGTTGGAGCTATGAAAGCTTTGATATCACTTGTCTTTCATTAAAGAAATTGTCCCTATCGTTTAAGTTGACCCCCATACTTATCAAAGTCCAAGTTTTCGCTCCAATATTAGCTTCTTTTAAGTATGATGGCACGACAATAATGCCTAGCCTCATATTTCCAGCCATCCTTACTGAGAAAATCCAAGACAGATTGAAAATGGATCATCTTATGGACGGTTTGTTTTTTTGTTAAGATGAGGGAAGTACGTACTCATATTACCAAGTAACTTTGACATTAGCATTTGGGCCAAGTTTCATGTGGCATTGAATAATATCGACATTGATGATCTGGGAAGAAGGTTCCCACTTCCGGCTACAAACGTGCAACATCCGTGGTTTCAAAGAGGTCCAAGGAATAGCTTGGCGGAGTATTTGCACTTTTTTGGTGCATTATTTTCGATTTGCCATCCAAATGTAATTACACTCTATGAGGATAAAGAGGACAATTACATTTGCAAGCTGATGATAAAGGAAGTGATGGAAACAAACACCAAAAAGGAATCTTGGCCTCATTACCTTCAAAATGTTGAAATAGAAGATCCTCATAATGGAAATTGGGAAATGCTAACAGAAGATTCATTGAAAAGCCTTGTTGATAATTTGGATTGTTATAACAAGGTAAATGAGTTTAAACTAAATTGGCGTTCTTCATAGATGTTGCTTCAAATACACATTTAATTAGTTACTCTTCTATGCTGCGTTCATAGTACTTGTTGCGTTTGTTTGTTATTTTTGTTCTGAAACAGTTATATATATTACCGTATCTCTTAATTAATTATTCGTGATGTTCTTATGAAATCTATAATTTGGTTCCATAGCTTCTATATTCATCTATAATTTTTGTTTATCTTTGTTATTGTACAAACGAGTCTTTCATTTGATTTTCTTACCATTCGAATGTAAGTCAAGGTCAGAGGAGAAGACAGTGCAACAAGTAGGTTTAATTAGCGGGTTTAAGAGTTAACAAGGAGAGTGTCGTCTTGCTAGGACTTGATATCATCATTGAAGGTATAACTAAAGTCGTTCTGATTCCTTAATAACTTGGAACATCACGGTTGCTGGTTATAAAAATCTTAGTCTCGGGTTAGATTGGGCAACTGATCTCTGATCAGTTCCTTGTTAATGTCATAATCACAGCAGTTGATAAAGTAGAGTTTACGAGTCTTGTGATAAAGGTCAAACAGATAGTAATGTGTTTAATAATGTTAGGCTTTCTGTATTGTGATGTTATTTGAGCCAAATTTTAGTCGAGTCAAGGACTGTCCAAATGGGTCATCGACATCCGGGTACAGGTACAATCTGGGTAAAGGGGCGACTGCAGGAAATTATATCTAATAGTCTAAAAAATGTCGGGTTATAAGTATTAGCTCTTTAAGCACTTCGTTAACAACAAGAGGCCATGCTTTTAATATAAGATGTAATATTTATGTACTGGTCTTATTTTTATATTTTATATAGTATGAACGTCTAAATACTATCATGCTTTCATGGAGTCTTGTTAAAAACAGTTTGTATGTAACAACCATTACAACTCTTACCTATTTATTTAAGCTACTGCATGATACGTAGTATATATCTCTTATATTAATTAATATTAATAAAACAAAATTGTTTTCAAAAATTATTTTTAGAAAAAGAATGAAATGGCAAACCTTCATATTTTGCTAACATAATATTTAAATAGATATGACATCATAATCTTTATATTTTTATTTTCTTATTGTTTTTTTTTTTACCTTAAACATGTTTAATTCCTTTAGCTATCTTAAACTTTCACCCAATTTTCTATACTCATATAAATAATTTTTAAAACATATATACAATGATAAATGAATAGTAATCAGCATTAACATTAAACCTTTTACGGGTTTTTTTCAAAAATTTTTGAACTTTTCATCTTTTTTCTTCTAATATTGTTCTAATACTGATCTGAACGGAAAATGTCTGAGTCAGAACCGATTTAACTTAAAAAACCCGGATTGAACCTGGGTTTAATTAGCTAGTATGTATATATAAAACGAGAGTGGTTGTGAATCTACCTTTTTAACTAGCTCGTAACTTAGGATTGTTTTTAATGAGTTTTGGGTCATATGTACAGTCTTTGATGATGGCCCAATTATAGATGAGCAGACTATGTTGTATTTGGAAGCCCAATACAAGGCTTCAAATGATGTCTCACTAAAATGGGCATAACTTGAGCTACAAGGCTTTGTTTTGGGCGTATGACCAGTCGAAACGACTGCAAGAACGAGACGCATCAAGCTGCAAACTGCCTAGGTCGACCTTCGAGCCCCGAAACAGCCTTTTCTATGACTTTTGGACATTTTTATATGTTTTTTCTTTTTTTTTTACTTTGTTTTTGTTATAACTTTCGGCCCACTTGTGTTTTAGGACCCATTCGAAATTCTCTTATCTATTTATATGTACTAGAACCCTGAGAAATGATCAGTTTTATGAAATACAAAAAAACATTTTGCCCCTATTCACAATGTGTGTTTAATGTGTGAATCCTAGATTATTGGTATTCAATGTGAATCAACGATAATTTGAAAAATTGTTCCTGGTATTTTATGAATCAACATGTACGATTTGTTATCCTAAATTTCCGCCTGCGTAAGTCTTGGTTATTGCTTTCTTTAAACATCGAGCCTACAAACACAAGGAGGTTTCAAACTATATTAAATAGGATTAGGATCCTCTAAAGTTGATCTAACTTTATAGGTAAAGTTGGATCAACTTTGTTCATTGGATTAAATCCAATTGTCTAAGGTTAAAATTTTATGTTTAAATCTTTAACTATTGGATTTAATCTTGAACCCTTTAATAACCAAAAATCCCAAAAGAATCGAAGAGCTCAAAATTGACATTTGGGCTAAAAGCCCAAAAGACGAAAAACTCCTATCCAAAATACCAAAAAATCCAAAAAAATGCCATGTCATTATTCATCATTCAACTTATATTAATAGAGCTATACCGTATATGATTTTAGATTATTATTTTTAACAACAATTATACATACTACTTAACTGATCATATCTAGTGAGATTCACACATCACCATACCATTATTGAACACACAAGTACAAAAGAAATAAAAACATCATGATCGTGATAACGTTTGAATTGTCACAACAATGCTAATGGTCACTTCATCTTTGGGTATATAAATTGATTCCTATATACTAGTATACAACCAGAAATGATCCAGAAAGCAACATTAAGGTAATTACCCTATATGTGGTATTACGTCACATGAGTTAAAATATAAGTTTGATCACATATTAAATTTAATGGAATTGGAATAGAATTTCATTTCTAATGTGGTTGGTTGTTAAAAGATTAAGAAATCTCATTTTATCAGAATAAATATAAACACTATGTATTTAATAGAATTTTCATTTCTTGGGGTGTGAGATACTTCGTCTGTCAGTTGAATCTTCAAAAGATAAAAAACATCTATTTAAATTTTAATTCCTTTGACAGATTTTATTCCTTACAAAAATATTATATAAACCAAATGAAGATAGTCGTTACTCCAACGTCAATAAGTTAGGTAAAGCAAAGCAAAGATGTTTATACATTTTTACTTCCATCTAATGAGTTATATTAGACCTAACCATTTAAAGACTAAACTTTGTTGTTTAAACCAATATACGTTTTGCTACAAATCGAAATACAAGATTGGTGAATGGTAAGTATTGTTCTTTTAGGGAAAAAGGTAGCATGATACAGATTGAAGTTCCAATTGCTCCATAAAGCAAATCAAAGCTTGTAAAAAGCATGATATCATATGCCAACTATTTTTTATTTCCATATCCTATCACAAGCTAGCAATGATGATGATTATGAGATACACCAAACCCATAGGATCATCCCAAAGTTTAAACCCATGTGGCCCTAGCCCTACCTTTGTCTTCCTAAATCATTTTGATGTTCTTAGCTCATCAACTAAAATTATATTGCATAATTAAATTAAAAGGTTTCGTTGATAGATATGCCAAAGGACTAAACCTATATTTAGGATCAAACCATGACTATAAACTATCTCTTATAAAAATAAAAGATAATTCTTATGACATCATTATTTTATATAAATAAAACATAATTCTTATGACATCATTATTTTTTAATGAATGCTTATTTGTCATTATAAGACTTTTTTATATTAATTAATTCCTTTTTGTTTTTTTTTTATTTATGACATCATCCTATTTAAATTTATATTATTTTTTAATTAATTTATGATATATTTTTTTTAGCCTAAATTTACACCGTATAAAACAAAAATTCCATACATGCCTTTATTTTATTACTAAGACCTGAACACACAAAATCTTCATACACCTACAAGACATAAAAAGTTGCCTTTTAAAATGTTATTTTTTCTTAAGAGTCTCATGTTTGAATTCTACCACATCTATATATGGTGAGGGGTCTCAGTGACGTTATATTCATCTAACACATGATGAGCTAGCTTTTTAAGACTTTGCCAAGAGTCAAACCGACATGGCGCATCTACGTGAGTAGAGACGGAGCCAGAACTTTTTTTGTGAGAGGGCAATTCTAAAAGTTGTTTGTCATACTGACAACAGTCGTATCCAAGAATGTAAAAAAAAAAAAATGGACCCTAGCTAGCTCGAGAATACAAAATAGACCCTCAAAATAATTGTCCCCTACACCTAGTGTAACACTCATATTTAAAGTATCAGTTTATTTTGAAAGCAATAAAGACCACACGTGTCAGATAAGGTCTTATTAAACCAAATGTATTCAATCATAATGCAAGAAACCTGAAAAATATATTTATTATTTAATAATTAGCTTGTATATATATATCTTTCTTACATAATTATTATGATTATTATAATTAGTTGTTTGTGATAAATATATATAATAATTTAAAATAAAATATTTTTTGCAAAAACGACTACATTATTGATGTATTTCACATTTACATACCCAAACAAAGAACTTTTTTTTTTCTTTAAACTTTCTTCAATTTTTTATTAAAAGTCAAAACAACTCAAGTTTTTGATTCTGCCTACTGAGATATAGATCTCAAAACTAATGCTTCGATAACTATTGAGTTTCAAAGAATAAGCTTATAACAACTGAGGTAACATTTGTATAATTAATTATTTATTTTTTCTTATTTTAAAAATAAAATACAAATATATCATTTAAATTTTGAAAGATTACATTGTATCAAAATTAAAGTGAGGACAACTGACCCACTGCCCCATAGTAACTCCTTTCATGCACGTGACGAATGTTAGCCATTTAATCGTTATCGTCATTTAAAAAAAAAAGTTTAGCTTATGAAAAGTGGCTAGTGGATCAGTAAAAAATTCGTCAGCTTTAATTAGTTAAGTTTCACATATTACAGTGTTATGTAACTTAACTTTGTAGTTTTGTTAGAAAATGTAAATAGCTTATTACCCGCGGAATACGCGGGATTCGTATATTGTTTTTACATTAAAAAACCTTTAATATATAAAAACGATTAACATCGAACTAAATATTTATAAACTTTTGAACTACAATAATAATATCATGTTCTTTGTCATTGAAAAATTATAACAAATAATGTTGTCAATAATAAAACTAAAAAAATATGCATGGAACACGTATATTCCAATAAATGTGTAAAAAAAAGGTAAATGCCCAAAAACTCCTTAGTCCCGTAGAGGAATTTTTCTCTCAAACAACCTACAACGCCGCCTGACGGTGAGATCCAAAGTTCACCAGTATGTTAATTATGAGATATTTGTAATCTTTGTATCAACTCATTGTAAGTGGAAATTTTATCGAATATTCGTATCATTTACACCACATTAGAAATATAAATATATAAAATTTTGTATACATGAAAATATAACATACTATATAAATGTTTTAATTTATTTATGAGTTATATACATTAAAAACCACAAAGTACCATTATTGAACTAAAATAAATAAATATAAAATACTTTATAATACATCTTTATTCTATACAACTATGAGGATTGAGGACCAAAAGTGCTATTGACTAATTCTTTAGTCAATGATGTCATTAAAATGATTAAATGGTAGAAAAATAAGAGATAAAATTTAATCAACGTTCATTAATTTTTTAATTTAGAATTAAAATTTTTGTTTTAATATATATTAAAGTTTCTATATTACCATTATAGAAAGCATTCCAACCAAACAAAAATAGTATATCTAGAGATTGTTCTCCACGTGCATATATCCCGTGCTGTATTCCACTTTAGTATTTTACAAAGCAAAATTTGGGCAATTTTTATCTCTTCCTTCCATTATTTCTCGCCTTTTATCACACAAACCACGTGACCTTTGTCTTTTTATTTAAGCAAACTATATTATGTATTGATCTTTTTAATTGAAAATATCTTTAATTGGTAACGGAGGATGTAATTAGGGATGATCAAATAATCCGAAAAACCGAAACCGATGAAAATCGGTACCAATATCGATTCTTGATTTGGAAAGAGTTTGGTTTCGGTATTATTGTACGGGGAAACCGAAAGTCGTTAATACCGACTTCTTCAAAACCTATTCATTATGTTTTATATAAATCATATAATACTGGATGGTTCTAATCGGTATGTCTTACCTATTTACAGTATAACTTTATATATATACAGTTATACACTGGTACATCTCTGTGTTAACTATATGAATGAAACTTTAGACGACATTCTTGACCACATTCACTATATGAGTTCTTACATATATTAAATAGATCATGTAACGTATTTATATTTCCCCCAATGTTGTTATCGTGAGATCCAAATTCAGGTATTACCAAAATTATTGTTGATCTCTATGTGATACTTATGTAGTACTTTATATTTTTTGTTTTGCTGTAAATTAGTTTGTTAATGGATGGATAATAGATACGTGTAAGTTTTTCAAATAAAATGTGAAAGAGAAAAACGTATAGAACCAAACTACCATTTTGTCTTTCAACATCGACCATTTTTGCTAATTATTTCTTTACAATCGGTACTTCTCGGTTTTAGTACCGAAAAATCGGTATCGGTTTCGGTACCGTACCTATATAATCGGTTCGGTATTCGGTTTCAACTTTTACTTGTTTTCGGTTTCGGTACTACCGTACTAGTCGGTTTCGGTATAATTCGGTACGGTTCCGTACTGAAAACCATCCCTAGATGTAATTAGAAATTTCATAAAAATTACATAAATGGTGATTAAAAGAGCTTTTCTTGTAGTAGCTAACTAAGACAAGGTGAGACATTCGCTTCTTACATGTGCTAAAGTGGTAAACTCATCAACCTCGAACTTAAGAGTAATGGTTATGTAACCATGGTCCCTTGTATTACGGTTCGTTATTTTAGTATATATGCTGTGAATTTTCGACAGCTTAATAGAAATAATTTGGTCATTAATATGTTTGTTTAAAAGTATGCAAGAAAACAAAACGTAACCCATAGTAGAAACCTGAACGGGATGTGATATGACAAAAATATTAATATATTAATTCAGATATTAGGTGGATGCGATATAGCAAAATGCAAGTAGTGGTACATGGTGTATCACAATAAGGTTGAATGACAATTAAAAAGTGTGAAAAAAACAAAAGAAGTAACCCGTAATAAAAAATCCAAAAAGGAAAAACAAAACTAAAAAAGAAAAAAACGTGACAAAATCCGAACAGGATGCAATGTGGCAAAATCCAAACTATAGGAAACGTGCGATGTGTCACTTTATAGCCGATGCGACGTGTCAAGTTTTAATAAGCATGGTGAACATTGATAACCATGCAAAAAAAAAAACGAAAGAAAAAACTCAAAATGGGATCCGTAATGTCAGAATCTAAATAGTGATGCGGGGTATATGATGAACCAATAAAAGAGATCATATAAGCAAAAAAAAGATATCAAAAAAACCAAAAAACCAAAAGATAAATAACCTTAACGAAAATAGAAATAACAAAGGAAAAATTAAATATTGTGTAAAAGTTTCCAATATATTAATTCAGAACACAAAAGCCAAAAAGCTATGATGAACACCAAGAAAAAACCCCAAACGGGATCCAAAATGACAAAATCTAAATAGTGATGGGGGGTATACGATGAACCAATAGAAAGAAAACACAAAAGCAAAAAAACTATGTAATAAACCAATGAAAATCGAAAGAAAAATAACCTTAACGGGATCCGATATAGCAAAATCCGAAAAACGCGGGGTATAGGTGGACCAATAGAAAGAAAACACAAAAGTAAAAAAAACTATGTAGGAAACCAAGAAAAGCCGAACAAAAAATAACCTTAACGGAATCCGATATGACAAAATCTGTGAAAAACACGGGATACAGGCGAAACCAATAGAACAGCGCCACGTGGCACGTGACACTGTTCATAAGCCTCGCCATTAATGATATAGTAATAATGTATACAATGTTGGGCATAAATTGATATGAAAGGTATTTCTTCTATATATTTGCGGTAAATAATGTCCCTTTTGTACAAAAGTTGAAACGACAATATCAAGAATATGGGGTATAGGTTTGTTTTATTTGGAATACAGTTCAAGACTTCAAGGTTTACAAAAATGATTAACCAAAGACGAGGGCAGAAAATTTATCACTGTGGAGCAAATTTAAAACAATTATCTTGAGCCTTATATGTTTATTCACTATATTTATATTTATTTATATTTTTTCTTTTTGTAGATGCAAAATCCAAACATATCGTTAAATAAATTAAACAAATAACATCTTATTGAAATTGAAAAGCGGCCTACATGTACTTATGCCTCCTTAGACCCTCATACTTATAAGTTTCATTATTTTTTTATTTTTTATTTTTTGTAAAAGTTAGTTTCGATTTAGACGCGCTGGAGTCAATTTAACCAGTGGTTTGTTAGACCTCCAACCCTCTCCTCATGGAAAATACCTTGAGATGAGAAACCCAACACTCAAACCCGAGACTTTGAGGAAAAACTCACCTCCGGGGCCCATATAGTAGATTTAGAAGATATCTCTGGTCAACCCACCTATGTGGAGTTGGTTATAAAACAAATATTATTCATGAGCCTATTGAATAGTCAATATACATTTAATAAAACTAATTTACAAATAACTAAACTACCATTTTACATCAATAACCTACAATACTCACTGCCGACGCCAATCACCGCCATCATCACATTGTTGTTACCACCATACCACCATCACCTCAACATCGTGCGGGTATTTGTTTAGTCATTGATATATTTTGTACAAATATTAACTTTTGTTAGAGAAAAAGATAACGTTAAACCACATTGGGTACACAGTGGAAGCATTTACATGACCATTGTTGTATATACCTCTAAAATTATTAGAAACCAATAAAGAAGTTAGTCACATTCACGTATTACCATTCAGGACTTATATCACAGGAGAAATAGTAAAAAAATTAAATTACAACTATTACTATTTTACACGGTTTTTGGGTTCCAATCACGAACTAAGGTGAAACCAATATCCCGGCCCTTAGTGTCGAGGATTTTTTCCCGGGGTCTCCTTGAGTTTTTTTCATCTATTTTAGTACCGTCGTAATTAAGATCCATATTGTCATGGTGTTTCAGTTGGTTGTTATTTGTAGTTCTTTTTCCTTTCAATATGTTGTACTATTGGGACTTACTAGCAACTTGCTAGTAGTTGTTGATTAATATATTCTGCTGTTTTCCTAAAAAAAAAAATGAAAGTAAATTTATAAATAATAGTTTTTCAGAACTTTTTTTTTTCTTAACTATAAATAGCAAAATTCAAAAATTAAGTAAACACATTTTTTTAACAAGCCAAATATATATTATTAACACTTTGGTAAGATGTCGAGATTAAAAAAAAAATTATACAAGACTATTGTGTCATAATGAATATGTCAACTTAATTGTTTACAATGAGATAACAAAAATAAAACAAATAATAAAATGATAAAATTAAAAACTTCTTCGCTTTTTGTACATTGTGAAAGATAATTTTGTCATATGAATAACAGTGTTACATCTTTTTAATTGTTGTAAAAGTTTACTATTAAAATATTATACAGTAATAAATACAGTATAAATTTTGGATGGCGGTTTGGTTGGTTTTTAAGCAGATACACATGAAAGTTCTTAATGAACAAACTCATCCTATTCAAAGTTATATTTAAATCTAACGGTAACTTTCGGAAAATCTATTGTTTTCTTGTTATGGGGCCCTTAGCAATATAATTATTAAAAATGGCTCATATCTTCACCAATATTTCAAAACAAACCCACAGGTATTTATTAACTTTCCGGAAGCATCTCACACTCTCACAGTCACTAGTATAATACAATTTGATACAGTGTAGGGCATGCAAAGTTTTAAAAATCGATATTTTAGTTATACGAGTGTGGAAAATTTTTTCGGGTATTAGCGGTATTATAGGTATTACCAGTCGGTACGATTATTTTAATTTCTTTTGTTATTTTATATAAAAATCTTATAAAACGTGTTAGAATTTAACGAAAATAGCTAAAATACAATTATAATTCACTCAAAATAATACTAAATAAGTATTTTGTAACAAAATATAAGTTTTAAAGTTCACAAGCAACAAAAAATAACATTAAAGTATCATAAAAATAATTTTTAAAAAAATTCAAAATTATTTTCCTGAAAAACTGGAAATACCAGAATGGTATTACCGGAAAATACCAAAAATATCGGGAATACCGACGGGTATTGAATAGTAAAAATACCTGATAAATATCGGGCTTAAAATACCGGAGTACTCTCTGATACCGATAATATCAACCGGTATTTAAAACATTGAGGCCATGCACGATGGAAGGTGTAAGCCACAAATGAATGTCAAAAAGGACAATTGCCAAATTACTTGTCTACGTGATCAACAGTTGTTTTTGTGATGTTTCGGTGACATGTAAGATATAACACTTTTTGTTTAAACATATACAAACGATGTTGATTTTCCCGACAATGATCCATACATCTTTAATAATCAAAAATGTTTTAAGTGTTAGTATAACTACACAACTTAAAGCATATTTAATAGTTCTAAAACCAGATGTATATGGATCATTGTTCTTAAACTATATGAACATCACATTTGTATTTCGGTCACTAGCATCTTGCTAGTCGCTTCATTATTAATAATAATATTTTTGAAGTTTCAAAAAAGTAAAACTAAAAAAGAATATGGACATCAGATTTGCGGAATGACTTGTATGTCGATCTTCTCTCATCTACCTTATGCTGCCCAAAAGGAAAAAAAAAGAAAAAGTAATAAAAAATAAAAATAAAAATACTACTTTATCTACCATTTGGTAAATTATCCCTCGGATGTTTACGCTGGATAATAAATTTTATATTATTTTTTTAACGACAATAAGAAGTATTATTAATATAAGATGATCGACTAGCAAGTTACTAGCGATTAACGTATACAATTTAGATATACAAAAAAATTAAACAATCTAGATTCAACTCGAAACTTTAATTGGAAATGTTGCCTATTGATTGCTAAGAATTTATGTCAAAAAGATAAACCGAGATATAAGAAAATTTTTCCACAAACGAAGGTTAATCGAGTCCCCAATTATCATTTCCTGATGCCTTTGTTGCAACTTCATACAAGTTTCGAGGACATGCAGAACACCGAAATCAACCAACTAACAGATTCACATAAGGTTCCCAAGTCAAATTGCTTTCTTACGGTGATGTAGACATCAACAAGTTAAAAATATCCCTATACTCTTATGTTTTTCTAGATGTGTCATCACCAAATACACATTATAGCACTTTCAATCTTTACGAATAATGAAAAGGTATTTCAAGTTAATTATCATGTCATACATGTTAAAATTAACTTAAAATAGCATCAGGCGAGTCATAAGGGATACAATCCTATCAAATTTTTCTTCAGAGGTGTTTGTGATTGAGTTTTAAAATAATAATCTGATTATTGCGTTTACATAACGCAATTAATGAAAAAAAATGTTTGGCAAAAAAGGTGATTATCTGCGTTTTTACATAGACAAAACATATTATTTATATGTTTTTCAGATATGTTGATACATGCTTTTTCAAAAGGCAGTTTGTAAATACAAAATCTAGTTTACATAATCAATCTCAAACACCCCATAATTCTATAATAAGTTTCTTCGTAATTAGAGTTATGTATGAAGAGACAATACGTCAATACCACTCAACTCAAATTTAGTGTTAAAAAAAATACAGTATTTCTTAGCATGTCAATTGAATGAAAGGACAGTATCGAAGAGATACTTGAATTCTTTGAGTACCGACCTAAAAGGGAAATGATAAGTTATTATTATTTTTTTTTAATGTTTTTGCTAAACTATTGTATTTTCCTTTGCATTCTAGAGTCATTATATGCTTCTGAAAAGTATAGTTTGTTAATAACTTAATTATAAGTGATAGTCATCGTTGTATGATACAATTCTAAATATGATACAATCCGAAAACCAAATAACTAAGTCACTACATTACGTAACCATTTTATCATAAAACTAAATAACTAAGTCACTACATTACATAACCATTTTATCATAAGTAGTTATAGTCGTATGTCATTATCATT
This sequence comes from Erigeron canadensis, assembly GCF_010389155.1. Classification (NCBI taxonomy): domain Eukaryota; kingdom Viridiplantae; phylum Streptophyta; class Magnoliopsida; order Asterales; family Asteraceae; genus Erigeron; species Erigeron canadensis. Next base: position 19,925,862 of record NC_057763.1, read on the forward strand.
AGATTTTATCTTGTGAAGGGCTAAGCAGGCATTCGAAGGCCTAAAGTAATACGGAGTATTTAAAATGGGGCTCTCCCGTGCAATCATAATGTGTGTATTTTCACTATTTTGCGATCAAAATTAAAATCTGTATATTTTTGGATCAAAATTAAAACCTTCGGGATCTGAGCTTCGTAAGCCTTGCAGGGTGTGAGTTGTTTCTGGACCTTTGGATTCGAGGTTTGGAGGATCTGCGGGATCTGAGCTGCGGATGGGCCTTCTGAGATTATTCTATGTAAGGTCTAAGGATGGGCCTTCGGACCTAAGGCTATGTAAGATCGATCTGCGGGACCTAAGTTGCATCTGGACCTTCGGATCTGAGCTTTGTAGTATCTACGAGATCTTCTTTTGAAGGTCTGCGAATGGGCCTTCGGATACGAGGCTATGTAAAGTCTTTGGATGGGCCTTCGGACATGAGGCTATATAAGTCATGTGGGATCCTTCGGACCCGAGCTCCGGAAGATCTGCGGATGGGCCTTAGGGATCAAGGCTATTATATAGCATTAAAGAGATCTTCCAATCTAGAGGCTGTGTTTGGTAGCGAAGAGATCTTCAAGATACGGGGCAAACATCCCTCCTTAATCGTGATGTTTTTATACTCTACCTATGGAGACATAGCCTCTTCTTTTGCAGGGAAAAGTCAGATGTTGATATGAATATTCAGACCTTATTTTGGCTAGCCTTTATAGGAGACGTCGTTCCAACTGATTACACTCTGTAACATAGCTCATCAATGACGTTGTGTAATAATGAGGTGAGTCTTCGTGACTCACGCGCTTTGTGGCGCAACTGGTTCTTGACGATGCATAGTCTTGGACCTCTATCCGTCGTAGGAATATATCACCATGACCCGAATGTCATAAGAAGTATCAAGGTCGTTAATGCTTGGTCGGGAGGTTTAATCATGTGAAATGCTAATCATATCTTGAAATATTTTTTTAACTCAGGGTTACATGAGGGCATCAATGAGATGTCCCAACAAAAAGCTCTTCAAATCTGGAGGCCACGTGGGGTAATAGATCTTTCAACATAATGGGGGTGTCCAAACAATAGTCATATTTTTGAATCTGGATCAAATCATTAGATTATAGCCTTTGCTATGGAGCGTTGTCTTTACGGAGAAACCTTTGTGTCGTAGAGAGCTACTGTGATAGGTCCTTTAAAAACCAGGTCCTTAACATCGAGATGATCTTCAAATTTGGAGGCTTTGGGAGCCTTCTTTACAGAGAAGCCTTCGTGCCACAGGGTGCTACTGCTCCTTTGCGTGATAAGGCCTTTAACAACCAGGTCCTCATCATCGAGACGATCTTCAATTCTGGAGGCTTCAGGAGCCTTCGTTACGGGGGAGCTTCGTGTCGAGGGGTGCTACTGCTCCTTTGCGTGATAGGGCCTTTAACAACCAGGTTCTCATCATCGAGATGATCTTCAATTCTAAAGGTTGAGGTTCGCAACAAAGATGTTCCTTAAGAAAAGGATCTCCAAATTGGGAAGAGATCTTTGGATCTGATGGCTACGTCTCGTAGCAAAGATATATATATATATTTAAGAAATGGATCTCCAAATTGGGAGGAGATCTTCAAATCTGATGGTTGCGTGTTGCAACAAAGATATTGCTTTAAGAAAAGGATCTCCAAACTTGGAAGAGATCTTCAGACCTGATGGTTGTGTGACATAGCAAATAAATCTTCTAAAAACATGGGGATCTCGAAACAGAGAGGTTGCGTAACGCAGCGGACATATATATGTGTGTTTTAAAAGGGGATCTCCAAACAGAGAGGGAGATCTTCATATCTAGAGGTTGTGTTAAGTCACATGGAGGCACATGACATGTATTGTTTGGGTACATCTCCCATCTTTAATAAATCCGGTTCGATGCACGTTACCATAATGATTTTGAGAAAACGGGCATGGGATCTGAGAGTTATGGTCCCATAGATGGCGCCAAATGTTTGTACACCAAACCGAGATTAGGTTTAGAAGAGGGGATGATGGGTGTTTTTGGTTGTTTGTTGGCGATTCCTCGAAGGTAGAGTTTTGATCTCTTTACGCCAATCAATTATGGTTTGATTGTTAGCCGATTGAGATCGTGCTATTGTGTTTTAGATCTATTTGACCGTGTTTAGCACGCTCATGGAAGGATATTATCATATCCCGATATCCAAGGATGCTTTTGCCTAATCATTGTAGGCTGTGGAAGCTTCGGTACGGAGAGTCATCGTCCCGCAGCACGTTAATATGTGAGTATATTGTTGTAGGTTGCTGGAGCATCTCTTATGGAGAGAAGAGGACGTCCAGATCTATGTGTGTGTTTTCTGGAGAGAAGAAGAATGAGAATTTAGGTTTAGACTCATCCATATTTATAGGGATGGAAATCTTGGAGAATAAGTTTAGGATTTAGGGAAATAATATGCCAAATCTTGATATTTAATATGGCCAGACGTGATAAGATCAAATTTCCTTAATTTAGGAGGAAGAGATTTAGATAATCTCTTACATATTTAGATAAGGCTTACAGCGGTTACCTTTGTCACGCAGGATCAGTTCTGTCATGAAGGTCATGTTCCGTCACGAAGGGTGACATACACCATCAATTACCCACCAATGTTTTTGAACATACGAACTACTCCTAGATTGGCTTGCCATTCTTTAACGACATTGATGGACCGTCGTAAGGCTTATCTATCCAGTCGGGTGTGAGGTTTCCTGTTAGGTCTTATGACCGCCTACACACAAACTTACACCTTATATGTGATGAGTGACTTATGTCACGCATAATGTAAGTGACTTATGTCACACTACACGATGATACTTATATGATATATGTGAAGTAAAAGATGATTAGGCACATCTAGGGTGATTCAACCTATTATGATGATGTGTGATGCGATGATATGTTATGAATGATGTGATATGTGTCTTAGTGATTTAATATTTCTTTTATATAATGTTTAAATGGACAAATGTTTTTATTAATGATGTGTTATCTTACTTAGCTAATTCGTTAGCTAACACTTGCTATTTTAAAATGTGTTGTGCCCTTAGGCAATCATTAGTGAGCAGGTGGATGTGAGAAGATGTGAGACATGCGTAGATGATCTTGAAGCTGACTATAGTTTACCCATAGTGGCTGCTCGCTTTAGACATTTGCTTTATGTTTATACAGTAATGACTTGTATTGACAATGTTGTCGGTTGTTTAATGTTGGGCAACCGATGGGTTTCCATTTGAACTTATTTTTATGATATGACTAGTAACAACAATTATTAAATGAACCAAACAGATTCTTTTGATTTGGTCTTTTAAAGTTTACTTTCGCTTTCTTTTGACGAAAGTTTTTGAAAATTCAAATTTTTAAACAACGGGTGTTACATAAAGTTTTTGGAAATCCATATTTTAAAACAACGGGTGTTACATAATTCTTTTGATCATAATTTCCTTCGAACTTAATCTTGTGAACTTAATTTCTATTGAGGTTAATTTCATAGACCTTATTCCATTGAACTTAAGTTCATCCACCTTAATTTCTATTGAACTTGGTTTTTATTATATTCGTTATCTATTTCCATCGACCTAAATTTTCATCGACCTTAATTCCATTGAAGTTATATTCATTGACCTTATTCTCTTCATTGAAATCTTCATGTACCTTAATTCCATCAAAGTTATATTCATTGACCTTATTCTCTTCATTGAGGTTGTATTCGTTGTCCTTGATATTTCTCTTGAAGTTAATCTCTTTGAAGTTAATCCATTGAACTTAATTTCTTTGAAGTTAATCCATTGGACTTCAGTGGAGTTTTCTCAGTGCAATTCATAGTGAAAGCTTTCACTTGTAAAAAAAAATAAAAATCCTAAAGTATCTCAGATAATGCACAATGGCTTCATAGTTGGTACAAAGTTCTCGTTAATAATGAAGGGGTTGTATATGGCATAGCTCCCAATGGGAAGAAATAAATTTTTTTTTGTACAAATTGTCGTATCTAGGGTCACTCCATTGAAAAATGTTTCAAAGTTCATCCTAATAATCATGAAAACACCATGTGTTTCTGCACCTGCAGTTGATACACCACCCACTGCCACTAGAACTGTTTCTCCTGCTGCTCAGGTATTTAATCAATAGTAGATGCGTCTGTTAATTGCTATGATGTCACAACATAATTTGATTCCAAGGACTGGCACCAGAGTAGATTTGTCTACTGCTTATCTAGCTGGTAAACGATTTTGTTTTGTTTCATCCTGTTTTGAAAAGAGTTGGGTTGTTGATAGTGGTACTACTGATCACATGACACCAGATCTTCACATGTTTCTTGAATACACAGTTCTTGCTGAACCATGTTACATTGAAATGCCAAATGGTCAAAAGGCAAGAGTTCATCACATTGGTTCTGTTCGTCTAAACGAACACGTCATTCTAAAAAATGTGTTTCATGTTCCAGACTTTCAATTCAATCTTTTGTTTGTGTACAAAGTCTTACATCAGTATAATGCTTCCATCACCTTTACTACTATTTGTTGTGTTCTTAATATTCCTATGATGCGACAACCTCTTATTCTTGGGAATGTTCAGCATGGGTTATACTTTGTAGCACCTTCTGACAAAGTCTCCACCACTTCAGTGTTTTCTCTTACTGCTTCCAATACCAAGTGTTCAACTCAACTTTGGCATTGTCGTCTCGGGCATTTGCCTTTCAATCAAATCGTATGTATTGATTCTACGCAGTGCTCTTCTTCTGTGCCTTCAGATATTTGTACTACTTTCCCGAAAGCACGAATGAACAGACTTTCATTCCCTTCCAGTTCTATCAAAACATCAACCATATTCGAATTAATTCATGTTGACATATGCGGTCCTTGTTCTAGACCTACTCATAACGGTTTTAGGCATTTCCTAACCATCGTTGATGATTTTTCTCGGTCCACTTGGATTCACATGCTTGCCACTAAAAGTGTTGCTTTTCAAACTCTTGTTGGTGTTATTGCTTATATTGAGAACCATTTTAAAACGATCGTTAAAATCGCTCGAACAGACAATGATATTGAATTCAAAAATACGAAAGCAAATGAATTCTATTTAAAGAAGTGATATTGGACTCACCACAACAGAATGGTGTAGTTGAACGTAAACACAAACACCTTCTTGAAACTGTATGAACTCTTTTCTTCCAGGCCAACCTACCAATTTCATATTGGGGAGATTGCATTCTGACTGCTTCATATTTAATTAACCGCTTTCCCTTATCAATTCTAAACAACAAGACACCCTATGAGATGTTAACAAATGATGTACCTTCTTATAAGCACATTCGCTCTTTCGGTTGTTTTTGCTATGTTTCTACCCTTCAACATGCTAGGCTTAAATTTGAGTCTCGTTCTATCCCATGTGTTTTCTTGGGATATCCTTTCGGTAAGAAAGCCTGTTAGGTCCAGTTTTGCTGAAAACTAGAGCGTCTCTAGTTACACCCAGAAGAATTGTATGACATCCCGAACATTTTATTTAACGGTTGACTTGAGTCGTTAAGTCAACACTTCGTGTCCGTCAAGTCTATAGGAGATTTAATGATTATATGTGTTTAATGTGCTATATGTGTGAATCTTTAATGCCTTAATGATTGATGTGATAATGTGTTTAAGATGCTTAAGATGTGAAGTAGGTATTCCCATTAAGTCATTCAAGCCTTAATGATTCATGTGTCAGTAGGTATTCCCATTAAGTCATTCAAGCCTTATATGTTAAGATGTGAAGTAGAAGGACATTAAATGAAAGAATGTAAAGTTGAGGGTCATAAGTGTATGTTTAGGAAAGTGTGTGTAACATCCTAAACTTTTCTATCTTTGACTTTGACCTTGAACGTCAATTGACTTTGACACCGTTGTTGCTTAATTAGCTAAGTAATTAACTATTGTGTCTTCAAGGATTAATATGGTACTTGAATGAGTTATTAATGATCATAAGATGTTATTATAGTCGTCGGTCGGTATATAAGGTGCTCATTTGGTCGACTAAGTTTCCGGTTCATTAATTTGAGCCTTAACGGCCGTTAGATTCAAGTTAAGGGCACTTTGGTCATTTGGCTAAAAGGTGGACAGTTTAGGAGGGGGTTAGGGAACCATAATACCTCATTTTATCTAGAATTAAGTTTGTGTAAGTTTGGGTGTGCCTCCATTATCATTCTTGATTCATTTTAATCGATTCCCTCTTGATTCGGAGAGATTTAGGGCTTATAACTCGATCTTCTAATCATATTCAAGGTATGGATCATAATACCTACTGATTATTGGTCATTTACATCTATTCAATTCGTTCACACCTGGTCTTGATCGATTATATGCTTTTCATTGCTAGAATCGTTGATTTCGGGTTACCTGGTAACCGTTATTGCAATATGTTGGTGTGTTAGGGATTCCGGAAGGTATAATATTGTTGTTACTGATATTTTTATGATATAATGGAGACAATATAAGTGTCATATCAGATCTGGACCATAGGGTGTGTTAATCGATTGAAAATCGTCTATTTTGTCGATTCGCTAACCCAAAACGGATGTTATTGTGTTGCAAATCAATTGGATGTTAAGGGTTGTTTTCATGGCATCATTAGAGTCTTAAAATGATGAATTTCAAGGGTTAAAAGTCGTTCATGGGGTTTGGGATTGTTAGCAATTCGTTTAGAAGGAGTTTGAAGTGAGGAATAAAAAAGGTTTTCTGGTCGTACAGGATATGAGACTCACAAAGGGGTATGAGACTCATATACTGTTCATGGATAATATATGTTTTTCTTTTGTAAATATGAGACTCATACAAGGGTATGAGACTCATAAACTGTTATGTGTCCATTTCCACTCCTAACTGTTTGCAAATATGCGACTCATGATTTTTGCATGAGACTCATAAAGTGTCTTTTGGACGTTTAATGTTTGAAACAAGTGTTTAAGTGTCATATAAGTATCCATATGACTTTTATAGGTTCTAAAAGTTAATCAGACCTAATTTATGTTAAATTATTGATTCTATACTCGTTATAGGTAGTCGGGAATACTTGCAAAGCTCGGTAACTTATGTTATCACTTGTTGTGCTCTTTCTCGAGGTAAGATGCACTACTTTGACAAGCTGAGGATTCAACAAAAACATAGTTTTCATATAATATAACTTCCCAATTGATATCTTGTTTACTTATGGTTAATCGGGATTACACGGGAGGTGAGATGAGCTATGTATATGCATATTGAAGCCTGAAATGCTACCCTAAAGATATGTGACCTTATGATATGAGGTGAAACGATATGAAATGCTTTGAGTTGTTATGAAATACGGTATGTAATGAACTATGTTATGCAATGAAAGAGGATATGTAATGATATGCTATGAAATGCTATGTAATGTCTTGAGATGAATTGAAATGTGCATGACTACATGGCTTGTTCATCTAGTTCACCAGACTTATTAAGTTGCCATGACACATGCACGGTTAAAGGCCCAAACGTAAAAGATGAATATGTGATGATGTTTACGTAATGTGGACAACTAAACGATATGTGATGTAAACCGAGCTCGTAAATGATGTGAGAAGTGCTAAGCTTAACCCGTACTTGCCCTTGCCCGACGGGTGCATATATGTGGTTGCTTGGGTGGCTCCTGATGTGTCGTATTTTATACCCATTTCCCAGAATGAATGTAGTTGATTTTGTATAGTTTTTGAGTCGTTTTAGTATACATTTGGTGCGTTTATGGTATTTGTTACTGTTTCAGGGAAATAACAGGTACTTGAGTGTAACTCTGAAAGAAACTACATTTTTGTTGTTCACAGAAGATGACTCGGTTAAATAGAGTATTCAAGACACAAGACAAGGAGACGAAGCTAAAATGTGCGACGCATAATATGGACTAATAAATAGAAATACAAAAATGTGTGTGTTGTATGTAGTGTACTCGGCAGACCAAAGAAGCAAGAATGACCTTTAGCCCATTAGTGAGCAGCATATCAGCATATATATACATATTCGAATTGAAGGGAATGGAATGGAGGGAAACAAGAGGATTGAAGGTCGGTTGATAAGGGGCGGCTAAGTTGGAATTAATTTTGGAGATGCTTTTAATTCGGGGAGTATTCAGCCACTAAGGAGAATTCTTTTTCGACTTGTGTTCCAACTTCGAAGTAGCAACGGAATATATCAATTCTCGTTTGTTCTTTTAAACTCTTTCATTATTATTATTAGTTACAATTTATTGTTAGACCATATTATTATACAATTATCATTATGGATTTTATCTATTTGATTATTGTTAATTTTATTTGTCTTCCCATGAGTAGCTAATCTTTTTATCATCCATCTTGATGAGGTGAGACAATATGTAGGATTGTACTATTTATTAATTCAAAGTTGATTTCAATTATCGTTGTGTCGAGATTTTGATGATTCAATTCCTTATTAATTATTATTTTGATATTGGTGGCATATGTGTTCTTTGTTAGTGGTACTAGTTGAATACGTATGTGATTTTCTATTAATTGTTTGTCTATAAACAGTTATCACTAGTTCATGGTATGATAGTGAATGTCATTTAATAAAAGGAGTTATTTTTTCAACGTGTTGTGTAACGGTTGGTGATACCACGTTATCATCACATAGGTACAAATGTTAATTAGATAATCAAATAAACTAGTTGGTTAGGGAAATTGTTTTAAGCATTGGTGGTACCGGCTTTTACAAAGGAACTGATTCATTAGGTGATTTAAATGATTTTACAAACGTTGGTGGGACCAGTTTGTGTCTTTGTTTTGTCATGATTATCTTTATCAACTTAAATTGAATTTGAACTTCATTTTTGCAATCCAAATATGTTGTTGAGCGAGATCAAGATGGATAACTTTTAAATCTCTTTTGTCATAAAAAAAACAACAAATTCTCTTTTTGATTAATCTTGAGGGATTACTAACTGATTTCTCTAACTATTTGCAACGTGGCAATTTGGCCATAAAAACTCCCTTCTTTTCTGAATTACTTTATTTTAACAATTGCTTTCAAAGTCCTTGTGTTCGATATCGGATTTACCGGTTTACTATACTGCATACGAACGGGTTCACTGCCCGCAAGTGTGTTTTAGTAAGTTTTCTAGTAATTCGTGTTTATAAATTTTATTACTCGATCTAAGAAAGATTCATCGTCAGGGATCGATTTCAGCACTAATTTATTAGAAGCTCAGAAAAAGAAGAAGAAGACAAGGATAAGACACCTATACCTGGTTCACTCAAGATGCAGGTGAAGATGTGATTAATGCTTGGAAAAGATACACGGAAATGGTCAGAAACTATCCAGGGTATAATATGAATACTGAAGCAGTGGTGGAGATCTTCTATGATGGGTTACTGAGGAAATAAAAAAGGGACCTAGCAGGTGCCTTTGGAGGTAGTTTGAATAATGTCTCCCCAAGTGAAGGGTATAAGATCCTTGATAATATGGCCAAAGAATTTTCAACCCGTGAAGAAACTCGAAGTAATAGATCTGTAACTAAGACTGTTGCTCAGGTAAATAGTGGTGAAGAATCAAGGCTAGTTGCTGAGGTGAAGGCCCTCTCAAAGCAAATGAATGAGAGGTTTGATAGTCAAGATGCCAGGTTCAAGAGTATTGAGAGAGATGTTAATGTAATAGTAGACGGTTGTGACTACTGTGGAGATATGCACTAACTGGAAGATTGCCCGGATAAGCCAACTCAGGAAGTCTATGTTCAGAATCAGCAGCAAGGAAACTACAGCCAGAACACCGGTTATCAAAACCGGCAATCAGGTACTTTTTATCCCTCTTCTCTTTTTATACTAACTCTTCTGGGTTTGGTGGCAACAATTTTAGCAGGTTTAATAGTCAGCAGAACGCGATTGCTGAATTGAGAGATATCTTGAAGGACTTCATCAGTGCTTAGAGAGCTACAAACGAGCAAGTAGCAGAAGAGTCTAAGAAGATGCATTCAGCATTGGATGCGGTCACTAGTCGTTTGGATGGTTTGAGTTATAAGTTGGATCAAAGTAGAAAGAGCCATCAAGCTACCATGAAGGACTTGGAGATGAAGCTTGAAAGGCTAGGAGATTCGAATAGGGAGCCTGGCACTCAACCGAGCAATACTCAACCGAGTCCAAAGCCTCAACAGAACAATCTAGGATCGAGACCGAAGTATACCCCTCTCAATGCTCGAAATGAGCATGTCTATGCCGTCACAACTCGATCAGGTAATCCGTATAATTTTGCAAATCCTTTGCAGATGAATCTACTCCGCTTGGGCAGGTACATGAAGATGAGGAGGAGGGTGTTGAAGAAGTAGAGATGGAGTCGAACCCAGCCGTGCAGACACCGACCGTTCCATCAAAACAGGCTGAAAACCCTGAAGTAAAGCCGTAGAAGCCCAAAATCCCATTTCCTCAGAGTTTGGTGAAACAGAAGCTAAAGGAGCAAATGGATAAATTTCTGAGTCACCTCAGTAAATTGCATATTAACAAGGGAGATATGAGGAGCATCACATTCCCTTCAATTTATAATGGTAAAGCCTTCAGAGATCCCCTGATAATTTCAACAATTCTAGAAACAACGAAGGTGAAAGAGATTATTGTAGACACGGGGAGTGAATGCAATGTCCTTTATGAAATTAAAGGCTTTCTGGAAATTACACCCTATGTCACGAATGAATTTTAGGAAGACAGAAGCCTCAGTACGAGGGTACTCCTGGAACACCGTTAAACCGCTGGGGAAGCTGTCAGTACAAATGACAATTGGGAAGGGGCGCTGGAAGCGAAAAGAAAAAATCACATTCTTAGTGGTAAACGAAACATCACCTTTCCAAGCAATCCTGGGAAGACCCGGAATTCAGAAGTTTGAAATGATTCCGTCCGTAATGTATGGCATGATCAAGTACGAGTCGGACAGAGGAGTAGGGACCTTGGTAACGAAGGCAAAATAGATATCCGAGGAAGGCTAGGATGGCCCGCATTGGCTCTCATGGAATGAAGGACCATACTACGACAAGATATGGTATGTAACCTCACTTATATAACTAAATAACGGTTGGTGGTACCACGTTATCTTCACATAAGTACAATTGTTAATTAGATAATCAAATAAACTAGTTGGTTAGGGAAATTGTTTTAAGCATTGATGGTACCGGCTTTTACAAATGAATTGATTAATTAGGTGATTTAAATGATTTTACAAACGTTGGTGGGACCAGTTTGTGTCTTTGTTTTGTCACGATTATCTTTATCAACTTAAATTGAATTTGAACTTCATTTTTGCAATCCGAATATGTTGTTGAGCGAGATCAAGATGGATAACTTTTAAATCTCTTTTGTCATTAAAAAAACAACAAATTTTCTTTTCGATTAATCTTGAGGGATTACTAACTGATTTCTCTAACTATTTGCAACGTGGCAATTCGGTCATAAAAACCCCTTTCTTTTTTGAATTACTTTATTTTAACAATTGCTTTCAAAGTCCTTGTGTTCGACATCGGATTTACCGGTTTACTATACTGCATACGAACGGGTTCACTGCCCGCAAGTGTGTTGTAGTAAGTTTTCTAGTAATTCGTGTTTATAAATTTTATTACTCGATTTAACACATCAGCTCCTTGTAACATAATTACGTGGATTGAGTATCTCCGGGTGGCATGATTTACCACCATTATCTTTGAACATACGAACTACTCCTTGATTGGCTTGTCATTCCTTAACGACATTAATGTACAACCGTAAGGTTTGTCCATCTAGATATGAAAGATGACTAGGCACATTTAAGGTGGTTCATCCTATTACGATGATGTTTGATGTGATGATATGTTATGTGAGATTAAGTGTATGATGTGATTTGTGCCTTAATGATTCAGATGATTTTTCTATAAAGTTTTAAATGGACAAATGTTTTATTAATGATGTGTTATCTTACTTAGCTAACTTTTTAGCTAACACATGCACTTTTAAAATGTGTTGTGCCCTCAGGTCCAACATTAGTGAGCATGTAGATGTGAGAAGATGTGACGCATGGGTAGATGATCTTGAAGCTAGCTGTAGTTTACCCATAGTGGCTGCTCGCATTAGACATTGATTTACGATTAGATATTTATGATTCACACTTACTATGTTGTCGGTTATTTAATGTTGGGCAACCGACGGATTTCCATTTAAACTTGTTTTGATGATATGGCTAGTAACACCAATTAGTAAATGAACCAAACAGATTTGTTAGTTTGGACTTTTAAAGTTTAATTTCGCTCTTTTTAACGCCGTTAGACGAAAGTTTTTGGAAATCCATATTTTTAAACGAAGGGTGTTACAAATTGTCTAGAAATATTTGAAGTTAGTTGCGATGTACAGTTAATGCAACTGAAAACTTCCTCCAGCTGAGATCTGACCGTACACCTGAAGACGAAGACATCAAATGGAAGAAAGAGAATGACCATGGCAGCGAAGCCCAATGTATATTTTGTCCAGATGGAGAACTGGAGTTCCATCAGTGTAAAGTACTTACAAAGTTTTATATTGATTACGAGCAAGACCTTTTTGCTTTATGTACCTTTATTCGGACAATAGCAATTGTCTTTGATTAAAGTACAAAAGTGTATAAAGCAGGTTGATAAAGTGACTTTATGTCTCACTTTATCAAGCATTTCAAAGAAATTCAAATGACTTCATTAAATGCTCTCAACCATATTTGTACAGCAAAGTTGGAATCCCAATACCAACTTTGCCTATAAATAGAGGTCTTTGCACAATCAAGAAATGACTTTTGCATATTTAGACTTTGCATATTCTTGGTGAACTTGTGCAATATTCTGTTAATCGCAAAAGGGATCACTTCACAACTTTAAATGTTTCGATAAATTTCAACTTGGTCTCACCATTTTACTTTATTGTAGTTACATATCACATTGTCTTTACTTATTTATTATTGTCACCTTAATAAGTAATCTAAACATTAAGCTGGTATACTACTTACTTCAACTGGTCACGTCCAGATACAATAAGTGTATTGCATATGTTTTTTCAGATATTCTTGCTAGAAATACTTTAGATTCCATAAATGCTTCCGCACATGTTACTTCGGAACCTGTTACTTCCGCACCACTCGGTCAAACTAATGCTGAAAGTCGCTTTGAGCGAATTCCTATGCAACCTGCTCATCTGAAAGATTTTATCTGTCCCAAATCTACCACTCCCAAACACTAGTGTAATCTGGTTTCTTTCTCTAGTTTACCAATTTCACATCAAGTCTTTTTAGTTCATGCTAGCACTTTAACTGAACCTAGAACTTACAATGAGGCTTCCAAAGATCTTGATTGGATACAAGAATTGAATAAAGAAATTGATGCTCTTCCAGCTAATGGCACTTGAGAAGTGTGTAATCTTCCCCCCGAAAAGAAAGGATTGGGTAATCATTGGGTTTACAAGGTTAAGCTCAAATCTGATGGTTCATTGGAACGTTTCAAAGGCAGAGTGGTCGTTCAGGGTAACCATCAACGCGAGGGTGTTGATTATTTTGATACTTTTTCTCCCATTGTCAAAATGGCAACTGTTCGTAGTATTCTTGCTATGCTGCTTCTAAGCATAGGAAAATACATCAGATGGATGTCAACAATGCTTTTCTTCATGGTGATCTTTCTGAAGAGGTTTATATGAAGATGCCTCTTGGTATTCCTAATCCTGAAAACAAGGTTTGTCGACTTCGAAAGTCTCCTTTTGGTCTCAAACAAGCAAGTCGACAATGGTTTCAGAAGCTTTCCACTGCACTTCAAGATCAAGGTTTTACACAGTCCAAGAATGATTAGTCTTTTTCCCAAGACCATTAATGGTTAAATGACTATTGTTGTAGTGTATGTTGATGAGATTTTGGCTACTGGTTCAAATTTAACTTCTGTTTCCCAACTCAAGGATTTTCTACATCAACAGTTCACCATTAAAGATTTAGGTTTTCTAATTTTTTTTTCTAGGCTTGGAGGTTCATTATTCTGACAATGAGATCATTCTAACTCAAAGGAAGTTTACTTAAGAATTGCTTGCTGAAACAGGTTTCTTGGATGCTAAACCTGTTGCTACCCCTCTTCCTCAAAATATGAAGTTTTCTGACCCTTGTAGCCCTTATCTAAAAGACCAGTCTACTTATCGATCATTGATAGGTAAGCTTAAAGTTTTGACTCACACATGACCAGACTTGTCTTTCGCGGTTCAAACTTTGTGTTAATTCATGCAAAATCCACAATAGATTCACTTGGATGGTGTTCATGATTTGTTAAGATACTTAAAGGGCACAAGCGGTCAAGGTATTTTACTCAACGGTTCAACAAACCAGAGTCTTCATGCTTACTCTGATTCTGATTGGGCATCATGCCCTATTTCTCGTCGGTCAGTCACTAGTTATGTCATTTTATTCGGCGGATCTCCAATTAGTTGGAAATCTAAAAAACAGTCTACTATTTCGTGTTCCTCCTCTGAAGATGAATATCGTGCTATGGCTGCTGCAGCTGCTGAATTTACTTGGCTGATTCGTCTACTAGAAGAGTTAGGTGTTACTGGTTTAAAACCTGTCACCCTTATTGTGATAATCAGTCTGCGTTGCATATTGCCAAGAATCCTGTCTTCCATGAACGAACAAAGCATATTAAAACTTATTGTAATTTCACACGTGAAAAGGTCATGGAAGGTTTGATCCAACTTAGTTACTTACCAACACAGAACCAACTTGCTGGCGTCCTTACTAAGGTGTTACCCTCTAATCAGTTTCAGCAGTTGTTGTCCAAGCTGAGGATGTCACAATCTCATCCTCCATTTTGAGGGGGGTGTAGAGTTATGTATTTTGTATTTTGTAGGGTTTCTCTGTTTTCACAGCCTATGTGTCCGTCGCTTGCCCTGCCCACGTCACTGTCTATGTGTCACATCGAGGTTGCAAACGTCCTACGTGTCAAGCATATACCGTGTCCACGTCATTGTCTATGTGTCACATCGAGGTTGCAGTTGTCCTACGTTAGTTTATTTATAAGACACATACTAAAGAGGCATCGATCTAAACTTAGTCATCGAAATTGGTTAGAGACTTGGAACTAATTATATAAAATTTCATTTGGATATTGGTTATAACTAATTTTATAAAATTCCATTTAATACTTGGTTGTTGGATCAACTACCTTCAAGATGACTAATATATAGATTTTTACAAGAGGTCCAAGGTTTGAATCAAGTAGAATCGTATGGTGGCTAGGGAAAAGGCTCAGAAGCGATTAATTAAAGAACACCTTCGTTAAACCACATACATGTGATTAAAGAAGGCTCGCCATCTGTCGATAACCTAAAAAGAAAAAAGCATCCATTTATCATTTTAATACTTTGTTAAAAAACGTAGTACGTTAATAGAGTGTCAATTTCAACATCTCGACAAGTATTACTCAAATGTACCATTTTAAGTAAAGACCCAAATCAAATTGTTTGAAAAGTTTCAATAACTTGTTGCTTGATCGATCAGGTCATTTTGACTCTGAACATGGGTAAATGATGGGCTTAAGTTAACTAAACAGTGTAACTCATCATTACCACCACTGTTAACTGGGTATGATCAATATTGAAAGGGGAATCCAATTCTATCAAAGGTAGTATCACATGTAATTACATTACATTCTCTCATTAGTCGTTTACTTTATTCATAATGCTAATTACAGGGACCACATGATATGCTTGCTAGAACTTCTATAATACGAGTAATAAACATTTTTTGAAAGAAAATAAGTCATGGGTTTGCAATAGTTACACTTATTTTAACTAGCTAGACAGCTAGTATGGATAGTATTTGTTTTTCGAAGTTCATAAACAATCATAAACAACGAGAATGTAATCAAAATCCATTTTAAATCTTTGATATAATTTCAGATAACATGATTCAATGGAAATATATTATATATACGAGAGCAAGTACTCTCGCGTTGTGGCGGTGAGATGGTGATGGTGATAGGTCATAGCCTATGATAGGTCATAGGAGATGATATGTCATAGAGTGTCATAGCCAGATATCTTAGCCGTACAAGCTCCGACCTCATATTTAAAAATTCGTCGAAAATATATCGAATGACATTTCTAATGAAAGAGCATGAAATTTTAAGAACACCCATATAATTTTAATAATTTATCGATGTACGGTTTTTGAGATAAACGATTTTGAAAGAATTAAAGGAATAAAATGATTTATGGATGAGAGAGAAAGTTGTAAGCATTGATGTATGGTACATTATGTTACATTATGTATTATCAAGTGTACATTATTGAAATTGAAAGTTGAAACCCTATTTACTTTATAATATAGTATTGATAAGTTGACTCATTTTAAATGGTTAACTCGTTACACCTTCACAAAATCATCCCTTATCTAAATTTGGGACACTAATAGTCAAGAATGGACCTCAAAGATGATAGTCATTAATTCTGGTCAAAGATTTGACAAAAACGGAATTGCTATACGAATTTACTCCCTCAGTAATTACCATGAGGCTTGATCTGAATGCCATGATCAATAGAGTACATATGCCAATTAAGATGGTCAATAAGAAAGTTTGGTCCATGTTTTGGCATCATGAAAGAGATTGACTTGAGGTGTCAAATGTGGTTTAAGTTTAACCCATTGAGTTATTTTAAGACCACTCAGAGTGGTCCACTGTTTTAAATATTTTTATAGGTTAACTTTCTTTATTTCAATACGCTTGACTCGCATGATCCGAATTCTACTTTTGAGCGTCGTTTGAAGCTTGGAAGCAAATGAAGAACGAAAAGACGTCATATCGGATGATATCGAGGTCCGTGTAGTTTCTTGTCATCTTCCGTTTTGGCCTGTGAGCATTTTGTCCTTTCTGTAACGAATGGCTTGTAAATTGGGTTTGGGTTGTAAGAATGGTCAGGGTATGTGAAATTATTGGGAACCTTGTTGTTGAGATTGTTGGAATTAAAACTGTTGTAATTGATATTGTTGATAGTCGATCAAAGCCACATATTTAATAGAACAAGTCAAGCTAGAAGGAAAGAAAGCACTTTGAGATCGGTCGTGAACCAGAAAGAAGTAGTTGATAAAAAGGTGGTTGTGGCACGTAAGAAATTTGGAAGGGTGGATAGGATGTATAATTGTAGAGATGGAACCAGAAAATTATTTCGAGGGGACAAATTTGGATAGGATGTATAATTGTAGAGATGGAACCAGAAAATTATTTCGAGGGACAAATTTATAACATTAGTCTTACGATTTGTATTTAATTTTTATATTTACTTTTTTATAGGAGCATAACTACATATATCTTTTAAAATAAAAATATTAGACTATCAAAATTGGACTGGGGGTAGCTGCTTACACTGCCTCCATGCTAAATCCGTCCATGTATAGTGGACAACAGCGTTGAAGAAATAGTTGAATGGTTATAAAATATGGCGATAGTGTTTTTGATGTTTGAATGAGAAAAATGTAAGTATGCATCGGTGGGGATGGTGTTTTTAATATGCGTATGTAAATAAGTAAGTGTGTATTATCGGGTGAAATATAGAAATGTATTTGCATACGAGAGTATGTAAACATAGAAGGTGAGAGTATGTATTTACATACGAGATGAAATGAGAACATATGATATTTATCATGTAGACTAGGGATGAGCACGGGCTCAAACCCGGACCGACCCGCAAAGCCCGACCCGACCCGTGACTCGCGAGAGCATGAAAACGTGACCCGTGACTCGTCCTGTGAAGGTTCGAGTCGGGTTCGGGCGGGTCACGGCTTTCCTTCACACTTTTTCGGTTTTTGCATTCACCCGACTCGGTCAACCTGTGACCCGCGAAAACACCAAAAGCTTGACCCGTAACCCGGCCCGTTAGGGCTTCGGGCCGGCCGGTTCCGAGTCGGGCACGGATCAACGGTTTTTTTTTTCATCCCTAATGTAAACTGTCAAATAATTGTGAACTTCATAAATGTTGGTAACTTGGTATGGTACAACTTATTATTATTACTTTATTAACAAAAATGAGTTGCCGATTTAGGTTCAAGTAATTGAAAACTCTATTTAATGAGTCCACTTGAATGTCAAGTTGAACAAGAAAATGTGACAAAAACAATTAAAGAGAGTTATAGACTTAAGAGGTTAAAATTGAAAACTTTCATAGTGAATGGACTACAAAACAAAACGTAAGAAATAGTGCAGGGGCCAATATTGTAACAAATTCAAATGAAAAAGATAAAAAGTGGATGTGAATTAAAAAAAGTAGTCATATGAAATTTAAATTATATTCATAAAATCAGAGTGACAGGTGGTTTCCGTCCCCATTGTTTGGCCACTGTTTCCTCTAGTAGTTATAGTTCTCCATCTTACACATTTTCATTTCATTACGAATTCCTCACTTTCATAAGAAGAGAAACTGAAAATATATACATATATATCGATATATATATATATTATCATCAAATCAATTAGATTAATCTAGTAATAATTAGAGAATGGCCGGTAGTTATTTCGGTGTGTTTGTATCAGATCCATGGTTACAAAATCAATTCACACAAGTTGAGCTAAGAACATTGAAATCTCATGTAAGTAATTATATATTTTTATCTATATATTTGTATATATATATATGTTATATATGTGTCGATATATATATATATATATAGAGAGAGAGAGAGAGAGAGAATTTGTATGTAATTGCTTTGAATGTAATTGTGATTCAGTTTGTGACGATGCGGAGAGAAAACGGAAGTTTAACGCTAGCTGATTTACCGTCGAAAATGTCGAAACTGAAAAACGTTGGAGAGAATTTAACAGAGGATGAACGAGCTGCGTTTCTTCATGATTCTTATCAGAATTTAGCCGATCAAGTCGATTTCGAACTCTTTCTGAGGGTAAGCTGATATATATACATGATATGCATATATATGTATATATATATGTGTAATATAGGGGTTGGATCAGTTGTAAAATCTCTGACCGAAGTCGAGGTTTCAATCCTCCTTGCAAAATGGTTGATTTTGAATCTTATTTTATCTACTTACATAATCGATAGGGCGATAGATCCGATTTAATTTATTTACATATTATTTCTGAAATTAATTTCATGAAATTATATCTGTTTGTGTGAATTTTATAGTGAATGAACATAAAATTTGAAATTTGAAATATAAATAACATTAAATAACTGTTGTGTTTCCTCACGTGAATCAATGAACTTTACAGTTAAATTGAAAAATTGGTATTATTTATTATTATTTTTTTATTAAAGTGGATAATAATTTATCTGGTTAGAGTTTAAGTACATGAAATTTGATCTGCAGTAATAATCTTAACAGATATGATATATTGTAAGATCTGTTTTAGGCTTACAGATAATGATATACTCTATATGTATACAAATCTAGTGATGATACATGGCAAAATCAGTGGTTAATGGATATACGGATTGTGTGATGACAGGTTTATTTGAATCTCCAAGCTCATGCAACTTCACGGATGGGAAAAGGTGCTAAAAACGCTTCGGCTTTCCTCAAGTCTCCCACGTCTACGTTGCTTCACACAATTAGTGAATCGGAGAAGGCTTCGTATGTTGGACACATAAATAGTTATCTTGGAGAAGATAAATTTTTAAAGAAGTTCCTTCCTATAGACCCTTCAACAAATGATTTGTTTGAGCTTGCAAAAGACGGAGTTCTTATATGGTGATCTTAATAATACACCTAAGTTGTTTGCTAATGTTGCAATGTGTAGATTGGATTATGCTATTGATTTTGCTAACTGAAAGTTGTTTGTTATGACTGATGCAGTAAGCTTATAAATGTGGCAGTCCCAGGGACTATCGATGAAAGGGCTATTAATACTAAGAAAGTGCTGAATCCTTGGGAGAGAAATGAGAATCATACCTTATGCCTTAACTCTGCCAAGGCAATAGGATGCACTGTGGTTAATATTGGAACACAAGATTTTATCGAAGGACGGGTGGGTATATGCTCTCATGATGTGTTTTCGTTCATTATCATATTCGAGTATTTTTCTAGTAGAAGGCCACTGATTTATTCAAATAAAAACAGCAGAAGTTATGAGACCAATTAAGTATAGTATGTGATATCGCTCTAACGTTTGCTTTTAAGCAGTACAAGTTTGATGAACTTGCAAGTGCAGTCATGTTCATTTGGCTCTTCTATTATGAAATTCCTTTCTCATGCTTTTTCTTAGTGTGTGATTTTTGATTGATCAATAGTTATTGGATTCTTTATATCTCCAAGTTATGCCAATGTGTTAATTTCAGTCACAAGCTTTCTGTTTAATTGACCAAACTCACCATTCTATTTCTTTTTGGGTTATTAAGAGCGATGTTTTCTTTTGTTTTCAGAGGCATCTTGTGCTTGGAGTAATATCTCAAATAATAAAGGTAACTTCACTTCATGAATCACTTGACAAGAACTTGAAACTTTAGGAATCAGTTTTCAATCTGGAGGTATCGGTTACAAGTCTGAAGCTGATTGCTAAGCAATTGTAATGTATTCTATTTCAGATACAATTACTGGCAGATCTCGATTTGAAGAAAACGCCTCAGTTGGTGGAATTGGTTGGAGATAATCAGGTGATGAGAATTTCTTTCTATCTAATTATGTGTGCACACCCTTCATTGGTTCTAGTTACAAAGAAAAGTGTAACTTTCATATTGGAATAGGGATCATATAATTGAACAGGGGCACAAATGTGTGTCTAAGACCTTGTTATTTCGTTTTAACTGCCATCAGGATGTGGAGGAGCTTATGAATCTACCACCAGAGAAGATTCTTCTTCGATGGATGAATTTTCATCTGAAGAAAACAGACTACAAGAAAACAGTGACAAATTTCTCATCTGATGTGAAGGTATACACCATAGGATTTAGTGAATGTTTTTGATGATCACGATACTCTTGCACACTTTCTGGATGTAACATGGCCGGTAGTGAGTGTATATATCTTTTGATGTAGGATGGAGAGGCTTATGCTTACCTCTTAAATGTTCTTGCTCCGGAGCATAGTAATCCGTCAACTTTGGTTGTCAAAGATCCTTTAAAACGAGCAACATTAGTTCTTGAACATGCTGACAGGATGGGCTGTAAAAGATACTTAACGGCGAAAGACATCGTAGAGGGTTCTCCCAACCTTAACCTTGCTTTTGTGGCTCATATTTTCCAGCACAGGTGAGTTTTCCCTGAATAGTCATTCTTTTTCTACAAAAATAATGAGACAGATTATAAAATCTATCGACGCTTGGAAACATTGATTACATGTTTCCATCCCGTTACATAAATATGTGAAAGATTAAGTAGAAGATAGATAGAGATTTATGATATGTAGAATGTGACTGATAAAAGTGTAAATTCCTTGTTTTGTGGGTTTTGTCAAAGTCATTGACATAAAACAAACATGCTCGTGACTTACATTTTCATTCCATTATGCAAAAATCATCAAATCAAACACCTCCGTATCTTTCCGCAGGAATGGATTATCAACCCCAGAAAAGCCAGTATCTTTCCTTGAAATGTCAGCAGACGATGCCCAAATCACCAGAGAGGAAAGTGCTTTCCGTTTCTGGATAAATAGTCTTGGAGTTGCATCATATATAAACAATGTCTTTGAAGACGTCAGAAACGGGTGAGACTAAAGATTACCCCTAAAGTTACTAAATACTTGTGTCCATTGACTATAGAATTATCAGTTTAGATAATTAAGTTCAACATTTAACCAAGTTTATGCTCACCAGGTGGGTACTATTGGAGGCACTTGATAAGGTATCACCAGGAATTGTTAATTGGAAAATTGCGAATAAACCTCCAATTAAGATGCCATTCAAGAAAGTAGAGAACTGTAACCAAGTTGTCAAAATTGGGAAAGAATTGAAGTTTTCGCTAGTCAATATTGCTGGAAATGATATTGTTCAGGGTAATAAAAAGTTGATACTGGGTAAGTTCTCCATCTGTCTGTGAATTGGCTGCTGTTTTATTTGTTATCACTCTCTCATGAAAGTAAGTATGTACCCCCTTTCCAGCTTATCTGTGGCAGTTGATGCGATTCAACATGCTACAGCTTCTAAAGTACTTGAGATCGTATTCACTCGGGAAGGAATTCACTGATGCTGATATTTTAGAATGGGCTAACTCCAAAGTTAGGAGCACGGGAAGCCAGACTTGTATGAAGAGTTTCAAGGTATCATATCAGTTGTTAGTGTTATGTTTGTTCATATATAATCTTATGTTTTATGTTGATAATGGTTTCATACATTTCATGCTGTTCACAGAATTACTGCTCTGTTCATATATTCACCTGTGATAATCGCATTTTTTTAGACAAGACGTCACATTATATGCGCATGATTGTTGCTTTTTAGCAATTTCACCATCATGAAGTTGGCGGTACAGATAACTAATTTTGAATGGTATGGTCCTGCAGGATAAGAGTTTATCAGATGGCATATTTTTCCTGGAATTGCTTAGTGCAATACAGCCCCGGATTGTTAATTGGCGCCTTGTTACAAAAGGCCAAACTGGTATGCTTTTCATCAACTTTTTCATTGTATATACAAGATATGGATTGATAACAACCAGCCGCTAAATAGTGTAAATGTATCAATATCAGAATTCTAAGAATAAAAAGTATCATTAAAATTCTTTTGTCATAAGTGGGTTTTAACTTCCTGATTGTTTTGCTTGCATCAATTTTCGGTAACTTTAGAAGAGGAGAAACAAATGAACGCAACATACATCATCAGCATTGCCAGGAAAGTTGGCTGTTCAATCTTCTTGCTACCTGAAGACATAATTGAGGTACAGTGTATAGAGTCTATCGGCATATAAAATACATCCATTGTTTTTTTCATTTTCACTTATAAACATTGACAATGATGATGTCATGTCTCAGGTAAACCAGAAGATGATCTTGACATTAACAGCAAGTATAATGTACTGGTTCTATAAACAACCAGTTGAAGATCAAAGACCCTGTGGATCATCAGATAGTGAAAGTGGTAATCAACTCGAGACAAGCTCAACCTCCACAACATATGACACTGAGTCTGAATCGTCAACAGACTGAGATTGGTAAACAGATAAGTTTTCAGTTTGGAATTTTCTTGTAGAGTACTTATAATTCTTTACTGTAATATTTTTTCCTGCACTAAATTTTTGTATTAAGATAAGTCGATAAGTGCAGAATTGCTAAAACAAAGTATTCGTGTATATAGTTATAGAATTGTATTTGTATTGAAAGAAATGGCTTCGTGTTTTTCTTTTCTTATAGTAGCATAGCAAAATCCTATTTATTTAGTCTCTTGTATGGTTTATTTTTGCTAATTGCCTGTTCTAAACCTCTCGAAAACAGTGATGAACTTTTGATTTTGAATCATGATACTTTTCATTAAATGTGATACATATGTTTGTCAACATGGAAAAATAATCATGTCACATTTCGGTCTAAAGATGCTCAGTATTACAATTTGAAGTATGCATTTGTATGTTTATTATAATGGATGGTTTATTGATGCAGACAAGTGCAAAATGGTAATCTGTATAAATGGGATTGAGATGTCCATTCTGAAAAATTCTAGACCGGCCCTATTCATGCCCACCACTAGTCTTTGCCTAAAGTTTTTGTCAAACTACATTATCAGCACCCTTAAGTTGGTCCATCAATTGCTAGTAAATATCGTATTTGCAAAACTTTTGTTTGGAAAAAGTTTCGTGATATAGTTTGTACTTGAAACAATGTAGCACAAATTACTTTTACTATTGAACGTTTTATTGTTGAATTATGATTGAGCATAGGAATGTTCTATTGCTTACGGAAAACAACATGGTGGTTAGTCGGTAACCCAAGAAATCATAAGAGGAAAAGATAACTTTCCATGTGGTCCAAAGACCGAAAAAGTAAAGAAAAGAAAACGAAAGCTTTTGAAAGTAGTGGTTGAGTCTTTGTATTAGTAGTTTCTGAAAATCTTGATGTATGTTAATCAACAAACAAAGATCTGGTCCACCATGTGTTTTGTTTTCAAACCCTCTTATACACAACAAAATGACCTTACTGATTCAATCTCTTTTGAGAGATTACCTAACTTTCAAACTTTAAAACTGTAAAGGATTCATGTGGAATTTTGGGATATATGTTACGAATGGTTAATGCAGTTTTCTGAAGTTCACGATGATAAGGGTGTTAGAGTGTTATCATTTTATTATAAATCGTATGTCCGGGAATAATTTAAGTATACGGGGTCATACGAAATGACACGGTAACTCGATAATATTAATTGATATATTAAAGTAATATATTGATTAGTTTGATCACGAAATAATTAATTAAACATAATTAAGGGGTTAATTATATTTATGTGATTAAAGAGGAGGATTAATGTGAAAATTGAAAAATGGATTTTGGACCCAAAATGTTAGGGGGGCCCGTCCACTTTGAGGCTTGGAAAAGCCTTGATGTAGCTTATTTTCCAAGTTAAGTTTAACCTAATTAAGTCCTACAAATAGAGGCTTAATTCTTGGTTTTTCACACACTTTTTTACATAAGTTTTCTCTCATTTTTCTCCCTTTTTCTTGAAGTGGCCGAAATCTCTTTTCCTTAAGGGGATTTCGACTTCAAGTTAAGGGTTTGAACAAAGGGTTGTTCGGTTAGTGATCGGGGTAATAGCATACATTATTCGGGGTGTCTAGTGTGCGATCGTAGAGGGGTTTTGCTTTAAACCCTAAGCAAAAATAATATCATTATTATTATTATCTTATTGGAGCTTTGCATAAGGTACACAACTTAATTCTATTCTTTGTTAATTAATTTGATTGCATATTTGTTTCAATTTCTTCCGTTGTGCTTACTCGTGATTATGTATGTTTATGTACTCATATTCTAACAAAGGGTCGGTCGCTTAATTAATTGACTCGTCCAACTTGTGACATATAAACATGCATGAGGAACCCGGATCATAAACGCTTAAAGGTATGGAAGCAAGATTTTAGGAGCTTCAATCTTTTAGCTTTTAAGAAAAAGCTCCTATCCAATAAAAAGTTTCGTTTGTTTAAAAGAGCTACAAGCTTTTAAAATTATAGAAACAGCCTGCAGCTTAACGCTACTTGATGTAGTGTTTGAGAACAGCTTCCAGCATTTGGAAATTATATTCCATGAAGGACCTTATGTATCTTTAAGTAACAAGAATAGGGCTGAGCAAAAAAACCGTTGACCCGTGCCTGACCCGGAACCGGCCCGAACCGAACCGACCCGTGCCTTCACGGGTCGGGTCACGGTTCACGTTTTCATGCTCTCATGGGTCGCGGGTCGGGCCGGGTTTCGACCCGTACTCATCCCTAAACAAGAGTGACACTAGCGTAAATTTTTAGCGGCAGGAACAAAAGTTTGGATATATCATCATCACTCACATATACCCACCACATAACAACAAAAGTGCATATATAAGACTTATTTTTAATACTTGTTTATTTTATACTCCCTCCGTTCCATTTTAGTTGTCATGTTCATTAACTTTGACCGTAAATAACTTTGTTTGTGTCATGGAACACTTGATATAAAATATATGAATGGATTGGGTTTTCAATGTACTTTTCGTTCATATAAGTTTCATCAACTACTATATAGTACAAACAAAGTTATTTACGGTCAAAGTTAGTCAACATGACAACTAAAATGACACGGAGGGAGTATTATACAAGTAAAGTTAACAAAACAAATGATAATTTACTCTTTACGGTATATAGTTAACAAAAGTGCAATATGTTTTTATATTAATGTTTAATATATTAGGTAATTTTTATCTATCTCCTTGTTTGTCATTTTACATATTTATTAAAAGCTACATCTAGTCCATCAAACATCTACATATATTTAAAAAGCTTCAACAATTAGCTTGCAGCTACAGCTAGTAGCTACCATCTAACAGCTATCAGCTTACAGCCACCATCTAACAGGTAATTTTGCCAAACATACCCTTAATGTTTCAGGTAAGAACAAAGACAATGACTTTAGGCATATGATCTCTTCTTCACTACTTCTCGTTGTAACAACGTCAGATTACTTATTCTTTAGATCTGTATCTCATGACACTCTCTTAAGTCTTGTCAACAACATTTCTTTCACACTTCTTTCTTACATCTTTAATATTTTATTATTTTCAATTAACTTAACATAAAAATAAAACATTACAAATTTTTATTAGAAAATTTTTTTTAAATAATAAAATAAAACGTTACAATAATAAAAAAAAAATTACATTTGGAAAAGAGTTAAATTAATAAAGAAAAATTACTTACAAGTTACAATTGAGAAAACATTACATTATAAAAAAAATACCATTACATTAACGTTGACGGTAGTTTGCCAGAAGGTTCCAAATGTGTTCGAGTAGAGCCTTGCGAGGTCGATGGTGCACCTAGTTATCGCGTAATTCCGCTTCCATATGTTTGTGTTGCAACCCTTTCTAATGCAGTTTCACACGCAATCAAATAGCTCAAGAACACTCGATTAGTCAAAGAACAAAACCATATAGGTTTTCTTGACAAATTCTCAATTTTATATAAACTCAAATAATCAAATGATGTCTACAAAACCTAATACCCCTATAAATAGACCTTAGATACACGAAAATAGGCAACAAAATAATTGGATAAAAGGAAACTAAATAAAATACAAATAAAACTAAACTTGGAATTTTAAATCTTAGATAAAAGAAAACCTATATGGTTTTGGTCTTTGATTAATCGAGAGTTTATATAAAATAGACCTTAGATCCACTAATACAAATAAAACTAAACTTGGAATATTAAATCTTAGATAATTCCCTTGCATCACTTTCTGTGCGCGTAATGAGTGTAAAGTGTTGTAAATATTTTACACTAGAGAATATTTAAGTCTTGATCTGGTAAGAAGTCGATGGAGCTCCTTCATTTAGACAGTCTTGTATCTTAAGATTTCGGTCTTTGATTTCAGCGAGTATGTCTTTAGTGAGGTAAATCTTGACTGAAATAAAGTCCAATGAGCTAAACTTGGAACAACTAAATTTCATGTCAAGTATGATGTTCACCGAGTCTTTAAATTATCTATGGACAAATCTTTGAAGCTTTAAATTCTTGTAACGACCCAGTAAACTTAGACTTACAATCTTTACAAAGTATGCAATAAAAAAAATAATAAATTAACCATATACTCAAAGTAATTTTTCAAAATCTTTCAAATCCAATATTTGAATATTTGATACCATTAAATTAGGATGAATTACATATGTAACTAACTTTATCATTAATATTATATTATATATATTATTAATAGGAGAAGGATTATGAATGGTAACCACCTACATGGCGCGTTACTATTAGTGGAATCAATCATAAATAGTACTATTCATCTATTACACATCCCGAACCACTAAACGGATTTTGCCACGTCGCATACCGTCCGGATTTTTGAATACGGGTTATTTATTGGTTTTTTACACATTTTTTTTTTCCTTTTAGGTTTCCATCCAATATATTGCAACTTTTTCGTTGCCACATTCCATACCACATATCATTATCTACTATTATATAGTTTTTATCACACTTTTCTCCCTTGAAGGTTTTAATTAATATATTGAAAACATTCATTTATGTACCAATATTTTGCTTTTTATCGCACTTTTCTCTTTTGTGGCTTTAACTAATATTATGAAAACTTACATTTAAATTTTTTGTTTTTGTTGCACTTTTACCTTTGTTGTTTTATATAATATATAGAAAAATTACATTCAAATTTTTTTCCTTTCATTTTGCCTTTTGGTTTATCGCACATATAAAATATATGTATTCGTTACTCTAAACTTTTAAAAACGTTTGTGGTATTAACTTTAGACAAACATGCATAGTTGTCAAACTCGTACGAGTCACGAGTCGACTCGTACGAGTCGAGTCAAAATTAAGTGAAAATGAGGCGACTCGGTGTATGACTCGTTTTGTTCCAGACTCGTAGCATTGCTCGTGCTTTGTTTTGCGAGTCGGTACGAGTCGTACTTCGAGTCATGAGTCACAAAAATATATATATCTTTTTAGTTTATTTTTATTGTTTTTAAACATAACTGTTTTATATGCTTTCAAATTTAATTTGATTTTAATAATGTTTACTATTTTAGCATAATATATCAATACAATACTATATTTCTATTATAAAAACTTATTTATAATTATAAAATTATATATTATCAAATAACCAGACTCTTACGATTTGAGTCACGTTTTTATTCAGGAGTCGAAAAATCAGATTTCGAGTCGAGTCAAAAATACCGAGTCAATAACTATGCAAACATGTATCTCATATGTCAAAGCTTTCCGCTAACATATATAATGACACATCATCAATAATAAAACCTAATCATAATAGTTGAAACCCCGCAATACGCAAAAGTAACCTAATGTGGTTTTGTCCTTATATAAATATATCTATTTGAAATAAACCTATCAAAGACAATTACAACCCTGCAACGGGGTCAAATTTTACTAGTATAATATTATTGCAAATGGAGCGATGAATAATAACACCGTGGTAAGTTACTATTCGTCCACGGTACATCTCAAACTATTATTTGGATTTTTCCGTACCATTATCTGTTCGCATTTCCAATTATGCATTAGTTATTGGTTTTTTGCATATTTTTTTTCTTTGAGTTTTCAAGTAATATATTGCAACTTTTGCGTGTCTATGTCCCGCATCATTATGTCCCTTATAAATAGTAACTCGCATGCATGGAGAGTTACGATTCGTCCACGTTACACCCCCGACCACTAGGATTTACTCCATCGCATCCCGTTTGGGTTCTCAACTACGTGTTATTTATTAGTTTGTATTACAATTAATTCTTTTAGGTTCCTAACCAATATATTACATCATGTACCATTATGTATCACTATTCGTCTTTTTTCACACTTTTTCTCTTTTAATGTTTGAAGTTATATATTGAAACTTTCATTCTAAATTTTTTTTCTTTCAATTCTTAGTTTTGGTTTATTTTACATATAAAATATATGTATTTGTTATTATAACTTTTAGAAGCATTTGTGATATTATATTAGATTAGCTAACATATATACTAACATATTATCAATAAGAAAGCGTAATCATAATAATTAAAACCAAGAAGCTAATGTGTTTTTGTATTTAAATAAATATATATTTAACAACCTTATTAATGATAATGATTTTTAATTAAGCACTTAAATGTTTAATGCAATTACACCAAAACAACGCAATTTTTTCAGCAAGACAATTGAAGCCCGCAATATGACCAAAATTTACTAGTTGTGAATTTATTGTTACAGTGACAATATTGGTATTAACTTAACCCAAAAAAGAGAAAAATGAATAGACCAAGCATGACCCTCTACTGTGCTATAATAATTTAGCCGATGATA
Organism: Erigeron canadensis; assembly: GCF_010389155.1. Classification (NCBI taxonomy): domain Eukaryota; kingdom Viridiplantae; phylum Streptophyta; class Magnoliopsida; order Asterales; family Asteraceae; genus Erigeron; species Erigeron canadensis. The sequence continues at coordinate 19,955,333 of NC_057763.1, forward strand.
AAAGAAATCTTTTCCTATTCACAGCTGAGAACACAAAAGTCTTCAAACAAACCAATCGAGTGGCAAAAAACATATCTTTGCTACTTCAATCTCCAAAATTTATCATAAAGTTTTTGCCCTTTTACCTTTTTCTTTTTTAGGGTTCTTGTTACCCACCAATAAATTTTCTCACTTTGGGCCTTTTCAATCTAACTGGATTTCTATTGGGCTCAAATAAAGGTATAAACTTTATCAGGTTCACAACAATTTCTGTCGATTGTTAGTTAATTGCATTGCGTAATTATTATTTTTATTAAAATTTTCTTGGTATTTAAGCTTCTGTGTCATTGGACTGTGGGTAAGCTTAATTTGAAGTGAGCTGACTTGTTACGTATATACCCAACAAAAATTTACAGTTATATATATCTATCTATATCTATATTTCTACTAGTGTTCAGACTCGTCCAATGAATGGATAATCTCAAAATATATTAATTAAAACTAAAAATTAGAATTCAAATATGTTAAATACATACCAATTCATACCAATTCAAATTATATTTAAAATATATTTTAAAAAATACATACCAATTCATCAACAAAGACTTTCTCGAACGTTTTGATTTTGTTCGGGTTGTTCCACTTCGAAAGAGTCCATACATGTACAACACGGAGTCGTAAATGATGGTTAACATGTATTGGCTTAAGATCTTCAAGATGAACTAATGTGGTCATATTTTTTTTTGTTGAAGAAAAAGCCATAATGAACCTCAAACTAAATTAAAAAAAATAATAATAAGAATAACATAAGAATTTAATGTTAAAAAATAGTAATAATGATTAACTATGTGCAAAGTATATAAAAAGAAAACCCTTTTTATAGTTGATCGTAGCTTCTTTTTTTGTTGTCGTACGTGAGTTATCTTATAGATTATCAATAAAACCGAAAAGTGTAAATTAATTATTTTTAAATTGGGAGAAATATCAAATTGGTGATGAAAAACAAAAAAGTGGAAATTAGTTATTTTTAAGTGTAAATTGGTGATGAAAAACCAAAAAGTATAATTAATTATTTTTAAACTGGGTTAAAGTATAAATTGGTGATGAAAAATCAAAAAGTATAAAAATAAAAATAAAAATATTTTAAATTGGGTTAAAGTGTAAATTGGTGACGGGAAACCAAAAAGTGTAAATTAATTGTTTTAGATTGGGTTAAAGTGTAAATGGATGACGGAAAACCAAAAAGTGTAAATTAATTTAGATTAATATTAAAAAAATTAGAGGATTAATAAGGATAGAGAATTAGCTAAGGAAGAGGGATTAGGGGTGTCATGTCTATCCCCAACCTCCTCTTTTAGTTATATTATAGATATTATATCATAAAGCAAATAAGGTTTCAACTTTCAATTTCAACAATCTACAAATGATAACGCATGATGTACCATACACCAATACCCCACAACTTTCAACTTTCATTTAAATCTCTCTTTTCAAATCTCAACCACTCATTTTTTCTCTCTCCTCCATAAATCATTTTATTCATCTAATTCATTGAAAAACTTTTATCTCAAAAACCGTATATCGATAAATTATAAAATTTATATTGGTGATCTTATAATTTCATGCTCTTTCATTAGATATGTTCTTCGATATACTTTCGACGAATTTTTAAATCCGAGAGCGGAGCCCGTACGGCTAAAGTATTTGGCTATCACACTTTATGACAATATATCCTTCTATGACCTATCACACTTTATGACCTATTACCCTACCATCCCACCGCCGTAACGCGCGGGTACATTCTTTTGTACCCAATCAAAGGTCAAAAATTATCATATATATATATATACCCAATTAACCAATTTATATACAATTTTAAAATTACATATATATGCAATTTTGATTACCACCATCTTCGAGGCGAAACCTGTGCTGCTAAGGGTGGTGTACATATTGTCTCTAACCACCACTATCTTTGGATTGTTGTACGCTCGTTCGATTAAGGGCTACACCCAATAGTATACATCCATTTTCAATACATAATCCGTATAAATTTTTCATATTTTATTTTTAAACTTACTTTTTAATTTTAATGGTGGTCTGATAAGTATTCATTCATTTATCTATGATTTTACACAACTTAATTTATAAAATGATTATCTGTGATAGAATTTGAAATTATCTTGAAATTATGTTGGGTGTATCTAAAATTTCATAACTTGGTTGACTTTTAAATAAAAACAATATGATAAAGCTGCTAAAAAGTTTAAAATTCTAAATATATATATATATTTTTTAAAAAAAAAATAAGCAAACTAGTAGACAGCTACGCAACTACCTGCTAGTCTAGTTCACTGTTCATGATTTCAATCCTCTTAATAGAGGTATGTAATATTAGTGCTTAAATATATGTAATTTATCCACATTATACATTATTGATTAATTCAAGCTATAAAACATCCATCTGGTGGGCTATAGTGAGCCCAATTTCAACTTCAGTTAAAGAGTTAAAGGCGTAAAGCTAAATTGATATTGGCCAATAAATGGGCTTGATCAAACTAAAGGCCCATAGCGGGAAAAAAAAACAATAAATAGTATATGAGAAAATCGCGAAAATAGCCAATTTTCGTTGCGATCGTACCAAAATAGCTAAGGTTTTTCGGATTATCACAAAATAGCCAATAAAATCGCAACAAAAAATGAAAATCACAACAAAAAGCGCGAAATCGCAACAAAATATGCCAAAATCGCAACAAAAATGGAAATTGCAACAAAAAACGCGAAATCGCGACTCGCAGTTCGCAACAGTTTGAATTTGACTCTTTTTTTTCTTTTTTTTAAGGATACTAGTTTATTATATTAAACATGAATACAAAACTTCAAATAAGCCATAAACTTTCATTAATTTTAAAAACACAATACAACTAAATAAAACATAACATTTATTTAAAACATAAAATATTAAGAAATTAAAACACACAAAACATTAACCTACAACACAAATACATAAAAAACAGTTTATGAGATGAAGAAATAAGTTGCTCTGGAACAACTTGACTGTGCGGTTACCACCTTGGAGCATTTAATCATCTGCCAAAGCAGTTTATGAGATTAAGAAATAAGTTTGTCTTTTAATAATGTGTTCTACGAACTATTATTATGTGTGTTTCTCTTTTTTAAGTTTGTAATGTTTCTTATGTATTTGTGTTGTAGGTTATTGTTTTTGTGTGTTTTAATTTCTTAATGTTTTATGATCTAAATAAATGTTATGTTTTATTTAGTTGTATTGTGCTTTGAAAATTAATAAAAGTTTAGGGTTTATTTGAAGTTTTGTATTCATGTCTAATATAATAAACTAGTATCTTTAAGAAAAAAAAAGTCAAAGTTAAACTGTTGCGAACTGCGAGTTGCGATTTCGCTTTTTTGTTGCGATTTCCATTTTTTGTTGCGATTTTGGCATTTTTTGTTGCGATTTGGCATTTTTGTTGCGATTTCGCGTTTTTTGTTGCGATTTTCAATTTTTGTTACGATTTTGTTGGCTATTTTGTGATAATCCAAAAAATCTTGGCTACTTTGGTACGATCGCACCGAAAATTGACTATTGACGCGATTTTCTCTTAGTATATTTGTATTATGAGAAAATCGCGACAATTGCCAATTTTCGTTGCGATCGTACCAAAATATCCAAGGTTTTTCGGATTATCACAAAATAACCAACAAAATCGCAACAAAAAATGAGAATCACAACAAAAAACGCGAAATCGCAATAAAAAAATGCCAAAATCGCAACAAAAAAAGCCCAAAATCGCAACAAAAAATGGAAATCGCAAAAAAAAACACGAAATCGCAACTCGCAGTTCGCAGCAGTTTCACTTTGACTTTTTTTTTTTGTTATTTTAATTTTTATTTTAAAGGATACTAGTTTATTATATAAGACATGAATACAAAACTACAAATAAACCCTAAACTTTCATTAAATTGAAAAACACAATACAACTAAATAAAACATAACATTTAATTAAAACATAAAACATTAAGAAATTAAAACACACAAAACATTAACCTACAACACATACATATGAAACATACTAATAATTCCCTAAGTTAATAGTACCGAAAGAAGATGATTGTGAAGTCGATTTTGATTTCTCTTTTGATTTTGATGAAGATGCATACTCTCTCGGTGGAGGAAAAGATGTTTGTGATGGCATTGGTGCACCACAAGTCAGCCTTGTATGACCACTTTCCTTACAACGACTGCATGTTGTTATCTTCTTCTCTTCACTCTTGGACGGTATACGATCACAGTTTTTGGGTCGGCCAGGTAGCCTTTTGTCCATGACTGGTTGCAAAACTGTTTGTAAGTCATCTGGTATATCCCATTCAGAAGGATGTGGTATGGGATAGACAATCTCGGCATAAGTCTGTCAATATACTTCTGAAGTGTAGCAGTCCATAGCGTATACAGTTGAATCATCTTGGTTTAGATGAAGAACAACTTTTATAACATGGCCACATGGAAAACCAGAAATTTGCCATTTCCCACAAGTACACATCTTTGCATCAAGATCGACAAGTCCGTTCAGCTTATGATCTATAACTTGAAACAATGTGTTTGAACATGGTTCAACTCTCCATGATGTTGACTTCACAACACGTTTTGCAATCTTTTTTTCTGTCCATGGTGTAACACGATGTTCCAATGTTTCTTTACATTAAAAGAAGTAACTTAGTTACAATATATCATCATTTTAAACATTAGTGATAATAAGCGAGATTGTTAAACAAATAATATATGCAACGTTTCTTTTCCTATAATACCACTCTTTAAGAGAGGCACGGAAAAACTCCATTAACATAGTAATCGGTAATTTTCTTAAATGACGACTTAGAGAGTTGATTGATTCTGAACTATTCGATATCATGAAACCATACCTTGCTCCAAGTGCATGTACTCTTGACCATCTTTCAAACCCAACCTCTTGTAGTGTTTGAGCATAATGAGATAAACAAAAATTCAAAATGTCCATCTCTATCTGTTTTGATATGAGTTACCGACCCGGGATTTTTCAGCTTCAAATTCTGACAATATGTTAGCAGTTGGGCAAATGAATCTTCTGGTGATCCCCTCAACAGTTCCAAAGCATAACACTTTGCTCTCCAAGCTTGAGAATATGAGATATTAATCTTGAACCGGACATTCATGTCGGTCAAGATCTCATGACCTCTATATACCCTTCCTTTCACAAACATCAACCCAACTAAAAATCCACCCAACACCTTTTTGTTTGCCTGTCTATGGTGAGGATAAAGTTGGGTTCTTGAACAAGTATTTTGATCAATGAAAGTTCTTACTTCAAACATTTCACAATCTTTTATCCTCTTTGCAGTCATACACCACGTACATCTCTTATCATGTCTACACTTTGTTTCAAAATGATCTTTAGTTGATCTGTCAACAACTAGCTGATAACTATCTTCCACACACTTCGTATACAAAGCTATCTTCAAATCTTCCTTTGTATCAAAACAATCACCCATCTTTACACACAGAAATTTTGTGTAACAATCGACAAGTATCTTTACCAACTCTTCTTCTGGTATTGGAAGTAATTCTAACATATCCAGTTATACTCTCGTGGCTCTTTCTTCTTCTTCTTGTCACAAATTTTATCTTTTCATTCTTCTTCTTTTTCTTTTCTTCATCATCATCATCATCATCATCATCTTTTTCTTCTTCTACTTCTCCTTCATTATATGAATTAAAGAATGGGTGTTCAACAGTTTCTTTCACCAACATATCATCATCATCATCTTCTTTTTCTTTTTCTTCTTCTTCTTCTCTTTCATCACTGTCATCATCATCATCATCATCATCATCATCTTCTTCTTCTTCTTCTTTACGTTGACCCCAAACATCATCCGAGTTATCGTTCAAACCATCAACCTCTTCTTTACGTTAACTTTTTAAATGACAATTTTAATAAAATATTCATAGGTAATGGTAAATAAATAACCATTCACACTCTCCCATGATCCTCCAAAACACAAATTTACCCAAACAGTCAAGATATTTGATGGTTCCATTATGTAAGAAACACTAAATAACGAATTAATTACTTGTACAAAACTAAGTAAATACCTTTAGTTTAGAATTGAGAGAGAGATTGAATAATAGAAATTTTGGAATATATCTGATAATTATGTTATTAGAACAAATACAATGAATATGATATACTAGTTAACTTTTGTACTTGTATGATCAGAAAATCTTGCATAAAATCTTATCTTTTTATGGATAAAATCACAAGAAATCTTATCTTCTTAAGGACAAAATCGCAAGAAATCTTATCCTTAAACAAAAAAAAAAGTCAAAGTCAAATTGTTGCAAGATGCGAATTGCGAATTGCGAGTTGCGAACTGCGAGTTGCGATTTCGTGTTTTTTGTTGCGATTTTCTTTTTTTTTTTGCGATTTTGTTGGCTATTTTGTAATAATCCGAAAAACCTTGGCTATTTTTGGTATGATCGCAACGAAAATTGGCTATTGTCGCGATTTTCTTTTTATAATACTCATGAACAAATGATCCTACTTTGTTTCAATTCTAATTATTCTTCGTATTTTTTCTAGAAAAAATTAACACCTTACTACCTATAGGAACTTGAATTTAATACTACCCTGAAAAATATTTTACCATACGTATTTAAGATTTCTATAGTTAAACATATGACAAACCAAGGGTGTAAATGTTGATCCCCATAGAAAGTTAAATATTTGAGATGGTTAGTTTTATTTGATATAATGCTATTTTTGGATAAATGCTTGGCTTGTCCCTTCTTGTGGTTAATGTCAGGGTTGGGTTTCTGGATCCCATCTATGACTCTGAAAGAATACATACTATATGTCTATTCATCAGGACAGTATCATTAAATATATAGATGTAAATAGCCATATCTTGAAGAACTCGAGTCCAAATTTGTACATTTTTTGGGAAACACTACAAACTGCAGTCTAAAATGATTATTACTACTAACTTTACTAAATTTATTTTGTCTTAAAGAAATTGTATTAATGACAGGGAAAGCCATCATGCTCCGTTTAAAAGAGAGAAAAAGAAATCTTGAGAACGACTTGGAGTTTTTATTGTCCAAAACAAAGATCCAAGAGGTAGAGTTTTATCCACGTGCTGCTTAGTTGTATGCAGTTCTCAACAAGGTCATCTAAGCATATTCTTGATATTTTGTTTTTATTTAGGGAGGAGGGTAGCAGGTGTGTCAAAATATAAGTTAATGTTGGAATTTGTAAGTATGATGTTCTATCTTATAAATATTTACTTTATAATCTCATGGTGGTTTATAAAGAATAGATGTAGTATATATTAAAGTATGATTATCGCTTCTGTTTAAAATGCTAGCCGGCAGATTTTTCATTTTTGGGTTGCTTGGCTACTTGTCAGGTCATTTCTCCGCTACTAGGTCAAAAAGTATCATTCAAAATATGCACATTACTACATGAGAGCTCAATGTAAAATATAATGGTGTTTCAAAGTTTATTTGATCAAGTGTTGTGTAAGTTTCAAGAGCCACAAGCACATTAATGATGACTGCGTTCTCATCATCTATATCCGTGGTAGAATAGAACCTACTAAAGCGTTCCCTGCTTCTTATGTAAGTGCACTTTTGATCCTGTCACAAGTATTTAGAAAGGTGGCTGTGTTTTGCCTATTTGTTTGTCAAAAAGATTTGATTATGTAAAACTATAATAAATACAATTTTGATAAAATTTTAAGGGCAATTAGTTATAAAGGTATATTACTTGTCATATTTTACTATTAAAGGTATAAACAAAAAAAAACGTCTAATATAACATTGAGGGTGTAAATCTTTTCTAAGCTAGGTACGGAAAATACCACCATCCATGTTTGGCTGTTTTGTCCTCCGTGGCATGCCATATCCTCATTCCACTACATATATCTGCTATATATATATATATATATGTATATATAGGTCAATGGAGCAGATAATTTTGCATCAAAAACCCTAATTTAATTAAATCCCCCTTTTCCCTTTTAGTTTCAAAGCCTCCCTTAATTTGATCAAATCCATTCTCATAACGTGAGTTCTTCTTCATCTTCCATTCGTTCAAAACATCAACCCCCGTTATGTTATTGTCATTGTGGCTACAAAATCTATCCACGTACATCCTGGAAAATGAAGAACCCAGGGAGAAGATTCCCTGCCTGCCCGATTGTGGTAAGTATAATCCACTTTGATGTAATCAATCAATTGTATGCAAGATCTTTGTAACAAAATTGCTGTTAACCAATACACTGTAATATTTATGATAGGATTTAAAGAAAAAGTGTGGGATGTACCAATTTTTGGATGATGAACTTCCATCTGATTATTACAAAGATCTGGTTTTGGGATGCACATGAAGCTACAAAGTGTAAAAGAGAAAGATAACGTGGATATGGACTTAGAACATGAACACACCAGAAAAGAGGTTTTCAAGATAATGGAAGAATTGACTATCAAAAAGTAAAACCAGAAAGTGTATGAAAGAATTACATTTTCTTTGTTATTAGTTGTCATGTTCTTATGTATTTTGATCGATGGGTAAGTGTTGTAGACACATCCAAGTTGTAATGAAACTTTATGTAAAAGATTTTGGTTCTATTATACAGTTAATCTTCATTTTTACCCAAATATAATTGAATGAAAGTTATGCAGATACAATCAAGAAACAAGACAAGTAATATATTAGCAAAATTATGTAAAATAACCAAGTTTAAAATCTGCATTTTAAGATAAATGTATACAAGCAGCAAATTATAAGCAGCTAATATATAACCAAAATTATGCAGATAGAAGCCGAAAACAACACAAGTAATAAGAACACATAATTTACATACAAAAGAAGGTATATATGCCATTCTTGCCATGGGTTTGCCTGCCATGTTTGGCACATAGCTAATACACCAAAAGACTGCCATGATTGGTACATATACCATCCACAAGCTAATAACAGCATCCTACCATACTTATAAGTTAACATAGTGTACTTAGATATTACAAGTTATATAATGGGACATCAAAAGACTTGGGTTGGGAATGTTAATGTGTTCAGAGTTCAACTGTAGTCTCATAAGTGCTCCCTGGGCCTTCAATATGCTTGGCCAACTTTCTTGAAATGATCCTTTGGCTAGGTGCTCTGAGTTTCAGGGGTAATTTTGCCTTAATTGGTTGACTTGCATTAGTTTTGTTCTTCACTTCTAAGATTTTAGTAGGTGCAGGCTGACTATTGGATTCCCTTTCTCGTTTAGACCTCCCCACAGCAGCAGCTTTGGCAGCATACTTTGTTGCAGCTTCAACATTCTTTTGTGCTTACTTTCTTGCTTCTTATGCTAGTTTCTTTCTGACATATGCAATTCCCTTCTTCTTTTGTGCTTCTATTTTAGGTGTGGTCCTTTCATTTTTTGCTGCTTCATTTCTTGCATCATCCTCTGCTAACTTCCTCCTCACAGCCAAAATTGCCCTCTTCTGTTGTGCTTCAATTTCATGTGTTGGCCTTTCTCTTTGAAATAATTTTTTCTTTGGTTGGGCAGAATCATTGGTTGTTTGCAGTGGATACTTCTGTTTTAGTGCCTCTAATGAATCACTCCTTGCAGCCTCTGCAACCTTCCTTTTCACTGATTCCCTAGCTTTTTGTTTCTTTTTCCCATTCCACACTAGCACTGGGAACTGGGACATCTTTGGGCCATATTGGAATAGGAATCCCATCAGCTCCACCTATGATGGATTCATTAGTCACTAGGTCAACACATAAAGCAGCACCCCACCATTTTGGAAACTTATGTGGACCTATATATATCAAACACATAATGGCCAGTTAAGGAAATAAATTTGACAAAATTTTATATAAACCAATATGCAATATCTGGATGTGGTCATACCTTGACTTCTCACTTTCTGAAATCCAGAACTAGTGACTCCCAAAGTAGCACTTGCCCTGCTAATGGAAGATTGAGATCCAATTACAACATTGTTTGCAGACAAGGGTCTGATTGGAGGGCCTGCACTAGTTCCCTTCCTTGGTGATGTGTCTTGTAATATTATACATTTTGTCCAACTTGGCTGAGGCCTGAAGGAACGTATTCTTTTTCAATGTAAATCTAGGTGTTGTAGTTTGACTTTCTAGTGTTGTTAATGGTGTAGTTTGGGGTGTCTGGGTTGTGGATGTTTTTCTGGTGGACTTGTCTCAAAGTGTTCATTTGGTGATGGTGTGGCATGCATTGAAGGCAATGGGGAATCCTCTCCTCCAGTGTTTAGTGACATAGTTGCTTCAAAACCATACTGACCACCAACATTGACAGTTGCCTGACCCCTTGACTGCCCTTGAAGATTAACACTAGCATGTGCAACAGGCTGACCATTCAAAGTCACGGAAGAAGATCCTCTACATGGAATTTTCATTGGTGGTTGTCCATCTTTCCTAGGTCTTCCAAATGGTTTGGCTTGTATTGGTGGAGGCGCAACTTGTTCATTGGTACAAGCTATTTTGTTGTGTCCAATCTGACCACATTTCTTACAGGTCTTTACAATGCCTCCACTAGATACCCTGGTCAAATGTTGTGATGATTTCACAACTCTTCCTAGGGTGAGGTGGTAAAGGCTTCTCATAATCAATCAAATTCCATTGTGACATTCCACTTACTAGCATAATGAAGGTGCTATAGGTCTCAATGTATTTTGTCCTCCTAAACCACCCAGGTAGATAATCTTCAGGGGACTTTGCTATCTTGGATATAAAAGCACATGCATGTGGACAAGGAACACCACATAGTTCCCACATCCTACAGCTGCAATGTCTAAAAGCTTCATTCACCTTGAAAGACTCATTTAGCTGCCTTACTTCCCAGTCATTCCCACCACAATGGTGTGGTTTTCTAAATCTAAGTAAATATTTAGTAGTACATCTTTTAGAAAATACACCAACCTTAAACTAAAATGCAGAAAAACAAATGAACAAATAAGCTGACCTTTGTTGATCTTTCACCCACTCCAATTTTTGCACTATGGAAGGATTGATATCGCCTATTTTAGATATATTTATTTTATACGATATCATCATTTTTATGTTTAAATTATGATCACTTTGGTGAATTTGGATATTTGTTATTTTATTTTATTGAATTGTAGGTTCATGATAAAGATGATACTAATGAGTTAAAATTAAGATGATTTATCAAAGATCAAGTGGTGATTCACGTGGGCATCAAGTCCACCATCTGACATCAACATACTTAAATGGGCTGAATATAACAAAAAGGAAAGAAGCAACTCTAATTATATTATTGGATTGCTTTGATGGGCTTGGCCTAGTATTGAGAAGATGAGTCGGCAGGGGTTTTGGGTACGTGAACCCTAAACTACAAAAACATTATATATATACATTCATATTGTGGCAATTGAGGAGGAGAGGTCAGTCGAAAAAGAGAGGAGTTCGTGAGGTGTTGGCACTGTTGTAAAACTCACCGAGTGGAGCCGAGTACTCTCCAAGTACTCGCTACAAGATAGGGTGTCAAGTAGGCCGAATACCCCGAGTACTCACCGCATACATCCGAGTACTCCCAACTCGCTTGTCAACCGACCTGGGAACGATTAGCGACTTCCGCAACCTTGGGTGTTGGTGCGTGGAGCTGCCGCCGAAGGTAAACCCCCACTTGGGGTTTTCTTCTTTTGTCATAGGGAATTTGTGAGGTCGGTTAGTGGAGGAAAATCTTTTGTTTCAAATTCGAGAAGCATCACAGCCGCAAGTCGATTTCTAGTTTGATTCTCAAACTCTTTTTATTTTTAGTATTAGTTATTTAATTGCAAGATTATATTACTATACAATTTTTATTATGATTTTATCTATTTGATTATTGTTAGTTTTATTTATCTTGACATGAGTAGCTAAATCTTTAATCATCTACTTAGATGAAGTGATACAATTGAATGATGGTTGCACTATTTTTATAATTCTTAGTTGATTTGATTTAACGTTGTGTCGAGATCTTTGCTTATTATTTCTTTGTTATTTAATTATTGATTGCGGATAGTTTTTGCATGATCTTAGTGGTAACTTAGGTTGAGTAGAAGTTATTTTGATTGCTTGGTTAGAAGCGATTGTTTCTATGATGGGTACGGTAGAAAGTAATTAATAGTTAATAAGAGTTAACGGGTTAATGGTTGGGTACAATCAATAGACACAATTGTTATCTAAATAACCAAAACAATTAGTTGATTAGGAAAGTTATGAAAGACGTCTCGGGGTACCGGTCTTAGTAATGGATCTAGTTAATTAAGGGAATTGAATAAAGTAATGAACTTGACGGGTACGGGGTGAGTCTTTGTTTAGTTCTCGGTTATTAATCAGCATATTTGAATTGGTTCTTCATTTAAGTGCAACCTGAATTTGTAGTGTCATGGATTTGAGGTAGATGATCTTTTAAATAATCTTAATATAAATCAAATCTCTTTTCGTTTAATTCTTCGGAATTACTAATTTTATTAATAAACTAACTTCTTTAAAAATCCAATATGACGGGAGTCTTTAAAATCCTAAACTTTTTCTGAAACTACTTACAAACTCGCTTGCTCTTTATCAGTCCCTATGTTCGATTCTGGACTTACCTTTAAACTATATTGCATACGAACGGGTCCACTGCCCGAGAGTGTGTAGTAGTCAGTTCTAAGGTATTTCTTGTTTATAAGTTTAAGACTAGATTTTACACATCAAGTTTTTGGCGCCGCTGCCGGGGATCGAACCCGGGTCACCCGCGTGGCAGGCGGGAATACTTACCACTATACTAAGCAAATTAAGACTCAAGCCGAAAAACATGATAAATCTATCCATTTGAAGACATTGGACCAAGAGTACTACATGGACTTGAAAAATTAAAATCCAGCAGATTACATGTGGTCTTGGCTAATGTCATGGAACAACAACTTAGTTTGTTACTATATCATATATTAGAGTGGTGGTTAACGTGAGTAGCAAGCACAAAATAAAAGACAGAAAGTGGGCTTGGCACTTGGGCCGAAGACTAACAAGGAAAGAAAGCAGGACAACTCTTGTTCATGGACTTTGGGCTGTTTCATGAGTTAGCCGAAAAAAGTATGGCAAAAAGGTCCAACTTGGATTAGAAGTGAAGAAAGTCAAATACCTTAGAGTTCGAAGTCGGTGTGACAAAACTAAATATATATATTCTAAGATTGAGGGCGGGAGGGATTTCTTTTAATTAACTCGTAAGTGTCGAAAAGGGTATTGGAGGTCGGTTGGAGAGGAGCCGCCAGAGACAGAAGAGTTTGGCTTTTGTTTTCGGAAAGCAGCTACCGAAGGCCCACCTAGAGTTTCTTATATTTCTCATTCGATCAATATATCCGCACTCACTGTTCGAATTCTTTTTCCTTTTACTTTTAGTATATCATAACTTAAACAATGAAACTATTTATATTAGTTTTAGTTTTTGTTAATTTAGTTATGTGTAGCTAAAATCTTTTATCATCTACTAAGATGAAGTGATATGAACAACGGTTGCATACTTTTATGAATTCAAGTTGATAGTTAAACGTTTTGTCGAGATCTTAATGTTTTGAGTTCTTGTGATCTTATCTATTGATTTGTTGTGTATGAATGATTTAGAGGTATCTAAGTTTAGGAGTACATTGTTCTAGTTAATTGGGTACAATTAATAGGTGTTGACTTGTGGTAACAAGACAATAAACGGCAATAGATAATAGAATTCAAAGTGTTAACGGTTTGGTAAAATCGGTAGACAAGATTGTTTGCAATAACAAATCAAATTAGTCAATTTAGTAGGTCTTGATAGGGAAGGTGGTAACCGGATCTTAGGGACTGAATAATTGGTTAATGGGTTCGGATAGGGTAATAAGTTAGGTGGCCAACTAGTGAGTTCTTTGTCTAACCTCGTTATTAAATCAATATATTGAATTGGTTATAACTTAAGTGTAACCTAAATAAGTTGTGTCATGGAGTCGAAGTAGATGATCTTTTAATTAATATTGATATACGAATTCTCTTTTCAATAAATTCTACAGAATTTCTAACTCTTTTTAATTTTAAACTAACTTTTCAAAACCAAGGTGACGGGAGTCCTTAAAATCCAAAACTCTTTTTAAAATGCATTAAACTTGCTTGCTCTAAATCAGTCCCTGTGTTCGATCCTGGACTTACTGATAGCTTTACTATACATGATAAGGTACACTGCCTGTGTGTAGAAGTCTAACTATTAGTATTTTCTTGTTTATAAATTTAAGACTAGATTTTACACATCAAGGACTGATCTCAGTCTTCCATCTATGGCACAACTCTCTCATTACCGCTTGTCTCTCCAAAATAATAATTCTGATTGACTCAAATAGTGTGATAATTGGCTTGTTTCTCACAGTTAAGATAACAGAGTTGAAACACTTACTGAATCCATTCTTTACATTCTCACAAGCCTTGTTTAATTTAAAAAAAGCTATACTCCAAGACTTAGGATTCTTGTTCATCAAATACTAATATGCGTTAGAGTCACAAGACCTAACTTCATTCATAACTTTTTTCTAATAATTGGGGCCGGGGTAACTTGCTTTAGAAGCTTGCCAGAACAAACTTCTGAAATGTACCCCAGTGAACCTCTTCCTAAAACCCTCATAAATGTGTCTAGCACATTGTTTGTGTTGAGCATAAGGCATGACAAGTTTAACAACTTCAATTAACCCCTACATATTATAAAAGTATTTATGTTACAATTTTATTATGATAATTAAAGGGCTATATATATGAGACTAGCATACTGTTATAGTTAAAATAAGCAATATATGAAATAGATGATACCTTGTGTTGATCTGAAATGATTGTCAGACCCACACCAGCTTGAATTTCCAGATCACTAGCCAACAACTCCAAGAACCATGTCCGGTTATCTTTGTTCTCTACACTCACCAAAGCCCATGCTACAGGATAAATATGATTATTCCCATCCCTTCCTATTCCAGTTAAAAGTTCACCTGTATTGGGACTCTTTAAAAAACAACCATCTAGGGCTATGATCTTTCTACAACCAATCTTCCAACCCTGCTTTAACCTTTGTAAACAAATATACGTCCTATCAAACTACACTTTTTTTTATCTAGATCCCTAGTAACTTGGAGGTTCACAGTTAAAGTAGGGTTTCAAGCCAACAACTCACTTGCATAAGCTCTGAGCATACCATAATGATCTTCAATAGACTTGGTGTACTCATTCAGTGCATATTGTTTTGGCAGCCCTACACTGGTTTAGAGACACAATACACTTCTATTTCTTCATGACAAGATCTGTAATGTCAACTAACTTGATGTTTGGATTTGCCCTAATCTTATTGCCAAACTGTTTTCCAATCCATTTGTAATTAATCAAAGAACCAAACCTGAAATTCCTAGAACAGGTATGGTGATCCACCAAGAAGCAGTCACGGACATAAGTGAATGCCCATCTCATCAGAGAGTAAGATTCACTGGAGGTTCATTCACCGATGATGCACTGTCATGGTGGAACACTTTGCTAGGAGCCCGTGGAAGAACTGCTACTTTGGAAACACCATGGGATCAGTTCAAGGAGATGATGAGGAACCGTTTTTGCCCGCTGAATGAGATGCAGAAGATCGAGCAAGAATTTTGGCACCACACCATGGTAGGATCTGGTCATGCAGAGTATACCAACAAGTTCCAAGAGCTAGCTAGATTGGTGCCTCATTTGGTGACTTCTGAGTCTAAGTTGATTGAGAGATACATCTATGGTCTCATTCCTCAGATTCGCAACACTATGACTGGCATTCCTCCTTACTCGATTGAAGAAGCTATTCGAAGAACCAGTACCATGACGGATGACTTGGTTAGGGCTGGAACACTAACTAAGTCTGCAGAGAAGAAGAGAGATTTTGGTGAAACCAGTAAGAGGAGAGATTTCAGAGCTAACAAGAGAGTCTGAGTTGGAAAGGTGTTTGCAGCAGTTGAGTCAGGACAGAGGGCGTATGTTGGCCATTCTCCTCAGTGTGCTACTTGTATTTATTATCATCCAACAACAGTGCCATGTCGATTTTGTCAAAAATGTCAGAAATTTGGGCACTTGTCTAGAGGATGCATAGCAGCTAGAATCCCAACAGCACCACTGAATGTCGCTCCAAGAAACTTCAGAAATCCTCCAGCTAATCAGAGAGCCTGTTATGAGTGTGGCAGCACTGAGCACTACCGCAATGCTTGCCCAAGAGTTGTTAGACGACCCGCCCCAGCCGCAGCCAATCAGAATCCATTGCAGATCGCAGCTCCTAATCCACCTAGAGTTAACCAAGCCCAGCAGGCCAGGGGCCGAGTCTTTGCTTTGAATGCTGTGGAAGCCGCTAACGATTCGAACGTTGTCACGGGTACATTTCTCTTAAACAATCATCTAGCTACTGTGTTATTCGATTTGGGTGCCGACTACAGCTTTATCTCCACTAACTTTGTGTGCACTATTAACGTGAAACCCATCCGTACACATGCATGTTATGAAATAGAGGTAGGTAGTGGTGGAATCTCTAAACTTGACCAAATTGTGCCTAAATGTGTGTTAACACTTGATACTCATTCATACTATATAGACTTAGTCCCATTTGAAATGGGTAGCTTTGATGTAATAGTGGGGATGGATTGGTTATCCCTGGTAGATGCTACCATTGTATGTCGCGCAAAAATCCTTAGAATACCCTTAAGTGGGGGAGACGTACTAGAAATCCAAGGTGAACGACCCAAGTCTCACAAACGAAATCTAATGAGCACGGCAACCGAAGTAATCAAACTAGCCGATATCCCAATAGTCCGTTATTTTCCCGATGTATTTCCTGATGACGTTCAAGGATTGCCTCCGTCTCGACAAGTTGAATTTCGAATTGATCTCCTACCTGATGCAACTCCAGTAGCAAAGGCACCATACCGTTTAGCTCCTTCTGAAATGCACGAACTCGCGACACAATTACAACAGCTACAAGACAAGGGTTTCATCCGACCGAGTTCTTCACCATGGGGTGCACCGGTATTATTTGTTAAGAAGAAAGACGGATCTTTTCGCATGTGCATTGACTATCGTGAGCTAAACAAGTTAACAGTTAAGAATCGATATCCTTTACTGCGCATTGATGATCTATTCGATCAGTTGCAAGGCGCAAAGTACTTCTCAAAAACCGATCTTCGTTCAGGCTACCATCAACTAAGAGTTCGTGAAGAAGACGTGCCAAAGACAGCATTTAGCACGAGATATGGACACTTCGAGTTTCTAGTGATGCCATTTGGATTAACAAATGCGCCTGCTTTTTTTTATGGAACTGATGAATCGCGTATGTAAGCCCTACTTAG
This sequence comes from Erigeron canadensis, assembly GCF_010389155.1. NCBI lineage: Eukaryota > Viridiplantae > Streptophyta > Magnoliopsida > Asterales > Asteraceae > Erigeron > Erigeron canadensis. Next base: position 19,972,734 of record NC_057763.1, read on the forward strand.
ATCAGTCCATCATTGTTTTCATTGACGATATTCTCATCTACTCGAAGACTAAGAAAGAGCATGAAGTCCATCTGAGAGAAGCTTTAGAACTTCTGAGGGTTGAAAAGTTGTATGGAAAATTCTCGAAATGTGAATTTTGGTTAGAATAGGTGAAGTTTTTGGGTCATGTAGTTGACAAGGATGGAATAAAGGTTGATCCTAGCAAGATAGAAGCAGTAGAGAATTGGAGAAGGCCAGAGACGCCGACTGAGATCAGACAGTTTCTTGGTTTAGCAGGCTACTACCGCCGATTCATCGAGAACTTCTCAAGGATCGCACAACCACTTACATTGTTGACACACAAGGATAGAAGTTTCGATTGGGGAGAGAAACAAGAAGAAGCTTTCAGAATCTTGAAGGAGAAGTTATGTAATGCACCGGTTTTAAGTCTTCGAGAAGGAACCGAAGATTTTATTGTTTATTGCGACGCGTCGGGTCAAGGCTTAGGATGTGTGCTGATGCAACGAGGCAAGGTTATTGCATATGCCTCTCGCCAACTGAAGATTCATGAGAAGAATTACACGACACACGATTTGGAGTTGGGAGCTATCGTTTTTGCACTCAAATATTGGAGACACTATCTGTACGGGACTAAGAGTGTGATATACACAGATCATAAGAGCCTTCAGCATATCTTCACGCAGAAAGATCTTAATATGCGCCAGAGACGATGGCTAGAGTTGTTTAGCGACTACGATTGTGAGATTCGATATCATCCCGGGAAGGAAAATGTAGTAGCAGACGCCTTGAGTAGGAAGGAGAGAGTTAGACCAAGATGAATTAGAGCTATGAGCATTACCGTGCACAACAGTGTGAAGGATAGAGTGATTGGGGCACAAGTAGAAGCAAACAAGAAGGAGAATGTTGACAGAGAAGGATTGGGAGGCATGATAGAACAGTTTTACTCAAAGAGATGGTGGAGGACTGTATTTTTGTGATCGATTGTGGATACCAATGTATGGAGGACTAAGAAAGCTGATAATGGACGAAGCGCACAAAGCAAGATATTCTATTCACCCAAGGATAGATAAGATGTATCAAGGCTTGCAAGATCTATTTTGGTGGCCAGGAATGAAGAACGATGTGGCGGTCTATGTGAGCAAGGCCTAACGTGTTTGAAGGTTAAGGCAGAACATAAGAAACCAGGAGGACTACTAACACAACCAGAGCTTCCCAGTTGGAAGTGGGAAAAGATCACTATGGATTTTGTTACGAAGTTACTAAGAACAAGTAGTGGTAAGGACGCAATTTGGGTGGTGGTAGATCAGCTGACCAAGTCAGCGCATTTCATACCCATACGTGAGGATTACTCAATGGAGCAGTATGCACGTCTGTATCTTAAGGAGATTGTAGCTAAACACGGCGTTCCAGTATCGATCATTAGTGATAGGGATAGTCGATTTACCTCAGGATTTTGGAAATCGTTGCAACGAGCCTTGGGAACGCGAATCGATATGAGCACAGCCTACCATCCGCAGACAGACGGACAGAGTGAGAGAACGATTTAGACACTAGAAGACATGCTAAGAGCCTGTGTCATAGACTTTGGAGGAAGTTGGGATACTCACCTCCCACTAGTCGAATTCTCATATAACAACAGTTATCATGCAAGTATTGGGTGTCCGCCTTTTGAGGTTTTGTATGGGAGAAAATGTCGATCCCCGCTTGCATGGTACGAAGTCGGAGACATGCAACTAATAGGTCCAGAAATCATTCTCGAAACTACCGAAAGAGTAGCTCAAATCAAGGAGAATCTTCTGAAAGCAAGAGACAGACAAAAGAAATATGCAGACAACCGAAGGAAACCTTTAGAGTTTCAGGTTGGTGATCGGGTGATGCTTAAACTTTCGCCTTGGAAGGGCGTAGCCAGATTCATTAAGAGGGGGAAACTAGCCCCAAGATATGTTGGACCGTTTGAGATTGTAGAACGCATTGGTGCAGTAGCTTACCGTTTGAAACTTCCTCAAGAGTTGAGTAACGTACACGATGTTTTCCATGTATCGAACCTTAAGAAGTGTCTAGCCGATGAAACAACATATGTTCCTTTGAACGAGATACGAGTAGATAGTAATCTAAGCTTCAGAGAAGAACCCGTCGAAATATTAGAACGAGAAGTCAAAAAGCTCAAGAGACTTAAGTATACCATTGTGAAAGTTCGTTGGAACTCCCGTAGAGGCCCAGAATTCACTTGGGAACGAGAAGATCAAATGAAGCTTAAGTATCCACACCTTTTCGCTTAACCCGATACCTCAAACTAGTGAGAAAACCTAAAAGCTTAGCTCCTAACTTAACACTTGACACTTGCTATGCGATATGATACTTGAAACTCAATGTGAAACATGCTACTTGCTATTTGTGTGTGATTACATACTTGAAACTTAACATACAACTTAATGCCTATAAACTTGGTGTGCAATCGAAACATGAAACATGAAGTGTAATCCGAATTTCGGGACGAAATTCCTTTAAGTAGGGGAGAATGTAACAACCGTTTTAGAAATGTAGCAAATAAAATCCACAAATTTTACCTAAGTTCTTGACGTGCTTTAGACTTAAGATATGTGCTCACATGAAGGTCAATTTGATCTTAAACCTTGAATTATAAGACGAGTTCATAATTTATTATGATAAAATACTAGATTTCGAGTCGTAAACGATCGTATTTATGAAAGTTCTAGCCCTAAAATATTCACAAATAGTCCCTACATTTATTAAGATCATTATTATTGGAAAAACTATAAATAGAAGAACTTAGTGAGAGAAACTCATTCCTTCATCTTCTTCATCTCACTTCTCTCTCTCTAAAACACACACTTGCAGCCACATTCACACACACAAAAAAATCATCTTTTGATTTTGGGTTGTTAAACTAAAATCATTTGTACTTTTAGCATCCTTGTGTTAATCAAAACATATTCCTAGCATCAAATCTCAGGTAACAACAACAAATTTTGAGTTTTTGATCAAATTAAAAGTGTACTTTTTCAAGTTTATGATCTTGATGATTTGGTCCAATTTTTGAATGAAAAACGTGTTAATAGCTAATGGGTTTGTGTATAAATGTGTTTAGTAACCTTTTTGTGAACAAATTTGGGTCATAACATGCTTTAATCTACAAAACCCATTTTTGAAAATAAGGGAAAACTTGTTCTTGATGTGCCACACCTTGTTCATGTTATAGAGGGTCTTGAAATCGTTAAAAGTGTTAATGGTTAGTGTTATTATGTATATATGTACTAGTTTGATGTTCTAACAAGTCCCGGAATCGATCTAGATCTTCGTGTGTTGATTAAATCCTTGTTTCAGCTCGTGGTGGAGGAGGGACGATCTCTGTAGGACGATCTTCGTCCTCAAGATCGTCCTGGACAACTTATTTGGTACTTGAGCTTGTTTGATCGATCTTGTGTGGTGTTGTGATGTATTGGAACGTTCAATGGGTAATCGATCCTTTGGATTGGTTTAGCTCAAACACTTGTTCATAAAACGATCTTGTATACTTGTCCTCATACTTGGAAGCTAGGACGGTCTTGGCTAGGGTCTGCTAGGACGACCTTGAGTTCTTAAGCCCTAAAACGATCTTGGATCCTTGATACACTTGAAACGATCTAGACTTAGAGACACCTAGGACGATCTTGTACATCAAAACAATGAGACGATCTTGACCTAGCCAAGGGTCAGTAGGACGGTCTTGAACTAGGGTCTGCTAGGACGATCTTGTAGCTTAAGGCTAGGATGATCTTGCACCAGAAACAATAGGACGATCTTGAAGCTCATCCAAAGGGACGATCTTGAAACCCTAACCCTAAAATGACTTTGTGAAATTCAAAAACAACACGAACTAGTTCTCTAACATACTACACTTGATCATTTAACACCAAACCAAGTTCATAACATCATTATCTTCCGATTAAACACATTAAAGGCTACTTATTAACCTCGAGCTACTTCAAGGGTCGATCTAAAACAACGTACAAAGTGCAAACCCTAATTGAGTACGCTTAAGGCAATGTTCTATCTAAATCATTAAAGTACGAATTCAATGAATAACTAAATTAAGTTCTAAGGCTAAAGTTCATTACTAAAGTCATGTTCAACTCATTAACACGATAAGTATTTAGGTGTGAGTTCAAAGACGTTCATTTCGAGTCCAGTTCATGTATTTAAAGTGCATTTAAAACACTTTTGAGTCAAGATGTTCAAAGAATCTTCAAAGGACCAAATCATCAGTTCATCAAGGACAACTTAGTGAATAAGTAATCATAAGAACTAATACATGTATTCATCTATGCTCAATGACTTGTGATTAGGTTGACATCAAGACATACTTGGATTCAAATAGATATATCCTACTTATATTTGTGCTTGTTCTCTGTGCTTGTAAACTACGCTGTACCGGACCACTGTGAGTCTTCGTAGCCCCTTTTTCTATTATTTATGTTTTGGGGTGAAAGGAATACTACATATGCTTTTATGTATGCCGTAACTGTTTCATTATGCTATGGCTGTTTGACTACTTTGTGACATATTAGCCGGTCAGGTGGATGACTGTGAGTGCTCGATTGATACATATTAGTCGGTCATGTGGATGACTGTGAGTGCTCGATTGATACATATTAGCCGGTCATGTGGATGACTGTGAGTGCTCGATTGATACATATTAGTCAGTCATGTTGATGACTGTGAGTGCTCGATTGATATATATACTTGTCGGTCATGTTGATGACTATGTGTGCACGATTGATTTATGCTAGCCAGGTACCGTAAGTGCACGATTATACACAAACACATATTTATGTGCAAAGTTGGTCTCTAGCCACATTATACTACTTATTTCTCAAATTCTATTGACGGCATTAAACACATTTATACAAATTATCTATGTACTCAAACCTACGAACTCACCAACCTTTGTGTTGACACGTTTAAGTATTCCTTTCAGGTAATCAAGCAAATCATAGCTAGGATTGGTAGCATGGGACTCTTAGCAGACCGTAGGCTAGGTTTTGAAGTTTGCATGCTCTTGTCTATGCTTGATGGCAATATGCCTAACCTTTTCCCCTGCGTGGGAACTTATCTCATCTCTATTTGAATTCTTGATTTAACTTGTGTGTGATGACTACTATTATGCTTGTTTGGTTATGAAATTGACTATTTATGCTTAATGTATGCACTCATTTAGTATTCCTATGTAATATCCATGTGCGCGTGTGCTTTATCTTACATCCCGAGTTTTCCGCCGCTGTCGGGGTGTTACACAATAGTTCTAGGCTGATCATCAACAGTAATGTTCATAGGATCATCATCATTACCTAAGTCCTCTACATCACCCTCCTTCCTAGTATCATTGTCTACCACTGGCTCATCCATGTCACCATCATCTACATCACCATGAAGAAACACATTTCTGTTTCTATCTGCATACCTACTTGATTGCCCTACTTCCCTAACAGAATTGTCATCTATTTCACCAGTGTTTATTATTTATTTGGGCTTTACAGCACAAAACTAATTCATTTTCTCATCCTCAATGTGGTTCAAGTAAACCTCAATTTTACCATAACAGTAGGACAAATCAAACACAGAGCCTAAGTCATTATCATTAGAAACCTTTACCAACCCATTTTCAAACTCATTCTCAGGTAGTAGATAGTACAAACCAACAATAATTGACTTAGTTACTTCTTCAGGATATAGAGCAAATTCTTCATATGAAGATATCTTTTTAATACATAAACCTAATTCTATTCCACTAACATACCTCAATGGTTCATAAAAGAAAACCCCATCAAAGTGGATACCGAATTCAAAAGCCCTAATCGACATCCTGGATCAACCACCAAAAGAATAAAAAAATAAATTAATATAAAAATATAAAAAAAATAATAAAATATTTTTTAAGTATCTACGTTGTTGAACATATACCCTCATGCAAGTTTTCCCATCCGAACACCAAAACAAAATTTTAACAAATTTTCCTCTTTTTTAACTTAAAAATCAACAATAATTTAGGGTTTTAATATCCATATATATAATAGTAACCAAAATCTACAAAAAAAAAAACCCCAATTTTTTGCTATCCAACTTGAAACCCTAATTTGTAAATAAGAAAGAGTAAAGAACATACCTGCTACAGAAATCACTGATACATGAATCCAAGAACTTTAGCTAAACATCGCGATGAACAAATTAGGGTTTTTCTGGGTTAGATCCGATTAAGATTTTGTACTTGCAGACAAAGTAAAGTGGAAGTTCTGTTTGTTTGTGTGTATGTGTGAAGATATATAATTGAGATAGTGATAGATGCATCTGATATATATATATATATATATTTTATATACGTATCAAAAAAGGAAATTATTTTATAAGTAAATAATAATATATTCATAGAAGTACTTGTATGGGCCCCACCAATATCCCGCCCTTTTTTTGGTCAACCTGGTCAAGGAACTTGCCATCGTGGCATCGTGACATGGATGTAAAGTCAATGGTCAATGTGATGATTTGGCTTAAACACACACACGAATACTGCCTTTGGAAAACCGGAGGTGGTTTTACTACCCAAATTAGACGAAATTTACACACAGTTAGATTACATTAGAGGATTCTTTTGGTTAATACTTTAATTAGATAAAATTGACAAGTAATATACCTTTAAAACTAATTTGCCTAAATTTTAATTATCTGGAATTGTGGTTGCTAATTATAGGAATAGGGAATCAAGGGTGTTAATTTGGGCTCAGTTTTTTTTTTCGCCTCCTGAAAGGATCATGCTCGAATCTCATACTAATTGAAGCCATTTTTGGTATAATGCAGTTAGTGTAAATGAAATAGATCGAAGCACTCTATGAGTTATTTTAAAAAACCTCCTAAATGCCATGTTGTAAGCTAAGATTGTTTTGGTAGTTAAATAGTGTTGGGAATCATAATTCGCACTTTATGTATCTATAAAGCTTAAGGAATTTGATAAAAGATAATAATGTGTAAACAAGGAAGTGGCCGGAGTGGACAAGTGGTCGTGTGTAAAGCAAATATATGATTTTTGTTGTATTTTCATAGGTGGTAGCCACACCCTACTGATACATATTCCAAAGGCAACTATGAGGTTGCAAATTAGGTTGTCAAAGAGGTAGCAATGCCCATGTTTTAGTTTTTTTATATCCAATATGCATATCGTTATTAACTTCTTTATTTTATAAACCTATGTCCCGAAACTGACGGTCCAAAATTTACTAAGTTTTTTTGTTGCACTAGGCCAATGCCAACGGCTCTTCGACAAAGGTTTCGTGGAGCTCGTCGATGAGGAGTCCGTTGGCAGGAGTGTGTCGTTGGCTTCGTCGATGGGGCAAGGTTGATGGGTGGAAGGGGGGAGGGGGGGACAAGTGGTTGCATATGTGTGGGATCCAAAATCTTTGAATTGAAAAAGGTTTTTTTTCATTTTACTACCGATCCATATATACATATACACATTGTATATATTATTATTACTGTATATAAAGCTGCAGGAGGAGCATATTGAGGAATACATATCCAAATATTAGAAATTATCAGATTTAGTCCCTATAAGTTTTAAGAGTTATCAGCTTTAGTCCCTAGAAGTTTATAAGTTAACATTTTTTCATAATTTTTATAAATATGATGTTTTTTTTTTTAATAAAATCTTAACATATTTAATTATGTAATGATTTATTTTTTATTAGTTATTGCATTTTTATTAATATAATGTTTTATTATAAGTTGTGGAAGAGATGAGAAAAATGTAGGTTTGGTAGTGAGTGAGTAAGAGGTGATTTTAGAGGAGAAAAGCTAATATGACAGTGAGCAAGAAGAATGATGATGTCTTGAGTCGACAGAGACCTTAATATTTTGAAAGACAACGGGTTAGATTTTGAGGTAAGATTTTAGAGCCCTCCATTTCTCATGGTTGATTGTATCCATGTATTGGTATTATATCATTGTGTAATTGATTTTAGATACTAAAATGGAGGTGTGTGGATGGTGCCATGGTGGGAGTGTGATATATTTGAGCCTAAAAAGTCAACCTACAATTTTAAAAAGTTTGACACGTGAATTTCAAATCTCTTTCTTAATTTTAACTTTTAATTTTTTTCATGTATCATCATTTGATTAAGTTAGTTTGTCATACTATATTTTAATTAAGTTAATTTATCATTATTTAATTTATCATTATTTATTTTTTAATGGTCAACTTGGATGGTGAAAACTTTGGCGTGTATTTCGTTTCAACCGACCTAATGTACTTTTTAGTAATATATAATCTTCTCAACAATATCAAAATACTAAATAAAGATTCTATCAAATAAATTAAGATATATTTAATTTAAATAAATGATGTTATTGATTTGTTGAATAATTTATTTAGAACGTGATTCTCATTATACAATTTTTATCAACATCATTTGACCCACATTAAAACAACTATCCAATTCCTGATTAAAAAAAGAAAGGGGTTAGTGTAAATAACAGTACACGAAATTGTTATAATGTGTATCGAACTTAAATCTTGTGTATTGTATATAATGAATTTTCAAATTATGTGTATTGTATGTATTCGACCAATAAAAGTCTTACAAGTGACAACTTATATGGTAATCACATATACTCGGATACATACAATGCACGAGAGGTGAAAGTTTATTACATACAATGCACGAGATTGAAGTTCGCTACACACTATGACAATTCGTGTAAAGATAAAATATTAATCCCAAAAGGAAATGCTTTATTTTACTAATACATATATGAACTGTTTAAACATCTCATATATAAATAAAATAAAATTCTAATGACATCATGATTTTTTAAATAATGCTTAGTTGTCATTATTACATTTATTTCTATCGATTATATCTTTTTTATTTTCTTGATTTAAGACATCATTCTATAAAAAGTTTAAATTATTTTTTAATAGATTTTGATATATCTTTCATTTTTAGCTTAAGTCCAATATAAAATAAAATTTAATTATCTAAATTTTTTTTAAACGACTATATGTCAATTTTTAAATATAATATCACCATCTATTTTCGTCTTAATATTATCAATCAGCCCGTCTATATTAAATAATAAAACAATTGTTATAAAATTATCATTTAAAAAAAAATTAAAATAGCTTAATTGTCATCTATAAATTCTTTTTAAACTTAAGTTTTTTTTGTTTAATTTTCTTATGATATTATAAGCACTTTCATTCTTTAAGTTTATATAATTTTTATTTTTGTTATTTATGATGCTCTTTACTATATATAAAAAAAAAAATAAGTTTTTGTTTTCCTTTGAAAACTCTAATATTTTATACATGGTCTTTTAATTTTTTCATCATATAAATTGTTTTATCATAATAAATTTTTAAATTACCTGCATATTATGCAGGTTAATAAACTAAATATACATTCAGAAATATACGATATACTATTTCGAGATTATGAATATAGTTGAACTATCTCATAGTTCTTAAATATCGACATAACTTAATATTACAAAAGTTTTATTTATAAGTCCGGGTTGAACCCGGGTTAATTGACTAGTTTATAAAAATAAATCTATCGTATAAACCCGCGTTTTCACGGCTTTTAAGTCTAGTAATAAGTTATAACCGGCTCTAAGCTTATATCACACAACATATATACACAATATTGAAGTTAATTCTCAAGCTCCAAGCAGCGTGACTAAAAAATCTCTTTCTTTATAACCACAAATTCTTAGTATGACCTTTTCCTTTCCAAATATAAATACCTCAACCTCCCACCGAATTGAACAAAATAAACCTCTGTTTTCTTAAACACAACCTCTTGTATGGCTATTTCATCGTTTGTTATTCCGATATTATTATGTTACTTGCTAATATGGACAGGTACTTCGCATGCCAATGGGTGTTTTAAATCTATTATAAGTTTTGGTGACTCTTTAGCCGATACCGGAAATTTGAGACAATCTGTTTCTAACTCCGAGTCACAACCACCCCATTTCTTTTTTCCGCCTTATGGAGAGACCTTCTTCCACAAAGTCACCGGCCGGTGCTCCAATGGCCGCCTCATCATTGATTTCATCGGTAAGACAACAACTCTCTTACTTACTCATCCTAGCTATATATATAACTTTGCAAGGGATAGTACAAACGAGCTTGTGGTATATTATATACCACTATGAAACAAAAACCTTATGGTTCAAGTAAAATGTGTGTCATTTTGTTTTTTGTAAAGGCCAACTAAACACTTTAAGCCCGGATACTGTTCGGGTAACCCAATGGCTAAAGACTACCGTCACCTGGCCCTGCCCAGCCAGATGGAGCAAGGCCAGTTAGTCTCACGATCCGGGTAACCCTTCCCCCGTAGATCGACATTACGAACAATTAATGATAAACTTGATGTCTGCTAAGACTTGAATCTGAGTCTCCCAAGCTAATTAAAGCTCTCATTCCAAGACTCACGTGTCAATCCTTCTATGAAGTGATTGGGTGTGACTTATTTGGTTAATAATCATGCTAATTATGTGAACCTGATCAATATTTATGCTTTACTGATCATTTCAAAAACAACCTCAGAGTATCGGAAGGAGATCCCCTCAAGTTGAAACAACTTGATGGGTAAAGTTAGAAGAATCATAGCCGTTAGATTAAAATCAAAGGTCACGATTTAATAATGATCATTAAATCTTAACCCTTAATTTTAATCCAATGACCATAATTTTTCTAACTTGATTCAAGTTGGTATCACAACTTGAGGGAATCCTCATCCTAGAGTATCAATATATATTTCGGTTTTATTTCATTTTTACTTTTTAAATTTTTTTCATTCAATTCGGATGTAATTATGTTATTAATATACTATACGCAAAACATTTTGCGTCACTTCTAATATGTCACTACGATGGATGGAAGGTCAAAAAAGGTCTCTCAAGTTAATTACTACTTTACTAGACAAACGGTGAGCAATAGTTGACCAATAATATATAAGTTAACAGGTGGTCTTTCAATAGGTTAAGATCAATTAGGCAGTGTCGTCTCTAAGAATGTAAAAAACTTTCGTGTCCTGGCTCGAGAATAAAAGGTGAGCCTCTAAAATAGCTAAGTTAATAGTAAAAAATAAAAACGATAAGTTTTTTCGACAATACAAACAAAGTATGACAAAAACATCTTCCACATTTGCATCAACATTATTAACATCAACATTTTCAACATTAGCATTCACATTATTTTGTTCATTAGCATTAGAACACAATGATTAGGATGTTTTTGGATAAATTTATTTAAAGCCTTCGTTTGAGACTTTATAAACTCTTCTTTAATTTTTCTCTTTTTTCGCTTTTAACTATCAGATAAATATCTTTTAGACATATTAAAAACAATAAAAATTAACACTCATTATATAAATAATTGTATGACGATAATATTTAACAATTCAAATATCAATTAATTAACAAAAATTTAACTAAACTATAGGTTTTCTTAATCTAGCGATTTCTTTTTTTTTTATTAGAATAAAAAAGAAGAAAAAGAAATATAGGCTCTCCTAAATCAGTAGATAATTAAAATATAATTACACAAAATATTGAAGAATGAAAAGTTGAAACCATACCCTTTGAAATGAAAAGAACAGAGATTCTGCTTCAAAGTGAATTTGACAAAAGGCTAATAGGGATTTTAATTAATTTTATATATTATTTGAAAGGGGAAAGGTTAGGTAAAGCATGTAGTACCTATCTTAGGTAAAGCAGGGGGTGATTATGTAAAATTCAGGAGGAGTTTATGTAAAATTTAGGGGGGGGGTTATGTATGTTTATTAAATTCAAAGGTTTAATATGTAACTTTTTTTAATGTGACAATATCTAAGCTTAAGTAAAATATGCAGTACGGATATTTTCCCTATTTAAAATGTGAGTTTGTGACAATTTGTAAATAGTAGGCCAAGAGGATGTCGCCATATCAGGTACATAAGTACATGGGCTTTTATTTTATTTTTAGTTTACATTAAGCCATATAACAAAGTAAACGTAGTAGACATTTTACTCGAAATTACATATATATATATATATATATATATATAAATCTTTAAAAAAATTATGGGCCCTTACAAAGAGGTGGGTCGGGCTCCCCAGCACCCTATAGTCGGGCCTGCAATTAGGTCGTTACGTATATATCTATCATATCAAACTCTATTAGAAATTAACTGCAGAAAATAGAAATGAACTTTACTCGATTTCATAAAATTAACAATATTCTTTGAAAAATTTACTTTTTAGAAATCATCTTTTGTTTATTAGTAGAAAAAGTAACATCTGACCTGATAATCTGCTGACGTGACAGTTTAATTTTTAATTCACGAAATTAGAAATGAAGTTTGGATAAATTCACATAATTAGCAATGTTATTATTTTAAGTAATAATAATGATAATGATAAAAAATAATAATAATAATAATAATATTAATAATAATAATAATAATAATAATAAAACCTTTTTACTTTATGCACCTTTATCCTAACATTATCAATTGTCTTTGATTAAAGTACAAAAGTGCATAAAGTAGGTTGATAAATTGACTTTATGCCTTACTTTATCCAGCATTTTCAAAGGATTTCAAATTGAATCTTTAAATGCTAGTAACCATATTTAGGCGGCGAAGTTGGAATCCCAATACCAACTTTGCCTATAAATAAAGGTCTTTGCACAACCAAGAAACCACTTTTGCATATTCAGACTTTGCATATTCTTGGTGGACTTGTGCAATATTCTCTCAATCGCAAAAAAGAATATTTCAAAACTTTAAGTGTTTCGATTGACAAAGAGAATTTCCAAGTATAGATCAATTGTATTTCATAGGTTGTTAGGATATTTACATCTTTGTATTATTTTGGTTCCGCAACAACCTTGTATTTTATTTAGACATCAATAAATAAAATACACTTGAAAAATTACAACTTGGTCTCACCATATTTACTTTAATGTATTTACATATTGCATTGTAATTTACTTATTGTCACCATAAGTAATTTTTCCAAGAACTTGGTAGTGTTTATATTGCAAAGTAATCTCGCCATCGACATAAAAGTGTTTTCAATTAATATCATCTCTTAAGTTGAGACTTACAGATATTATATGTATATTAGATGGAGATGATTAAATGACTGAAACTATATAATGCTAAATATATATCAAATGTTAATTTATCTATTAGATTTATTTTTAAAATATAAAGTAATTATTAATTGTATTATTATTTTTACTATTTATAAAAGTGCTTGTTATTATTATTATTATTATTGTTGTTGTTATTATTATTATTATTATTATTATTATTATTATTATTATTATTAATTAAAATAAAAACATTACTAATTCTGTGAATTCATCCAAAGTTCATTTCTAATTTCGTGAATTAAAAGTCAAACTGACACATCAGCAGGTTACCAAGTCAGATGTTACTTTTTCTGCTAATAAACAAAAGATGATTTCTAAAAAGTAAATTTCTCAAAGGATATTGCTAATTTCGTGAAATCGATTAAAGTTTATTTCTATTTTCTGCAATTATCCCTAAAATGAACTACAATTCACTCTTTTCAACTTTCTACCTTTAAAATATCCAAAATACTCTTAATTTTCAACACATTCTTAAACTTACCTACTAAATCTACCCAATATATCTCGAAAAAAATTTTCAACCATATTTATCCAGACTATCTATCTTCATTATTTATTAATTTAAATATTTACACCTAATATCTCTATAATACTCTTAATAAAATTATTTACAAGAGATACATCCCTTAACCATAAAATAACAACACTATCATTTACTTTTAAATTAATAACCACATTGTAGCCACCACTGTCACCATCACCACCACCTGTTGCAGTCACCAACGCTGTATTACGCGGGTATCCATCTCGTTATATAAGATATGAATCACATGTAGAGAGATATTTTAATTTATATACTTCATGTCAAATAACTATATATGGAACACATATATTTTTTGTCAAATAAATTATATAAGGAAAAAGTCGATAGGTCCGATCGTAATTAATACAGAAATTGTGTGAACCATCTTGCTTAAAATGTGGACCATATATGATACACGATTGGGAGAGAAGGTAACAATAACATCCCCATAATTAGGTGACGTGACACTTCACAGTATATAATATTCAGCTAAATTTTACAGGGAGCTTACGATGTTATTCACTGTTAATTTACAATGATTTTTAAAATTTAATTTATTATTTTTAATAAGAAAAAACTGATCTATATATAAAGATTTTCAGTTTTTATATTGAAATACATTTTTTAAAAATATTTTCATCGAAATAGTTTACTGTAACATGCTTAACGATTTTTGAATATTAAAAATTACTCGTATAATATGTTTATCAAAGTTGTAGATTGTGACACACTTAACGATATTGGAATATTAAAAAATTATAATAGGTACCTATAATTTTATTTGATTTATTATCATGTGTATTACTTTCTTATTTTACACTATTATGAATAATATTTTATTTTCAGATAAAACATATTATAAATATTTTGATTAAAATATAATAATGTTTTATGTATTTCCTATAAATACTATATTCTTACATGCTTTGTTCTCGTTATATATGTATTGTGTCATGACAATTACTTTTAAAATCTATATTTACATTAATTTTTTTTTTATCTAATTAGTTTTATATTTGTATAATAAAATGTCCTATTAAGATATATATTAGCTTTTATATTATTGGATATATATTAACTATTATTTTTTATTAATTATGTTGAAATTGTTGGATAAATAATGTAATCTTGTGATGGAAGTCATGGAACACAAAAAAAATTAAGTTAAAATCAAAATTAAAAGCAATATTCAACTTAAAGTAATCGAAAGTTGTGATTAGTCGATAAATTATTAAAGAAATAATACTTTAATATAATAAAATATAATATATCATATAATGCTAAAAGTTTATTAATAGGGTTCTTCCACAGTACTCACATACTAACTCATAACTAAAAGAAAGAGTTAGGGATACACTTGACACCCTTAAAAGTTTTTTATGCCTAAACCTCTCTCCTAACTCCAGAGCTCTCTTATTCTTTCTAGATTTTTTTTTCTTTTTCATTTGCTTATTATATAGATAATCATATTTAAAACTCTATAATAATTTTTTTTTCTATCAAAACAAATATTTTTAAATTTCAAAGATGTATAATATCCTTAAAACTCTCACAATTAGTTATTATACAAACAACCTAAATTTTCATTAATCATTATCATTCATATTATTCTTTTCCTTTCTATCTTTAATAAGCAAATCAAGTTCAGTAAATTTCTCAACAAAAAAAAAATACGGCTTTTTCCTATCACTTAAATTTTTTTTTTTTGATTTCTTGTTCGTGTTTGTTTATTAATTGATATTGAATTGTTATGTTATTATTATTTTTTATCGCTTTTAATTGAGTTTGTTATCAATTTTAGTTTGATTATGGCTTGTTTTTCTATTACAAAAAGGTTTATTTTATTAAATTTGTTTTGTTCATGTTTTGTTACTTTTTACCTGTTTTGTTATTTATTATTTGATATATATATTTTGAAACTATCCGTCAATCGAATACGCCTAAATAATAGTTATTGAATAAAGTTGACATATTTAACTGTATAATATTCTAATCGTACACTTACATTCAATATAATTGATTTTTTAAAAGTTATGCAAATATATATATATATATATATTGGCAACGAAAATGAAAAAGTCAAGGTCCATTTGCAACGGAAAAAAAGCATAGTGGGTAAAATGCTAAAGTGGCAAACCACATGGACCATTTGTGACATTTTCTCATTTTTTAGTGTGCATTTATCGATTAAAAGTTCTTTTGAGGGTTATATATATATATGTTTTCCTTTTTGATGTCTTGTTTTTTAATCCCCGGATTTGGTCACTTTCTAAATCTTTATATCTAGGGAAGGACCACGATTGCAATTGTTTTTTTTTTATTATAAATTTTAAAGTGAAAATTGATAATTTTTTCACTTAAATGGTTGAAAGTAAAAATCATAACAACTTTAGAGACGAATAAAATAACTTACTCAAATTATTAGATTTAGAGTTTTTACCATGAAAACTCACCCAGTAAAATCGATTTTATATAATCTAGCAATTGTAAAATATATATATATATATATATATAAACAATAATATGGGTTTGATGTAAGTTAAACACCACTTATTTAATTATAGAAACAACAAATATCATATTTATCCTATAATTAATATAGGAGCTTGAAAAACTCCTTAAAATTATATTTTTCACTTTATCTCTCCTACAATTAAAAATAAAACTGTTTATTAATAAATTATCTAAAATACAACCTATAAGGTACATATCATAACAATAAAACTTATTCTCTTATTGTATAAGTTATTTTAAAATAAATTCATTCTTTTAATGTATGAGGTTTTTTTGAAATTTTAATAATTATCTCATATAAATATATTCTAATCATTTTTTCGTAAAAAAAACGAGAAATGAGAGAAAAAATAATAATAAAAAATCTATCATAAAACGATTATTATTTTGATTCATGTAAGGTTTATGCTTATATATATTTTGATTGTGTTTTAACTTTTTAATATCCATTCTACTATTTGTTTGAAAATGATATTTTTTTCATATATAATTGTATATGGTTTAATTCAAGATGATAACTTATTTTCATAAATTTATAAACAAAACTGATATTTTAGTTTTCTTTATGATTTTTTAATTAGTTTTTTAGCTAATAAGTCCAGAATATGCTTTGTAAGTTTCTTTTATACATATATAATGTTTGATTAAATGAATTATTACATACATAATATATATATATATATAATATGTAT
Organism: Erigeron canadensis; assembly: GCF_010389155.1. Classification (NCBI taxonomy): domain Eukaryota; kingdom Viridiplantae; phylum Streptophyta; class Magnoliopsida; order Asterales; family Asteraceae; genus Erigeron; species Erigeron canadensis. The sequence goes on from NC_057763.1 coordinate 19,989,658, forward strand.
GTATATGTATATATATTGAACAACGAGTTAGTAGTTAGTATTAGAGACACCACAATAACATCTAATTGGGTATTATTCGGAGCTCGAACCACGCGTGCTATGGATAACCCATGACTCTCGCCCCCTCCCCTTTCCTCTAAATAATTCACTCCTACAAACGTAAAAAGTGTGATTTTAATTTTGGTGGATTTTATCAAAGTATATAACCTTAACGATAGGCCACCAATATATAATATAATTTATATATAATATTTTTCTTTGACCAAAGTCTTTCCTTATTTTATTTATCGATTACATTTTTTTGAATATTATTTTTTATCAGGTTGTATTAAATATTTTCAAACATATTATTATATAATTGTTTAATATGTTATCGATTTATTTAATTAGAATTAGCTCAATGGTACAAGCCTACAAGGTATTTTAGACAAGTCTCTCAGTAATGCAAGATCCAGGTTTGAGTCTTGTTAAGGGGGCAAAGTTTTATTCAAATTAAAGATTTTTCTCTTACAAGTTATTGAGAATGAAGGGGCTTTATATATAACGCAGACCCATTTAAAACAACATAAGTTGAATCCCTTGTTGCGAGCAGATGATCTTACATTTCTAAAAAAAAACGAAATTCTATAATTTATCTTAACATTTCAAAACATATTGAAACGAAAGTATAAAAAATAAAGATGGGTCCATCGTTGGCCTGTGAAATCGAAACGCTGTCACCGTTATAGGTTACTATAGCGACAGTGGACTTAAACTTTTATAAACAAATAAAGACACTAAGCAATGTTTGTTACTAAGACGACAGTGGACTTAAATTTTGGCCCCACAATACCTATTGGGCCTTGGTCTGCACACATCCACAACCGAGCTATTTGAGTAAAAATCTCAAATCGGCAAAATTTGGAAAAATCTGTTAATGTGGAATTGTGGATAAAATTTAAAAGAATTTTTATTTTTACTTTTACTTTTATTTTTAACGGGCAATCTCTATCTCTATCTCTTCTCTATAATAAATAAAAGACAATTGTATTTTTAAAAGTATTTTTAGAAAAAATATGATGTGACAAGTCTACAATTTTACTTAAAAATTCTTTATTTTAATTATGATGTCATAAATAATTTACAACATTTTTAATTAAAAATAGATAACTAAATGCTTATTTAAAGTTCTAAATTTTTTATTGCAAACAAAGAAATTTATTTTATATTGTCTAATATTTTGTTAATGCAATGAGTACTTTAATTTACAAACTAGATTTTAGATCCATGTCCAACATTGGACACGGGGTTTACGATATATAGATCTTCATACATTTAATTCATAAAATCTTATAATTTTGAAGATATACGATTCTAAGTGTTATAATGTGCAAGTTGTAGTACAATAATCGCATGCTCGTCACTATCATTATTAGCTGAGACATATTGATGGAATTGTTTGACGTAGTCATTCCACAAGGCATATGCTACAATAATTTTTCTATTATAAAAGTTTTTGAAACCAGTTATACTCATAATGTAATATTATTATTAAAATTTAGTTAAGAGTTAAAATATAACTATACTTGTGATCTTATACTTGACATTCAAGTATATGTATGTGGTCATGATGCAGGTTCTTTTTCAATCATCTGTCTTATGATAATTAGATAACAATTATGATTGTTTTCAATTTCTTTGATAACAATTAGGACTCTTGATTTGAGTGACAATTTTAACTTAAAAAAAAATATGAATACTTTTTGTAACGTTTTTAAGAAAATTTTAAAAAAATCCTCTCAAGTTGATGGTTAAAAATAAATATAGATTAAGTGTTGAGGGCTAAAAAGTGTAAATTGTTGATGGAAAACAAAAAAGTGTAAATTAATGATACTTTTTTTTCAAATTAATATAAATAATATTATAATAATATATTTGGATAATTATTATTAGGATTTTTAATTTACAGTTTATCTAAATGATGACATAAGCGAGAGTCAATTTGATAAAATTGAGCGATTTGATTGGTTAATAAGTTATTAGTTCAACTGTCTTATAGTATATATTAAGATTATTGTGTTATTCAACTCATTATCTCCAAATTGATTTAGAATATATTAATAAAAAAATTACATGTATATTTTCTAATTTTATAATTTTAATGAAAACGCTCGGATTGAACCGGATAAATTCGCTATACCAATATTTCAAAACTATCAAGAGTCCACACGTCCAGTAGAACATTTCCCACATGCTTCTGACAAAATATAGAAAGTACAAAGAAAAACATAAAGTTACATTATTTATGTCAATCATTTATGATTTAATTACCACCTTATATGCCCTATCTGTAATCTATAGAAAATCTATAGAAAGGAGACCGATTTGATTTTAACTATAGTCATCTACAATTTAGTTGGATCCAAATTTTAATTTTTCTTTGTTGCCTTATATTACTTTTTTTTTATTTTTTTTATATACTTAGTAATTTCACATTTTATAGGAAATCAAATACCATCTTGATCACATAATCTATGGTTTCTTGCACATTTCTTTATTCAATTTAGTAATATGTTATTGTTCTTTTATAAGGTGAAAGTTTGGGCCTACGAGTACAACCATATGAGAGAATGAAGACACACAATGTGATGGAGATAGGCCAAGGAGTGAACTTTGCGGTAATTGGTGCATATGCATTAGATTCATCATTTCATGAAGCTCAAGGAATTTACAATCCCTACACCAATGATTCTTTGGGTGTTCAGCTAAAACGGTTTAAGGATATGCTAGCTTCTAATTGCAACAATATTGTATCAGGTATATAAATTGTATCCAAACTACGCATGCCATATTTAGACACACATGTCATATTTTCATAAAGACCTATGTTGGTATATGGGTATTATGAGTATTTCTTATAAGGGAGTAAAGTTGGGCATTATGGTATTTCCACTTTGTGTAACTTTCAACAAAGGGTAATAATATACTTTCAGATGGCAAAAACTTACTTGGAAGTTCTTTAATTCTTATGGGAGAGATCGGAGGCAACGATTACAATCATCCAATAGTAGCCGGGAAACCATACGATGAACTCAAATCGTATGTTCCACTTGTTATTAAGACCATTGTTTCGGCAATTAATGTTAGTATCTTCTTCTAAAAGTATTAAACACACTCGTTTTCGCATTATATTAAATGTAACTGATGTAAATGTGATCGATATGCAGGATTTGATTGAGCTAGGGGGGAAAACATTTGTTGTTCCCGGAAACTTACCTATTGGATGTTTGCCGACCTATTTAGCAATTTACTATGGCTCTAATAAAGTGGAATACGATAATGCAACCGGTTGTATCATCGAGCTAAACAAGTTGTCAGAGTATCACAATGAGTTGCTCCAAATAGCCTTAAATCAACTTCGTGATCTTCATCCTAACGTTGACATCATATATGGTGATTATTACAATGCTGCCATGCAGTTTTATTTTTCTCCACTCCAATACGGTACGCACTTCACAGTTGAAAAAAAATAAAATAGTATTCCATTATTCCATATAACTTAGTTACACTTATTCACTGTGATAGGTTGCATGTTGAGACGATATTCAACTTTGAAACCTTGTTAAATGTTTGGAGAGCTTGATTTTTAGATTGAGATTCTTTAAAATTAGAGATAACTTTATTAAATTGGGATCAAGAGATTTAAATTCCTTAACCACTAAATGGATAAAGGTTATTTTTAACTTAAAGAATCTCTAAAATTCTGAAAATAAAGATTTAACATTTTTACATAAATTTCTTATTTAGGGAACATAAAGGTTATGTTTGACCATCGCTTTTTAAGAGCTGTTAGAGAGCTTAATTTAGCTTTTAATTTTGAACAAAAAACTCCTACTGTGTTAAAAGTTTTGTTTAGATACAACTAGTTTTATCTTTTATTTGAAAGAAAAAGCTCCAAAATGAAATGCTTTTTGAAGTGGCGTTTCAGGAGCTTTAGCTTTTAGATGAAACTTTTAGTCATTAAAAGTACACAAATTTTTCTTAAAGCTGCAGTTACAACCACCATACCAAACAATTCTAAAAAATAAAAGATATAGCTAACCGCTCTGATTAAACGCTACAACTTACAGTTACAACTAAAAGTTATAGCTACTTTTGCCAAACATACCTAAAGTATTTTAAACCATATGTTAAAAGAGCATTTATATATCTCTCTATATAACTAAGAGATGATATGTTTTTTCCTATTTGACATTTTTAGTTTTTTACCACAATAGACTTTTAACGAGGTGTTATTTCTCCATTTAAATTGTTATAGTTTTGTTGTCATGTATGATATTAATCATCAATTCTTATCATAATCATCAATCATAATCCTAATAATTAATATTTAGCTTTCTATATACTATATGATTATAAAGATGTTTATATATACATTTATACTATTTTTTTTTATTAATTCAATGATAATTATCATTTTTCAAATAAGATTGTTTATTATTTTATGTTTTTTTTTAAAAGTATTTTTTTATATTATTATTTAATTAAAAAATATATATCATAAAAAAAAATGTTTATTATATTATGTTTGCATCAGTTATAATCTAACAGTTTTATATATCATAAATTATGAATAATAATGTAAATATTAGTTATTGTATTTTTATTCATGTTTCGGTCAATCCTGTGGGATTTATCCATTAAGTTTATAAATCAATAAAAGTTTTAATGTTTCCATTTTTGAACACTAAATTTGGATCCTCAATCAAAAAATTTAGGACCATTTGTTCGTCACCATCACCAACAATAGTTCGTCACCACCACGATCGTCGTCACCACTACCAGTCGTCGTCATGACCAAACCGCCGCCGCATCGTGCGGGTATAATGCTAGTATATAATATAATAAATTAAATTTAATGTAAATATATCAAGATCTTAATAATAATTGACTAATTGCAATATTTTAATATTAATAGAGACAGTTGAAATTATGACTTATTAACCAATTATATTGCTCAATTTCATTAAATTGACTCTCGATGATGCCACCATTTAGTTTTACATAATTTTATTTAATTAACAAAAAAACAAATAACTAAAATATTTATTTTACATTGTTATTAAAATTGGTTTCTATCAACAAAGTCCAGCTTTCACACAAGAATAATTGTACATCGCAGTATCTCGAGTTAAGTCGAGAAGGGGCTTTAAGGTAGATGAGAAGAGAAAAGACATTACAATAAATTTCGTCTATAAAAAAGTCTTTCAACTGTTCGTCTATAAAAAGGTCTTTCAACTGCTGAATGAGGGTATATGCTTCCAATATTATTTTTTTACATTAGTTTTCTTTTTATTAGCTTAACATTCTTGACATTTGAATTAAACACATAATATCTACATATATCTTCAGCTTTGAATTTATAAGCTTTTATGAGTTACATGTATTAATATCTATTTTTAATAATGTCGTAAGTCTCGTATCTAGTGTTGGACACGGGTCTAAAATCTAGTTCTGGAGCTAACTTAAAATTTTACAAACAAATCAAATTCGGAACTTGTAAGCAAAGTGAATGATAACAAATAGTCTTGTGATTTCGGATCGTAAAAATTTTTGAATTCTTTATTTTAGTAACGTATTATAAGTAATAAAAATAATAGGAGTTGAAAAATTAAAAAAAAAAAGACAATTTTATTAGTGAGATAACGATCAATCAAATAAGGTTATAATGCATTTTGTATCTATAAGACAAGAGTTAGAGTTTAATTCGAAGTTTTTTTAATAAGAAAATTGAATCTATATACAATTAAAAAAACTAATTTAAAATAGATCAAAAGGAAACGTGTAGATAAAGGATTACACCACGTGTTGTTTCAAGAACATATCAATCTTGTTTTAGTTTATTAGTAGATAACTTATTAAGCTATATTTAAAAGACTTTGAATACTTTGTATATACTTTAAAAGACTATTGAAATTATGTTAACAAAGTTACAATTATTTTCTGTTCAAATACATTTTGATATAGAATTTTCCCAAGATAAACGACGCAGGAGTTCGGACTTGTTAAGTTCGAACACTTTCTTAAGTCTACTACACATACCATATAATTAATGGAGGATGACACAATTTAATATCTAATTGTTGTTGATAAAGAAATAATTAAGACCTTCCTCTGATGTAACTTTAAAACACTCCAGGATTCACAAATGGAGCTCTAAGGGCATGTTGTGGAGGCGACGGACCGTACAACTACAATCCTCTTGTTCAGTGTGGGGATCCATCATTGAAACCTTGTGAACACCCAGAAACGTATGTAAATTGGGATGGATTGCACTTGACAGAAGCTGCATATCGAGTGATTTACAATAGTTTATTTCACGGAAAATATACGACACCACATTTTTCTTCTTTATGCCCCACACCTCTTGTATTTGCTACGGATGATTCGTCGTCCAGTTTCATTCAAAGCTTCAAGTCCACCAAATACAAAGGTTCGTAATTTATATCTTTTAGGGAGGGGATTTCCTCACATTGTTTCAAACTTTGACCATATTTTTTCGAATCTTAACATTTGATTTTAATAAAAGTTTAAGATTCGTCTAACACGAGGGAATCCTCACTCTTGTTTTTAATGGAGACTCACGTACGTTTCATTTGAAATTTTTATTAATTTGTATCATTATTGTTAATTAATCATGTGGATGTACAGTTTGTATTATTATTTTGCTTAGTAAAATATATATATATATATATGGACAATGAAATAAGAACAGTTTTAAAATAAGAACGGTGAGAATACTTAAAAAACATCATTTTGATGCATTAAAAGTCCATAAAACTAACATAAGTCTTAACTAATTATCATTGTTTAAGTGTATAAGAACACATTGAACCGTCAAAATCGAGAAAATCACGTTTTCTGTTGGATGCATCATTTTGATGAATATGCATCCAAGATGGATGCACAAAACAAAAAATGTGATTTTTTCGATTTTGACGGATCAATGTGTTGTTAAATACTTAAAGAATGATAATTATTTAAGCACTATGTTAGTTTTATGGACTTTTAATGCATCAAAATGATGTTTTTTAAGTGTTCTCCCGTTCTTATTTTAAGACTGTTCTCACCGGAATGTTACCCATATATAGAACAAACATTAATGTTTTAGAATAATAAAACAAACATTAATGTAAAACAAATCCGATAGAATGATAGAACTTCTTATATGTTAGAATGAAATTTAATTCAGAAGGGCATTTTTGTACATATCTTTTACAACTGGTTTTGCATAACCGAATGTTTTCCTTCTTTTTCTCAACAAATTTCATCTTTGAATTAATTAGACCAAAAGTTATTTTCACGTTCTATTCTATATTCAATATTGCTCCAGCAATTGCTTTTTTCTTTATTCAAACCAAATTTAATACTCCGTATGTTAGTTTAAGATAGAAATGTACATCCTTAGAAATTGGCTACAATTGGTGTAGCGATAATCGACTTTGCTATAACTTATAAGTTAACATTGCTAATTTTTTATTTAATGAAAACAAAATGTTGTTGAGTTAACCTCAACACTTACAGCATTTGGGGGCATTGAAATTATTTAGTTTTACAACGCGTATAAGTGGTATGTTTTTTTTTTTTCTATTTTGATGTCCACCTTGCTTTTTATTACAGATAATGATAAATCAACCTAATTGGTGTACCTAAAGATGTGCCTAATTGTAAGATGGTGACATGTGGAAAAATCAGGAGGCAAGATTAGGAAAGAGAATTAATGGAATCCACATGTCAAATTCTTAAGGTTTTAGACATATCTTTAGACACGTCAATTAGGTTGATTAATCATTTTCCTTTTATTAATCACAACCATTCTTGATAAGGATTAAATATATGTTGACACTATTTTTAATGTGGGTAGATCTATGATTTACCTTAATTTATTCATAAAATATTGAAAGTTACAAATGGTACTCGCTACATAGAAGCTCTACAAAATGAGAATTTGGAAAACTCATTTACAATAGAAAAGTAATTCCGATTGATTAATGGAAGAAGTGTTAAGTTGATGCACCGTGATTACTTGCTAAATGCAACATCAACTAATGATGCACTAGCGTCTACCGTTACAAATGTTGACATATAAATGTAAATAATGATGCACAAACGTATAAATGTAAATAACGATGCACTCACGTTACAGAACGTATATACAAATGCCAATAACGATGAACTTGCGTTATTTTATTGATCCACGAATTTGGTTAAATTTGATTCATCATGCTTTTCGATGTATAGCGAATAAACATTGTGAATAAAGTATTTCTCAAACATGATGCATCAAATTTAATCACATTAGTGTATCAATATTATTAACGCAACTGCATCGTTATTCACATTCATACATACAAGAATAACCATAACGCACGTGCATCATTATTACTATTTCCATTATTGGAATCATTGTGGATCAAAAATACATGATTTTAGATAATAACAAAACAAAAAAAATCCTTATATCTGTGTGCATCATTATGGTTTATAGATAGGTATTGTTGTGCATTTAAAAGTATTGATATCAAAATGATGGATTTTGATTATCTAAAACTAATTATGCTGCACAAAAATTTGTATTACAAAGTAACGATGCCAATAAAAAAGGTTATAGCAAATCAAACAAAAAAGTCGTTAACACATAAGTTTTAATTTAGATTATCAAGTAAAAACTACGGAATAATATAACATTTTTAATTTAGAAAAAAAGTTGTTTGAATAATTAAACCGATTAATTAAATAATGTACATGAAAGCTACAAACATGGGACAATAGGTTCTTAAGGATATCTATGCCATTAAACCTTCAAAAAACTACAAAATTGCCATTAATAATTTAGTTTAGTTTATGATGATGGAGATCTGACGGCTAATATGTTATCTTTTCTGTTTTAGGTTAATAGTTATTTTATAATAACTAACCTCTATATATATTATAAAATATAAATTTAGTAGTCTATTGGTACAAAATTTGAATTCCCTAGATTGTTAACTATATGTGAGGTTTGGCCATCGATCTACCATAAAGTTTGACTAAGGCAGTGAGCCAAAGGCTATGGTGTTTGGTCATGATCAATAGATGTATTTAGGGATAAGAGTGTAGTGTCAAACATTGGCAATTTGACAAGTTTTTGACAAGTTTTCCACTAATAAGAACATGACAAGTGTTGAAGCCAAAATAAGTCAATTCTTTGGCAAAAAAAAACTTACCAAATAAACTCTAAACTTTCATTAATATTAAAAACACAATACAAATAAATAAAACATTTCATTTAAATCTTAACCAAACAACTAACGGCTAAATTATGCCTTTTTTATTATTTTTCCTTTTACACTCTATTTATACCCAACCAACACAACCATTTCAAACCACAACAATATTGTCTTAAATCCTTTTTATCTTTATCAAATCATTTCATTCAAACATCACAACCAAATAGCACATCAGAGGTGGACTGAAGCAAAAGATCTTTTGTTGTCGAGGTGTTGATGTTGAGGCATCCTGACCGAGTGACCAGTAGATGTGAAATGGCTAACCCAAGCCAAAACTTGTGGAACGACGTCACTGAAATGTTCCACGGGGACACGACTGAAGGTCTACGAAGCGAACATGAAGTAGCAAGTCACATGAGAAGAATTTGGCAGGCATGTAAGCAGTTTGATTCAATTTGTATGAGGTTGAATGCACAGGGGAGGATCGTCGATGATGATGATATGCTTTATGCAACGACGCATCGGGAGTACCATGAGAAGTATGGAAGGCGTTTCAGTTACGAGCAGTGTTTCAGGGAACTTATCATGGTTGCTTATTAATTGTTTTGAATTATGAAGTGTGTTTTAGTGTTATGAATTATGTTTTAGTGTTATGAATTATGTAAAGTCTTGAAGTATTTTAATAAAAGATGTGTACTGGTAATTTAATAACAACGAAATTTGTTCAGAATTTAAAAATATAACAAACTTATTAAAGAGAAACATACAACCTGATATTGTTCCAGAACAATTTAAGAACATAAATTATTCATTGCTTTTGCCCATATGATCAGATGGTCCTAGGTGATGACCGCAGAAGCAAATTGTTCCACAGCAATTTGAATCTATCGATCTTCCCCTGCAAATAAGTAAAGTATTGACACTCAAAATCAGTACAATACTCGGTTTGTATATAATTGATTTCTTCACGCCACTATTGCTTCTTCGCATTTAGTTTTTGCATAACTGCAACAAGTTCCTCTTTGAACCTTTGGTGGTCGAGGATATCAGTCATGATACTCTCATGCACTTAACCAACAGTCATTTTATTTGTTGAAGAAGCCATTTTTCAGATGTATAAAAGTTTGTGTTTTGAGATAATGTTTCAGATGAAGGACCTAGTATTTAAAGTTAACTATAAGACGCTCCTCCAACGTTCAAAATTCAAAATATTTACACAATTAGTCCCTCCAGCGACAGAATTCAAAATATTTACACTTTTAGTCCCGTAAACGGCCAAAATTCAAATACATTTACATTTCCAATCCCTGAATGGCTAGCTGGATTGTCACTCTATAAATACGAACCCAGAGCTCAATTCAGTTGCATTTTCCCCTCAAAAATATTTTCACCATTCTAAAAACTCACTCTTTCTAACCAAATGACATCCTCATCATCAAAAAAGAATATTCACCGACCTCGTATAACTGATGATGAAATGAAAACACAAATCATGGCTGATATCAAAGAGGACACCTTCCTTCAAATTGAACTTTCTGGGTCATAGGTTACCTGGGAGAGAAAAGATGACGATGCGAGCAAAAGGTAGAGGCAATACAAGTGTCAGGACGCAATTATTCGAAGCACGAAGAGCACTATTCTTCGTTTCTACAGGGCTAGATCAACAACGTCAAGAGTGTAGTCGCTGATATTTTTAAGGCTGGTCACACGTTGGGTGACAAATGCACTTGGGCCGAATCGTCCCACGACAATTGCGGGGAAGACAAAACCACGTGGGAAGTCAAATGCCCGCAACACGACAAGTGGTGGCTCGACGATTACGCTTACCGTGGCTTAGGAAGTATGTCAATCAAAGATGATGATGACTAATCGTACTCAATGTATTTCGTGCTTTTATCATGTACTATCTTTTTTAATTATGTGTTGTCTCTTTATTATAAAATGTGTTTTTTAATAAGAATAAAATGTGTTTTGTTTAATTATATTTGAAAAATGTATGTTCACTTGTTTTCACTTGACTTGAGAAATTATTTTTTTTACTCTTAATTTAAAACATGACTCCGTAATTGTCAGGAAATATATTAAGTGTATATATTTTTATAATTATAAAAAAATATATTAATGAAATAAAATCAAATTTAATTTAAAGGCTTATAAAAAAAAATATGTTTAAAAAGTAAATAATAATAAAAAAAAATTATATTGACCTATGACTGGGAAAATAACACTCTAGAATTACCTTACTATTTTACACTTATGTGGGACAAAGTGACCTACATGGCTAAAGTGTATTTAGTAGTTAGTTTATTTTTTTTCACACTGGATCCTACATGACAGAGAGACCGATAGTGATCATGTTACATGTTCACATTATTATAATTTATACTCGTATATAATAGGGATAAGTGCGCCATAATGCATATAACTAATCCCAAAAAGTTATTGTGTGCACGAACTCTAGGTTAGCTTCATTGTATTCACTAAACTTGAATTTATGTTTATTGTAAACATAAAACGGGAAAGGGGAATTTGCAACCGGTAAACTGTCCATGTCAGATTTGTTTTATTATATAACCCTAAAATTCCCTCCCTTTCTCATTCTTTTACATTCCCTCCATTTTCCTTCCTTTTTTTCCCGCTCAATTGCTCTCCTCCCTCCTTCCTTTCCCGCTCTCACCTCCACCATGGATGGTTCTTCCTCTTCTTCAGCTGCAACCAACAGAGCAAATCGATATGTTTTCTGCTATTGTGGTGAGAAGATGAAAGTCATGACTTCATGGACCAGTAGAAACCCCGGGAGGAGATTTGTTCGTTGCCCTCATGTAAGTTATTGAATTAGGTTTAGGGTTTTTTTTACATGCTTGTTAATATGAGAGACTTGCATTTTTTTCACATATTTGGTAGGTGAAATCCATTCGTTGTACTACCTTCAGATTCATCGATGAGGAACTTCCAAATCAGTATTACAAAGATCTTCTCTTTGATCTTCGCTCACAGACCCAGAATCATCTGAAATATGTTGTGGTGGATGAAGACGAGGTGTCTTCTGTAAAAAGAAATTCCAACTTCTATGAAAAATGTGTTTATCTTGTGTTTGGATTTTTGGCTATATTTTTCATTATCATCATGTTAGTTTTAGTCAATTAATAAGTCGTAACTCATAATAGTTGTTTGGTTTGGTTTGGTTGTAATGTTTTAAGCTTTGTAATGTTGTTTTCCTACTAATGAAATATGTATCTGTTTTGCAAGTTTAGACTGCATTGTAATATGGTTTCAAACAGACATATATAGGAATACAAATTGTCAATAATACAACAGATGGTCATAAAATACTAGAAATAACTTAACATACTTTCATATTACCAAGTCATAAGATGCCCAAAACACAAAAGACAATTACATAGCAAGGCCACCATTGTTAAGCCCACCTACATATGGTAATACTTCAAGTTAAGGTACATGCATCATTGTTACATAGCAAAGCAGTTAAAGTAGTTACAGACCCAAGCAGTTTGTTAGCTGAATACACAAAAGAAAAGTTACATGATATGCTAACAAACTGCACAAAATAAAAGTTCAATGTTCATAATGAAACAGTTGTGGGTTCTTCAGGAGTCTACTGCACAAAAGAAAAGTTTAGATGTTCACAATGGGATAAATATGGGTTCTTCAGGAGTCATCCCTGGTCCACTTTCCAATTTCTTTCCAAGTTTTTCGCCCATAATCCTCTGACTGGGAAGCCTTTTCCTCAATGGAATACTTTGTTTCTTCTTGGGGGTTATCTTCTTCTTGGTCACTTGAGCCACTGACTCTTGAGTCCCTACCTGATCTGCATTTTCTTCAATCCTCACTGGTGCAAACACTTGTTGCTTTTGACCCATTTTTCTTCTAACTGCCGACCATGTGACTCTTTCCTCAGGATCCACATTTCTTGGTTGGTTGCTTACCATTGTACCAGATGAACCCATACCACAACTAAGCCAGCTCAAAGTTATTCCAAATGCAACCTTATGACCTCCCTTGGGTATACCCAATGACCCCCTGGGCTTAACAGTGGGAGGTTTTGGCATGGGTTTAGACTGGCTTTTTACTCCAACATTCAAATCTATCACCAAATAAGGTACTCTTGTTACTTACTATTTATTATAGTTAAACAAATTTTTGTTAAGTATATTAATTAGGAATAAAAGTCATACCAAAAGGATCATGAGTAGGAAATCTGAATCCTCCTTTGGTCACACCCATTCTCTTGCCTGGACTGAGTTGTGTTCCTGTCATTACAGCCTTGCCTTTGCCTTTGACATTAGAATGATTGACTTTACTCTGTTGACTTGTTTGAGTCTCCTCAAACAACCTTTTCTTCACACTGGATCCTTGGGTCATTGTTGGTGTAATCCTCACTAGTTCAGGCATTGGTTGATCATTTGCAGAAACACTTGTTCCTTGTCTTTGAGAAGTAAAAGTAGGTCTTTCACTTTGAGCAGAAAAAAAATGCTTTTTCACCTTGAGATGCATTCATAAATATGACAGATGGTCTTTGACTTGATTGCCCAGAAACAGATGCTCCTTGACCTTCAGAAGCTTTTCTTTTAGGTGGCATACCCTTGGGTTTCTTAACAACAGGCTTCTGAACTGGTGCATTTTTACATGTTTTGACATTGTGACCCTTTTGTAAACACCTTGAACAACTCATCACCACCCCATGCTTTGTTACCCTAGACCCATACACCCTTGGCTCATGTGCAGCCCTTTGTCTTTTTTTCTTTGGTCTACCAGGCATGGTTCTAGGTCTTGGTGGAAGTGGTACATTTAAATGAGGAAATGAGAGCCATGTATCCATCCCTCCCACAGGATTCAAGTAAAACTCATATGCAAAGTCAAATTGAACTTTCCTGAACCAAATAGCCACAAAATCCTCTGGTTCCTTATTCATCTTATAGATTGCTTGCATGGTATGGACACAGGGTATACCACTCAATTGCCACATTCTGCAATCACATGTTCCCATATCCATATCTATAGAGTATGCATACCTATTGTTTCTAACCTCAAACTTATTTCTACCAGCATGAATGGTCATCCATTCTGACCTCTGACTTTTTATGATATCTAGTTTCTTCCTAATGGCTAGACAAGCCTCATGTTCCCACCTAGAACTTTTCTCTCTAAAACTTTCCAACCTAATCATCAATATAACTCTTAAAGATTCTAAAAGTGTTATAATAGGTTTGTTTCTTACCTTTACAAGCATAGAGTTCCAACATTCTGAATATCCATTCTCAACAGCTTCACAAGAATTGTCTGTTTCAAAGAAGGCTCTGCTCCAAGACTTTGGATTTCTTTCCATCAAGTATTTGAAAGCTTTAGGATTGACATTGTTCATTTCTTTCATAACTGCATCAAATTGGGCAGGGTAGCTAGCCTTTGCAGCTCTCCAAAACAAGTGTCTGTATTCAACTCCACTATATGCCTTCCTGAAATTCTCATAAATATGTATGGCACACTGCCTGTGCTCAGCTCTTGGCATTATATCCTTTGCAGCTTCAACAAGACCCTTAATAATTGATCAATGAAAATAAATAAAGCATTAGAACCCAACATGATTAGTGATAAAGGGATAAAGTATTTATTAAAGCGCAAAATGTAGTACCTTGTGCTGATCTGACATTAAAGTTAGAAACTGTCCATTTGGGGCTTCAAGATCATTGCTCAACAATGTTAGGAACCAAGTCCAGTTCTCCTTGTTCTCCACATTGACTATTGCCCATGCAATTGGGAATATTTGATTGTTCCCATCTCTCCCCACAACAGTTAGTAACTCTCCCTGACATGATCCCTTCAAGAAACACCCATCTAATGCTACCACCCTTCTACAACCCTTTTTGAACCCTTGTTTCAGACCATTCAGGCACACATAAAACCTGTCAAAGTAAGTCTTGCCATCAGGATTAGTGGTAGTACCCAACTGGACAGTGGAACCAGGGTTTGTTCTTAGCAGTGCATCAGCATAAGGTCTAAGCATAGCATAGTGCTCTTCAAGTGATCTCTCATACTCATTCAAAGCCCAAGCCCTTGCTCTTTTCACTTGTTGCTGGGTTACAAAGCACTTATATTTTTTCATTACCAACTCTTGCAATACACTGAACTTTAAATCAGGCTGCTGCCTTATTCTGTCTGCAAAGTGTCCGCCTATCCATTTGTAGTTGATAAGTGTACCATATTTGAAATTCTTGGTACAAGTGTGCTCATCAGCCAACTTTTTAACCTGAAAGGACCTTTCTGTATGCATCCATGAAGCAGACAACCTCCATTTACAAGACTGTTTTTGGGGCTGGTATCTCTTTTGCTTCTTTTGTTTACCCTTATCAGGATCTTGAACCCTAGGTGGCCTGACACCACATCTTGCAACAATGTGGGATTTGGAAGTTCTCTCATACCACAAGGAATAGCCATTAGCCAATCCATAGTAAGAAAGGCATTCTTTCAACTGATCAGGATTCTCATATCTCTCACCAATCTGAACAACAATAATATAACAATCCATTTAAAGTTATAATATATCATAAAAATAGTAAAAGTTATAATATATCATACAGTACTAAATAAGTTATACAATGTTGTATTAATATGAAAACAATATTTACCTTAGGTGCTTTCAGTCTCCAATGTATGTCCTTGTCATGAATTGGGAACTCATTCTGATCAGGTTGGGGTGGTTCTAATGGATCAACCCAATCATTGGCTTCATCATTCTTCAATGCATTCAAAAGTGCAGACATAAATTCATCATGCTTTTCATGTATCACTATCCTACCAGATGGTTTTTCACTTTGGTTAGAACCACCAAGCTTTGGTAAGTGCTTCATTGTAGGTATCTTAGCTATAGGATTCCCCCTTCTAACCTCCATAAGCTCTTCTTCTCCCTCACTCAAATGATCCAATGAAGCAACAAATTCTGCATCATCACTGTCACTAGGTTCATACTCTTCATCCTCACTGTCACTAGGTTCATACTCTTCATCTGGTGTAAAGTTTCCTTCTTGGGGTTGTCTGCTAGGTTTCCCAATTTCTGGTGTCCTAAATACCTCTTGGTTTTCATCTGGTTCAACTTGGTTTTCAATTGGTTCATCTTGGTTTTCAATTGGTTCAGCTTGGTTTTCATCTACATGATCACCTATAGGTTCATCTAAGCCCACAGGGTCATCATCTTCTACTAAGTGAACCTGTTCTACATGTTCTAGTGGGTCAGGGTCATCCTCATGTTCAAGAGGTACATTGTTAATGTGTTGGGATAAGTCAATGGACATGTGATCAACATAAACATGTATAAGACCATAAGTGTCTCCCACATCATAGAATACATCCAGATCATGTTCAGTTTCTAGTGACATAATTGTATCAAAATCATCTGGTGTTAAAAGATAGTAAACACCTGTCACAAGACTAACCATTTCAGCCTCTATGTAACTCATGAAATCTTGTAAATTTTTTCTTGGGATGGACATTTCTTTGATTTCCCCACCTTCATAACGATTGATTCGTCCATCGTCTAGGAACAAGAAAGCACCATCATGGTGCAAGGCTATGTCGAAATACTTATTTCGATTCATTTCTACAAAAACAAAGAGGAAAAATGTTATTAAATTCAAATAATAATTAGATATTTTTTTGCCTTATATAATCCCAACAAAAAAGTGCTTAACACAAATGGTTGTAATTAAATTTGGGGAAAAACACTGTAAACAACTAATTCTAACCAAATAATAACTTTATTATGCGTGAAAGTAAACTTTTTTTTTTTTTTTAAAAAGCAAATTAAAAAATTAGGGTTTTCTACGGTACAAAAATCGCGAAAATGACGATTTAATCTTTTGGTATCGTTTTTCATGACACATACTTGTAACAAAAATTGGGGAAAAACACTATAAACAAGTAAATCTAACTAAATAATAACTTGATTCAAACTAAAAGTCAATATTTTAACTTTATTTAAAAATTTTCAAAAAATAGGGTTTTCTACAGTAACATAGTCGGGAAAATGACGATTGAGTTTGTTTTGAGGGGAAAACATACCGTAGGTAGATGAAGGACGTGTTCTATGCCATCAATCTGACCGGAATTCAGTTATTTCTAGAGATTAGTGGGCGCATTGGAGGATTACGAAGGAGTGTGTTTATGAGTGTGTGTGTCGGTGTGTGTTTATGTGTGTGTGAATGTGTGTGTGAATAACTGGGATCAACAATATATACGCGTAAAATATTTATTTCTCTTTTTTTTAATTGATAAATTTCCACGCAAGCTAGCCACGTAAGAAGTAAACGACTTAAATTCTTAGTGGTGACCGGGTCATCCCTTAACCGGTCATTTTTGCTCACGATAGGACTTTTTAAACAATTATCCGAATACAATGAAGCTAACCTAGAGTTCGTGCACACAATAACTTTTTGAGATTAGTTATATGCATTATGGCGCACTTATCCCTATATAATAAGTATAATAAGTGTTTATTTCTTGAAAAGTATAAGAATAATAAGTGTAACATACAAAAATTTAGGCCATTCTTTTAAAATATGTTTCAATCCAAGAAACCCATATATATAGTCCCTGCCTTATGACTCATATATTCAGAATAATACTAGTTATTGTACCCATGTGTTAGTGCATTAATCAACCTAATTCACATGCCTAATAATCAACCTAAAACTTTAAGAATTTGACATGTGTATTCCACTAATTCTTATTTCTAATCTTGCCATCTAATTTTTCCACATGTCATCATCTTACTATTAGGCATATCTTTAGTCACAACTATTAAGTTGATTTATCATTATCCATAATAATAACAATAAGAAAAATGTGGTGCTTATAGGACATGATAATTTTTACCCATATACTAAACCCATATTATCTAATGAGTAGATTCAGAATCAAAGCATGAGCAAATGGCTTGATAGGCGCCTCGCCAATAGACCCTCTACAAATGCAATTTGGATTGTTGTCCCCTAAATATTAGGAAAGTAAGAATATGGCATTTTTATAACAAGCCATTATAATCTAATCTAAAATTTAATAAATATTAGGGGACGCTTGGTTCAAATTGGGGAAAAGGAAAGGCAAAGGAATGCCAAAGAATACTATCATTGCGTTAATGTTGGTTGGTTGATACATATCAATCATTATTCCTTGTCATTATATAATACAGGTGCTGGTGACTGTGGTAGTTGGTGGTGGTGACAGGTGGTGGTGGCGACGACGACAGATGGTGATAGGTGACGACAAGTGGTGGTGACGGTGATGGCGATAGGTGGTGGTGTGGTGATGGTGGTAGCAAATTGACTAATGGTGGTGGTAGGTGGTGGTGGTGGGGATAACGAGCGGTGACAGGGAATGGTGATGGTGGCGGGAGGTGGTGGTGATAGGTATTGGCAGTGCACCTGTGGCGGCAGGTGGTGGTAGTGACAACGAGTGGTGACAAATGGTGGTGATGGTGGCAACAGGTGGTGGTGGTAGGTGGTGACTGATGGTGGTGGTGATGGGTGGTGGCGGTAGGTGGTGGTGATAGTGGTGATAGGTGGCGGCAGGTGGTGTTGGTAGAGACGACAAGTGGTGGTGGTGACGGACGGTGGTGGAGGTGGTGATCAAGTGATGGTGGTAGTGGCGATAGTGGTAGTGTTTATGGTGGTGGTGAAGATTGAAGTGTGTTATCATTATCATTCCCCCAATTTACTAAGTAATGCTGCATTACCCATTATTGATTAATGATTGCATTACTTACACATAACCAAACATGATTAATTATTGTCTTTCTCATTCCTTACCCCATAATACCACAACCAAGCACCTCCTAATAATATTGGTATGGTATATGGGAGAAACTAATGTAAACGTTGTAAAAATGTTTAAATAAACATTTGTATGACTTCGCTTGGAAAATATAAATAAAAAAAAAGGAAAAAAAAATCAAATCATAATGTATTCGGAAAAACCATTTAAGTGATGTTTTTTGGTACCCAAACCAAAGACCAAACGGAAACATACAAAATTTATAAATCAAAACTTTTGTAATGTTTAGTTGAGAAAACACTTCTTGTTTTTCATTTTTGTTTAAAAAAAACATAAAATATAAAAAACATGATCAAATCATAGTTTCCAAAAACAATCAAAAAATACATAAAAGGCTATTTTCGACTTTTCAATATGAGATTAAAAAACATTTTTTTTATTATTTTCCACATTTATTTTCTATTTTACTAATGTTTGAAACCTCAAATTATATTAACTCCATACATACGCCTCCACACCCACCATACCCCCATCACCACCATCTCTTCACCCGTGCACCTGTCACCCATCGGCCTTGCCTCGCCCTGCTCCCCGCCTTGCACCATATGGCCTACCCTCTGGCCTTGCCCCTTTACTCGCCTGCCCTGCAACTTATGCACCCCAGCCCCCCACTCCCCCACCACCCATAAAGGCAATAATAATTGAAAATCTTACGTTTTGAATTATTTATTTAGTGATTATTTCAGTCACGTTATTTTTTTATTCTGTAAAAGGTTTTACTTTGTAAGTTTTTTTCTTGTGATATATTTTTGTAAAAAATAATCTCGTTAATTTTGAAACCAGAAAACCAAATATATCAAAAAAAATAAAAGACAAAAGCCTAAACAAAAACCAATTCTGTAAACCAAAAAGCCAAACTGCAATAAACTAAGGGAAACAATCTGTACACCACTAATATTTAGCGATACACCACTAACTGTGTTTTACAATGTTATATTGTACAACACAATAAAGCATATTTGGTGGTATACAGACCATCTCCCATAAACTAAACACAAATAATTTGATATTCTAAAACCCCAAAACCATCTCAAATCGATCCATAGACACACTAACATACTTTAACGACAAAGGTGTTTTTAGTTTGAATAAGGCCAACTTCGGGGGGGAAAAACACATTGATTAATTATTGTGGTTACTAGCCCATTTTAAGATAGCTAGCCCATTTTGACCAACACGACTGGGATTGCTAGTTTGCTACTAGTTGTAGAAAGTATATTTACTCTTATGCGAAGCCTTACTAACATGTAGAAAGTATTTTTAAAATTGTTTAGTGACTTGGTATAACATATGAAAAATAAAAAATATGACTGTTAAATATTTGAGCTTAGATATATATGCATATCATTCACACCTAAATTTTTTGATTCACATATTGAAGTTTGTTTAAAACTTGACTACTCATTGAGTGTTAGTTTTCCTTTACTATTTATTCTTTCACATATAAATATACTAGTGCTCAGTCCCATTCAATGGATGGAGAGTCTCAAAAGATATTTTTCTTGAAATTAAAAAATTATTAAATAGATACCGAATAAAATTAAAATACCTAAAAATTAAACATAAAACAATTGAAATAAGGCAAAAACTTGAAGAAGTAATGCGTAATAAACTAATCTTTCGGAAAATTAATTTTCTTGGTTCAATATTTGCCCATGGGCACCGCCAAGATTCAATGTTTATATTAAACATTATAATCATCGTGAAGACGACAAAATCCGATCCCTAGAACCAATACGACAATTTAATCAATACGAAAACTAAATAAGGAAATATATGAAAATTAACTTCATATAAATATTGAATCTAGTTAACCTTTTTTTTCAACTTTAGTTATATAAAAAATTTGTAGTGACAAACACAAACAATTAATAATTTTAGATTATAATTACGAAAACTAAAAAAGGAAACATATGAAAATTAATTTCAAATAGATATTGAATCTAGTTAACTCTCTTTTTTTCAACTTTAGTTAAATAAAATATTTGTAATTTGTTATATCAAAATTTAAGACAAACACAAACAATAATTATAGACTATAATTACGAAAATAAAGAAAGATATATATTTTGAAAAGTACATACCAATTAATCAACAAAAGACCATCTCGAACTTTTTGTTTTCTTTGGGTTGTTCCACTCCGAAACAGTCCATACATGCACAACACAGAGTCGTAGATGATGGTTAACATGTGTTGGCATAAGCTCTTCAAGATGAACTAATGTGGTCTTATTTTTTGTTGTTGAAGAAGAAGTCATAATGAACATATAATGGACAACAAACTAAATTAATATGGATACATAATTTTTTTACTACGGATTAACTTGAAGCATTATAAAAATATAGTTTCTTATTAAATACTATTACATATATAATTAAAAAAGCAAGTATCCATAATTACTCAAAAAAAATTAAGCACGTATCTTTAAAGTATCTTTAAGCCATCTGATTTTTTTGGTTTAGATGAAATTATGACATTTTATTTTAGTATCTATCTATATCTATTTATATATTATAAAAACTTTGGGGAAAGATAATTTGAGACCAACTAAAAAAAGTCCAAAAAATGACCATTGATTTTCGTAAGTTACACACCACCATCATGATCTACTATGATATACAAGACTTTTTTGTAAGAACACTAAGACTTTCAAGCGACGGGCCCACAGAAAAATCATGTGTAAGTTAACTTACACACTTACACATGTGTAAGTTACACATGTGTAAGTAACTTACACATGATTTTTCTATGGATCCATCGCCGGAAAGTCTTAGTGTTTTTACAAAAAAGTCTTGTATATCGTAGTAGATCATGATGGTGTACAAAAATCAATGGTCCTAGTTGGTCCTAAAATAAGAGGTGGTCTCAAATTATCTCACCCCTAAAAACTCTTATATATATATATATATATCTATATCTATCTATCTATAACTCTTATAAAAAAATAGACAATCAAGCTTTTTAAAGCCCTCTTGCAATCTAAAACTATATTGAAAAAATGCCACATAAGATTTTATCCTATGTGTCAACTCCATATTTTTTTTCAAAAATAAACTATATATTTAGAAAAAAAATGAACTTATATATATATTAATTAATTAATAAGTAAATATATTGTAGAAATCTAAGGTCTTCTCATTAGATAAAATGATATATTCTCTTTAACTAAAAATCACATCTATACCTAATGATATTTCATTATCCTAATTTTCTTTTTCTTTCTCTTTTGGAACGGCACATTCAACCTCTTCTGGATTAGTCAATTAGATTAAAAAAAAATAAAACCACCATGGTGTTGATAATCCATTTTTAAAAATCGCAGCAACACTTTCAAATGAATATAACTGTTTTACTTTGTGGATGTTAAGAAGAACATTCAACACATAAGGCATAGTCAAATTATCCTCTTTGAATTATATATCCAGCCAATTGTAATTTTTAATGTGACTTTTAACTTTTTTGGAGAGAAATGTAGTAGAATTGTCACTCTACATTAAGGATCAAATTGTATGTCTTTGAGTTCTGTTGTAACAAGACGACTACGTGATAAATGTTCTAGATGTAGATCATTTAGTGGCAACAAAAGGCAAATTACTAGAATTACTAGAAGAAAAACATATTACTAAATTCTTAATGATAATTTAAAGTATAGCTTAATAGCTTAAGTCCTTCTATCTTTTTAAGTTCATATTTTGTCAAGCTTTTGGTTGAATATATTTCTGTTCAACCATATGTTTATATGTTACTAAACTATTTATATAGTTCACATCACGTAATTCTAATGAAATATGTTCGCTATCGTTTCTTCATATATAAAGTGTATTATATAGTTTTTTATACAGCCCGCGCATCGCGCGGGTCAAAAACCTAGTATATATATATATAATATATTTATTATATAACTAAAAGAGGAGGTTGCTTATAGATTTAGTAATTAAAAAAACATTTAAAAAATAGAGGATTAATGAGGAGAGAGTATTAGGCTCTAAGAGGGTGATTAGGGATACCAAGTGTACCCCCAACCTTCTCTTTTAGTTATATTATAGATAATTCAAGCTTATTACTTTATCTATATTACATTTTAAAACATTTAGTTTTTATTTATTTTTTTTCAATTAAGCTATTGATTATCTCAAAATACTCCACATTTTTATTTTATTATTTTAACTATTTTCACTTGATATATCTAATTAAAATACGTACGATACATTTAGGTTTGTTTGTTTTTGTAACCACTAAATGTCTGAATTGATAAGGTATCTGAATGGATAAGTAATTGTTGTATGAATTAAGTCAATACGGTTATTTTTTTTTTATTATGTTACAAAAACAAAAGCTTTTAATGAGTTAATGGATTAAATATTTTTGATTAAGTTTCGCCTTTTTTATCAAGTGATTAAATATTTTTGATTAAGCCTCGCCTTTATTATTAAGTCCTTAAACAAACATCACCTTAATGAACTTTTTTTTTTGGAAGGATCACCTTAATGAACTTAATTAAACTCTTAAATAACTACACTACCTCCTTTTTACATCATTATTTTACATTAATAACTACATTGTTACCGCCGCCGCCATCGGCCTCTACCGCCGATACTGCCGGGTACTGCAGCCGTTACCACCAGTCACTGTCGCCGCCACCATACCATTGTATCGCGCAAAAATATGACTAACACAAACAGAATGTATTAAAATAGAAACTTCAAAAGCACATAATGAACATAAAAACAAAAAGTACATTCTATTTTTGAGCAATTAATTAACCATCAGATTTACTGTTCAAAAAAATTAACTATCGGATTTAAATCCTTTAAATTTGAAGTTAACTTAAAGTTACTAAAGTTAGATATCTTGATTATTAAATAAAAATCAAGGATTAAAAATCCAATTTTTGAATTTTAATCTTTCATTTTTATTCAATATTTAAGATGTCTATAAACTTTATTAATAAACTTTAGAGATCCTCATTTTAACCATGAAATAGATGGTGCATAATTTCATTTTTTTGGTGCAACGAAAAAGCTTACTTAATTGGAAAATTTTGAAATTTCTATAATTAGAACCACATTTTCGTTACCATACTTTTACGACAATGTGATGATTCTAGTTTTGATTTTAACAGTATCTCTTTATTTTACATGTTGGAAAGTATGTATTGTTATAGTCGTCTTTCATATTAAATGTGTTAACATTTATGGTCCTTTATCTTATCTTTGTTTTTAAGGTAAATTTTGCTTGAAAATTTGTGTCATAATTTAACAGTAAGAGGTATAACATACGTTGTTTTAACCGGGTCCGCATGGCTCAAAATAGAAATGCCTATTTCAAATACCCAATTGGGGGTAAACCCCTTACTAACACGCCCGAAAGCACAACGATTAATAGCGGTAAACTATGCCCCCTCAGTATTGAACCTGAGTATACCCAGATCAATAACTCATAGAAGAACTACCTATATCTTAAAGTTGGTTGAATGGTGATTAGAATCTGGACCTATAAGTTACGAGAGGAACTCCAAACCATTACACCAACTCATTATTGATATGAAATTATGAATACACGTTAAAAGTTATGTTATGTTTTATGAAAGCGCATATATTTTCAAAAACCAAATATGATCGGAATTATATATATATATATACTAATTTGCAATGTCGGCCATGTGAGAGGGTGGTACTGTAGCTAATAGTACCACCCTCTATGCAATTGGTACAACTTTGTATTGTACAACCAAAAATAACTAACGGGCCTTAACGGTCGTTAGGTGTTGTTTGGTTAACTAAAGGTGGTTACAAAAGGGTATTTAACGGAGTTTGTTTTCAAGTTTAAGTTTTTTAACTTTTGCCACTAAAGTTTTGTTTTAATTACTTTTGTCACATAACTTTTGGTTTTTAATCATTTTCCATCAAAATTTTATTTCTTTCTTATTTTTTCCAAATAACTTTTATTTTTCAAACTTTCACTACGGAGTTTTTTTTTACATTTTTCTTTTTACTTCTTGTCACATAACTTTTGTTTTTTAAAATTTCCTAGGATAAACTTTGTTTTCAATTTCAAGTTTCTTAACTTTTATACTTTTTTCACATAAATTTGTTTTTTAAGTCTTACTCAGAAAGTTTTCTTTTATTTGCTTTTTACCACCTAATTTTTGATTTCTAAATTTTGTTATCGATGTTTCATTTTCTTTACTTTTGACTACAACTTCTATTTTCTTAACTTTTGCCACAAAAATTATGTTTTCGGCTTAATTTTTTTTCACTTTTTTCAGAAGAGTTTTGTTTTTCTCCCGGGGCAACGCCCGAGTAGAAATACTTGTTTAATCTAATATGTTACCATACCACATGGCAGAAACCACTAGGTAATAGTCTAGTGGCCACCAGTCGTCACTTTCCAAAAGAGGTCCTGGGTTCGAGTCTTGTCAAAGGTAAACTTGAGATAATCAGGGGATTATTAAGTGGTTGAGATTCAACTCGACACTAGCCTAGCTGGGGATTAGTGGGTAGTACATGGGATCTGGGGATTCCCATCCAAATTACCCTTTTTTTTCCTACCACAAGGCAGTATTGTGAAACTCGGTTGATACAGCCGAGTCGGATTGTGTGTCAGCCAACTGACGATACTAGTTTTTCATACTCGGTCTGAAAACCGGTCAGGGTTCCAGACTCGGGTCAACTTGGTCAAGACTCGGTTGTATCGGTCAAGACTCGGCTATATCAGATCGGGTCAACCAAAGTCAAAGATTTTTTTTTTTTTTTAAAGCTTTTATCAATTATGTTAGTATTTCTAGATAATTATGTTTAAGTTAAAAATTTGTGTTATGTTTAAGTTTGAAGTTTTATATATATGATTAATATTTTCTTATATATAATTTCAAAATCTATTATTTTATACATAAAATTCCACTATTCACCAATCCATTCCGATCCAATTTTTAAAAAATCCTAACTTTCTCCTCGCCAATCCGATCCCGATTCTTGAGTTTCGCAAGCTTGCCGCAAGGAGCACTGGAGAAGTAAGGTACTCTAAAACAAATGCAAGTGTTATGTGACACTTTGAGTGATGAAGTAGTCATTATAGTAGGAAAGACACGCTAATAGGCTACAAAGATTCTTTAGACCATATCAGATTAAAATTTCACATTGTTTATACGACATTAGCACACAACCCGACACAAAGAACTATATTTATCATAAGGGCTTTGTGCTTGCAAGAGTATAAGCAAGCCGTAGCATTTTGACCCTATATGAGATAGAACTCTTTCAATTCATGAGAGAAAGTGCTTTAGTAGCTATTTCCCTGTTCTAGTGCAAGACGCAAGGAGAAGCACGAGCGGAGTCCAAAGAAAAAATGGGGGTCAACTTGTTGCAATTTTATCTCTATTGAATTTGAATATCAGAATAGCGGATATAGTCATGATTCAATGGGTCAGGTCCACTTATTTTTCTTTTATTGATTTCTAATCTTGCGCGTTAGCGCATCCGTTTTCTTGCTCGTTAGCGCCCTTCCTTCGCCTTATCTATTCATCTCTTTTTTCAAATGGAGATTTAGGGATCTCTCTTGTTCATAGATCATACGATTACGCACAGTGGCAGATCCAAGATTTTAACTTACTTAGGTCCTTGATTTTGACTTAACGACTTAGTTCAAGCAGGGAATATATATTAAATGGGTTGAGACAACTTATCGGGTCAGAAATGCATATATAAACATGAATTCGATGTAGGAGCGATTCTACATTGTTAATTATGCATACATACCAAAACCAATGATGAAAACTACTAAACCTAATATTGACATAGTGCAATAACAGAAATAGTACTCGCTTGGCTCTCTTTTACTTCATCTTCTTCCTTGCTCTCTTACAGTCGTCGAAAAAAAAAATTCTTTTCTCTCCAAAAGGCCTGAATGGTTATACAGCAATGGGATGTCAAGATAGTTCCTAACCAGATTTGTAGGTAGGTCCTTAAAAACATTATCACATAACCCTTAAATATTTTTCAAAACTAACATTATCACTTTAAATATTTTTCAAAACTTAAGTAGGTCCGGTCCTAGGACCTACCTACTTGTATGGCAGGTCCGCCGTTGATTACGTATGAAAAGATCAATATGAGCTAATAACGAATTCAAGAGGCTACAAAAATAATAATTCTCATATCTTTTGTAAAAGAAACATGATCAAGTTCAAGATATACAATCACAAATTCAGAATAATGTCTATCTAATGGTCACAAAAAATAATGGTTAGATCATCACGTATCAAACATATATGCTCAACTTAATTAACATGAATGTATCTTCTTTTTCACTTTTTTTTCTAAGAAAAGGCATATTGAACCTATTTTAAGATTTAATGGATATTGGATAGCATCAATGAGGTTGGTAGCTCAATAATAAGCTTTTAGTAACCTAAGATCAGTTACCTGGGTTTGAGACTCATTTACCATATTTGTGAGGGTGAGGTGGTGGGAGGAGGAATACTATCAAATGTCGTAGACATCCGGGTAGTTTAGCGGCTGGGGTAGTAAGAAAATTTCAATGAATGGCCTTAAAAGGGCATAATGGTAATTTGAAAGGTCAATCATTGGAGCTACAACATATCGACAACAAATGCAATTATTACATGCTTAAAGTGAACCATAACGAACCCCATGCCAAAAATAAGTTCTTTCTAAAAATACGCATGATGGCAAAAAATATTACAATTCATTTTGAGTTACCGGTTGAGAGATATAAATTCTCTTGAGAGCACCCACGTCAATTTGAAAGTGGTCCAAAGAATGCTTGTAGCCATTTCCCATATTCTATAGACAAAGAGTATACTTCTGGACCCAAAAGTTGGTCATAATTCATACAATAAGTAGACTTGAAGCATCTACATGTACTTAATGATGTAGATACCTTGTAAACATTGCAACAAAAGTTAAGCCATTTCCTCCTACTACCCAACTAATCTTTTGTTAATAACCTTAAAACCAATCAAGTTATTGTCATATGTATATTAATGAATTTATGAATCTATAATTGACAAATTTTGTTGTTTAAATGGTATATTAAGAGGTTAAATTAGATGGGCCTACAAACCAACTACTATGGATAATGTATTTATGAAAATGTCATACTTGATTTACCAACATTAGTAGGTGACTAAATACACTAACTACCCACTTCCAAACTCTGCTTCTACATCATCTGTCAACAACCTACCAATTGTATATGATGGGGAAATATTGACATATATGCATTCAATACTTTGGTTTAGAATAGTTTAGTTAGCAGGAGAAAATATGAAGTACAAGAAAGTGAGTACCTTTGATGAAACAATCCAAACTAATGAAATAATCCTGTTGGCTGGTACATATGCATATTTATGTTTGATGTAGCAATGAGTGCAAAAATGTTTATATCTATTTAGTCTACATGAATATTTGTGATTTACAATTAATCAAATGACATAATAAAATCTTTAATTAGTATACTATTCAAGAGAACAACCAAATTAACACAAGTGGAAGATCGACAAGGTAAAAGGCAATAAGGATGCACTTTATTTCTTATTTATTCTATCAAAGCAACTTATGACTACAAAAAGATGTTTTATGTTCATATTTGTAAAATGAATTCAACAACATAAGATAAACATGTGTCATCACCTGATTTGTAACCTTTAATCCATTGCTCCCATATATATAACTTGCATACCTTGTGAATTTCTTTCAAGCGACATTGGACTAAATCTCAGTGAACCGTAGCAGCAGCCCTCTATGTCACTTGCTTCTACAATGTGTGTTTATATATCGTATTTTCTTCAAGTTCAATCCAATGTAACCATATTGCATATACAGGAGCTTGCATTTGAGACTAGTTTACAGATTTTACACTATACAAAGAACACCAAAAAAGGAAGCACAACAGATTTTTGAACCTTTTGAAGAACAACTATAAACGCAAGAAATGGAAATACCCATTACTTGATTGAGAGATTGTGCCACTTTCCTATATATACCATCTTTAACTTCAAATTCACAAAACTGTCATCACATGTTCTTGATGATCCCTTTTTCGGATCCGCAACTTTCTTGGTACATTCTGCATATCGATCAAAAGATTATAAACTTAATTGCTCACCTTAAATCAATACTACTAATTCAAATCAATAATCAAGAATCAAATACTTAAATCCTAATACGAATCCCAATAACATAAAAAGCTTCACAAAAAGTCAAATTGATCATAACCCAAAAACCGAAAACCAAGAACTACAAAGTCAAACCCATATTCAAACTTGACAAATACAGAACTCTTTGGTCTCATGTACTGTCGTGGTACCCTGATCACATACCGCATATAGATTCAAGAACAACCAAATAACAAAAAGTTACAAAGATGAAAGAATTACCGTAGATGATACAATTATCTCAATGGGGTGAACTGAAGAAGCTAAGCATTCTCTTGGTGTTTCAAATGAAGATAAAGAAAATTGCTTAGAAACAACACCAACATCAAAATAAATCAATCCAGAACTTGGAATATCCACCCTTATTTCCTTAACAGGAAACCATAAAAACAAATCTTGTGCAGAAATACCTGATAACCCACCAATATGACCAAAACTCAAGTTTCCAGAAATATCACAATCATAATGAATTTCATCTTCAAATTTAGCATTACAAGCTTGATCTAAATGCACGTCAAATTTTCCAGTTTCTTTATCAAAAGTGAAATTTGACACCCCTTTTGGTAACAAGCCCATTGGTAAACCATTTTTACCAAGAATTTCATATATAGTTTCAGATGTTGTAAAATTAATGTTGAAAATGGTTAAGAAAAAGAGTAGAATAACAAGTGGGGATTGAGAAATAAACATATTTTTGGACTTGCAAAGTGCAAGTGTAGGGTTTAAGGGAGTTATTGAGATAGAAATAGAACAGGGGAAGGAGAAAAGAATAGAATAGGAATAAAAATAGCTAGAGTAGTGTGTTGTGTAATGTGTATTGCCAGCAAGAATACAGAGGGGATTAGGAGAATGATCAATTATTGATGATGCTTGTATTGTAGAGTTTTGTTTGGGTCATCCATAACCAATTGGCTGCCTCCATGTGGAATTTTTTTACTATTCATTTAATATGCTACACATGATGGATGAAGTATTGAAAGCCCAATGATACCATTTTTTTCTATATTTAATTCTTTTTGTTATATTAGATCACCCATATTTCTATTTGCTAAGATCATTATTATATGTAATTATTTGTTTTACCGTAAAATGGATTCACTTGTATTTTAATTTTATAATTATTTCAAATTAAATTATTACACGAATTATACATCTGGTGTTGTTCATCTCTCACTTGAACATCACATATGGACATTAGTGTGTTCGAGAATGAAATTGGCGTGATTGGCATTGAACTCTTTTTTTTTTTAAGACATCTCACCATACAATGTTAAAATCTGTACATATTTTAAACTACGATATGTAGATTATGAGTCATTACAACTGATTATAGAAAAACCCACAAACTTATTACTTTTAAGAATCGAACCTAAGATTTGTGAAAACCAAAATTGTAATTATTAGTTGTGCTGAAATTAATATTAAAATATAAATGAAATAACTTACTCTGTGATGAACGTGCAGGTAATCTTCTCATTTTCTATCTACAATACTATAACAAATATCACTAATGCCAATTGCATTCATTTTCCGGTAAATATGGATTTTATTAATATAGGATGGAGTTTACTAAATAAAATGGATTTCTCTTAATATAAAATAAATGATTAAGATTAAAAAATGATTTTTAAATCTTTAACCTATAATTTTAATTAAAACATTAAAATTGTTTAAATTTGACTTCTCGTAGGATTATGTATGCTGAATTTATGAAGTGATATGTGGCATTGTGGCTTACCTAAGCATTCCCAGCCATTTCCATGTGATGACTAATCCTCTCCACATCCACCATTTATTTCACTTTCAGTTCCATTTTTCTAAAGGTAATTAACATCATTGATGGACCTCGATCTCATTCTCAACGAGGTGATGGCGTGGGCTAGAAAAAAGAACAAGAAGATGTTTGCTTTCAAAATTGATTTCGAGAAGGCGTATGATAATGTCAATTGGAAGTTCTTGATTTCGGTTATGGAGTGGATGGGATTCCCGTCCAAATGGTGTAAGTGGATCTATGGTATCCTCGAACCCGCTAGAGCTGCTGTCCTCGTGAATGGGTCTCCCACCTTCGAGTTTCAGTGTCACAAAGGTATGAGACAAGGTGACCCCATCGCACCGTTTTTATTCACCTTGCTGATGGAGGCTCTGTCGGTTCTTCTCAAGAATGCCATGGAGGCTGGCTCCATTAGGGAGGTGGAAATTGGTAGCGATCGAGTCACTATTTCCCACCTCCTATACGCGGACGATTGTATGATCTTGGGAAAGTGGGATGAGGGTAATCTGAATAGTGTGGCTAATCTGCTAAGGGTGTTTAACATGTGTTCAGGTCTGAAAATCCACTTTGGTAAATCTAGTTTGTATGGGGTGGGAGTGGATAATAGCGAGTTGGTGGAGATGGCAAAAGTTGTTAATTGTGAAGCTGGTTGTTTCCCATTTACGTATCTTGGGGTGACGATTGGTGTTAATATGAATTGGCTTGCTAATTAGCGTTTTCTTTTTGATATCTTTGAAGCAAGGCTTTCTAGGTGGAAAGCTTCTAGTCTTTCCTTGGCAGGTAGGGTGACTATTATTAAATCAGTGATGGAGTGCATTCCGACTTATTTCTTCTCTATATTCAAAGCACCGGCGGGAGTCATTGAAGGGCTCGAATCTATCATGAGAAAGTTCTTATGGGGCAGCTCGGAGGATGGTAGGAAAGTTCACTGGGTATCTTGGGACAAAGTGGCTTCCCAACGTAACAGGGGAGGTCTGGGTATTAGTAAGCTTAAGGAAACCAATATAGCTCTCCTTAGCAAATGGGTTTGGAGATTTAAGGTCGAAACTAACAGCCTCTGGAGGAGAGTCATCTCCGTGATCCATGACACTAAGAGGGGCTGGTCTATTGTTCCCTACAACAAATACATCCCAGGTACGTGGTCTAATATTATTAAAAGTGTTGAGGCTGTGAATATCGGAGGTAAAGGTATAAAGAACTGCATAAAAGGTGTCTTAGGAGATGGGAAGGAAATTAAATTTTGGGTTGATCATTGGTTGGGTGATGGCCCGCTCATGGACACTTATCTTGATCTCTTTAAGCTTGACATCGATAAAAAGGCACGGGTATGTCACAGATTGGTTAGATCTAATAATAATGTGCAAGTGTGTTGGAATTGGTCGAGTCAACCAAGTTCTGTTAATGCGCTCAGCGAGCTGGTTAGGTTGTCGGAAGACTTGGTTAACATTTCAGGTATTAATGGCCCTGATAGGTGGGTTTGGTTGGGAGGGGATGTTGGGGTGATGACTGTTAAAGGTGTGAAGGACTTTCTCAGAAGCAATGTCGATTACGGGGATAGGTTATGTATTCAAGTGGTGTAAGTGGGTCCCTTGGAAAATTAACCTTTTTATGTGGAGAGCTCTGTTGTATCGCATCCCCACCATGAAGGCTCTGTCGGATCGGAAGTGTATCCACTCGGGTAGCACTGTCCTGGACTGTGTGTTTTGTGGAGAAAGTATGGAAACTGTCGATCATCTTTTTTGTGAATGTGTGGCATATGGTTCAAGGCTGGTGTAAAACGGATCCTTTCTT
Organism: Erigeron canadensis; assembly: GCF_010389155.1. Lineage (NCBI taxonomy): Eukaryota > Viridiplantae > Streptophyta > Magnoliopsida > Asterales > Asteraceae > Erigeron > Erigeron canadensis. The sequence goes on from NC_057763.1 coordinate 20,022,489, forward strand.
CGTGTTCGAGCTTAAGGATCTCATGGAGATTCATGAGAGGTCGAGAAAGTCCAAAGAGGAGAAAGAGGCTCTTAAGGGAATCATTCTGATCGGGTGTTGGAGCATATGGAAAGCGAGGAATGAAATCAAGTTCGAGAATGCTTCCCTCAATATCAACAATCTCCTACAAGGCATTAGATCGATTGGGTATCTTTGTTTTAAGAATAGGTCGAAACACAAGAGTATCTCTTGGAAAGATTGGTGTGCTTTTAAGATTGTATAGCACGATATTGTAAATTGTATATATATACACCGCCGGCGTTTTGCCGGGGTGAGTGTGAATGAGATCTTTACTTTTCAAAAAAAAAAAAAAAACTAATTACTCATAAAATTTAAGACATCTATATTACTATATAAAAATTATAAGCCCATGTTGAAAGTTTACAAGAATGAGACATGCAAATTGACCAAAATACCCTTAATGAATTAAATCAACATCAACCCTTAATATTAAATTACACTATTAGTCTATTATATTATAAATTATCTCTACTAACCCCCTTTAAATCAACTACCTTTAGCTACACCAATTAATGCCGCCACCATCACCATCCGTCACCATCATCACACCACCGTTATCGCTTGCTGGCCGCCGCATTGCGCGGGTACCATGCTCGTTTAATATATCTTATTTTAACTAGGGTCCCGTTAGAAAGTTTACTCGAATTTAGGTCCCGATTAATTTTTCCATGTGCAGGGTCACGTTTTGATGTACTCAAACAACTCTAATATGTCGATAGACTAGTACGTATATGGTCATTTACTTTGAAAATGCAATGTGGATATGGGTCATACTGCCGGTCATTGGCCCATTTGGTTGTTGAGATGTAAACATGTCTCTTTAAACTGGTCAAATTGTCATAGTGAATTTATGTTTTTGGGATGCTAAACTAGTGTAAAGCATTGGTATGTACATTGATTAGAACATTTATGCAAGTGATGCTAAGTCAATCTGTTTGTGCACCAAATCACATTAGGGTTAAAAGGGAGTCTTTATGGGGTTTGAACTATTTGTTGGCGATTCCCTTATGGTAGAGAGCAAGCCTCTTTACGCCAATTAGCTACGATTGTTAGCCGATTAGGGTCGTGTTGCTGTATTGTTTTTCTTCGTGTATGTGTGAATGCGAACAAACAGATGATCCCCTTTGCGAACTCTTTTGAGTCGATTTTATAGGAGGATTGGGAGAGAAACTTGTCAATCGGTTTTTTCGTGATTTTTAGGGATATATTTAACTTCCCAAATTAATTGGAACCGATAGTCCTTATTTTAGAGAAGAAGAGATTTGGGCAATCTCTTCTTTATTTGAGTATTATTTCCAGCTGGGCGCCTTCCCCACGCAGGTTCCTTCGTAACGCTGCGGGTTAGCACTTGTCCGTTTGGTAGGTCTTCCGTAGCGTAATGTAGATACACCATCAAGCCCCCCAGTCCAAAGGGATGGTTTTTGCCAAATAGACATTCCCTTGGACTATATTCGAAAAGTACTGCATTATGAAAGGACATGTTGCATTTAATGGGGACCAAAAAGTCGTTGCACGTATCCCTAGGTGTGTGATCGACGGTTGGGATGTTTACTCTTCTGTGCCAAAACAGTTTGCTGCACAGGGATATTTATTGTTTCAATTGAACTTCTGACTTTTAGTCTTTTCGCTGCTCCTTCCCCATAGGTCACTGTTTCCACTTTTTCTTTCCATACTCCCATCTCTTTTCATTTTCTTAAAAAATCTTCGTCTTTCGTTTTTCTCGCCAAATTCTAGAGCCATGTCAAAGAGAAAGGTTACCGACATCGATGATGACTCTATCTCGAACAAAGGAAAGGGTCTTGCTGCGTTTCCTCCCATCTCCTTTTCTGGTGATTATTCTCGAAAATTCATGGAGGAAGAACTCTTGTCTGATAACATGAGCGAATGAAAAAATCTCCTGGTCCATGGTATGTGTCAAGAATATGAGTATTCTCAGGATATGTTGAAGGAATCCCAGCTTGTCATTACTAGTTTATTTGACCGAGTTGCCGACTTGGAGAAGCGCTTATCTGAGCAAGATGTGGAGATGAAGGTGTTGCGTGCGGGTTTGAAGAGGCGTCATGATGAGATTTTGGAAAAGGATCTGGACAATGTTGAACTTCGCCGGGAGGTAAAAGTGTTTGTGAAAGAAGTAATTCCCCATATTTGTGAAACTCTTGCTCTAGGGCCAGAGGCTGTTGCTTTAGTTGATGTCGTCGTGAATGCTTCGAAGAAGAAAGGGATGGCTTTTGTTCAGCATTCCGATCAATCTCCTGAATATCTCCAGGCTAAATAGGTGTTTGACGATCAAAGCTGGCGAATTACCAGAGTAACTATGCTCATGATCTCACCCACCTGCACAATACTGGGGCACACAGTTTCCTAGTCGTGAAACCCCGGTTTGGTTAACTGTAATAAATATTTTTAAGACTTATTTTGGTATGTACCCATATGCATGATTAACAGACGGTTTAGTTTTTTATTTTGCTTATGGTATGTTTTTATATGATCATATGTGTGCTTATAAATATCATGTTATAGCAAGTTTAGCCATTATAGGTTTGAGGGTTGATTTTTAGAAATAGTTAAAACTTGCTTCTCTTATGTGATTACGCGTATAAGGTTAGCTTATTCAGGCGTCCCTGTTAGCTTGTTCCTTTTTACGAGGGTAGCGACCCCCCCAAGGTGAATAGCACCTTGACGCTTTTGCCCCAGCCGTACGGGACTTTCTGCGGTTTTTCTGATATATATATATGGCCATTTTATATATATTTTGTCTGCACTTTCCCGTAGGGTTTTGATGCTTAAATGAGGCACTTGGCCCAATGTATGTATGAGCAGAATTACTTGCAGGCATCTATATTTAGTACTACATATATTTTAAAAGGGAAAGGAATTCTAACAATAGAATTTCCGCAAATTTGAGCCATTCCATGTTCTGTCAACCGGAGCTCCTTCGGGTGTTTCCAGTACGTATGCTCCTTTTCCAAATGTTTCCTCACTCTGTATGGACCCTCCCAAGTAGGTCCCATTTTTCCAGTGTATTCTTTTTTGCTCGTGCTATTCAACCGCAGCACGTAGTCACCAACTTTGAATGTTGTTGGGTTTACCCTTTTGTTGTAATACCCTTCAATCTTCTTTTTGAACGCGGCTTCTCTGATGGCGGCGATTTCTCGTCGTTCTTCCAGCAAATCCAGATCTATCCTTAGTTCGTCTTCGTTTCCGTCGGTGTTTATCATCCTGTGGGTAGAGACTTGGAATTCTGCTGGGACGACAGCCTCCATTCCGAATGCTAGACTAAAAGGGGTTTCTCCGTTGCATTGTTTTGGCGTCGTCCTGTTGGCCCATAAAACTAGTGGTAGTTCATCTATCCATCCTTTGTGGTTTCGCCCTAAGCGCTTCTCCATTCCTTTAATTATTTCCCTGTTGGTTACTTCCACCTGCCCGTTCCCTTGGGGATGGTAAACGGATGTGAAGGATTGTTGAATCTGCAATTGCTTGCAGAATTCTGGGAAAACGCCTTTGGCAAATTGTGGGCCATTATCTGAGACAATTGTATGAGGTATTCCAAACCTGCATATTATGTGTTCCCATACAAACTTCTTCATTTGGTCTCCGTTTGTCGTGGCCAGCGGCTTTGCCTTTACCCACTTAGTGAAATAATCGATGGTGACAACCAGGAATTTTTTCTTGTTTTGGGCTTCGGGAAGAGGTCCTACAATGTCGATGCCCCATTTTATGAAGGGCCATGCCGACGTGACGGATGTCATATCATTCTTAGGTTGTCTCGGGATGTTGGCACGTATCTGGCATGACTCGCAATTCTTTAATAATGCTGTGGAGTCCTGATGCATTGTCGGCCAAAAATACCCTAGCCTCATAGCCTTCGTTGCGACGGATCTCGCTCCTGCATGTGCTCCGCAGATTCCTTCGTGTATCTCTCGGATGATCATTGTTGCTTGGTTTGGACCTACGCATCGGAGCCATGGCGTGACGAACCCTTTTTTGTACAGTTTTTTATCTTGGATCTTATATTGCTGAGCTTTTACTCTTATCTTTCGGGCTTCGTCCTTGTCTGCGGGAAGTATTCCGCTTATTAGGTACTCGTAAATGGGGGTCATCCAATTTTTTCCCTCTTCCTCCACAAGGTCAGAGACTTGTTTTTCTTCGATCGATCTTTCCTTGAGGACTTCTACTCGTACCTGTTTCCCTAGGTGTCCGAATGTGAGTGAAGCTAGCTTGCTCAAAGCGTCTGCTTTTTTGTTTTGGTTCCTTCGAATGTGCTCTATTTCAAATTGACTAAAGTATTCCATCAGTTCCTGCACCTTTTGTAGGTATAGTTTTGTAGTGCTCTGCTTGGCTTCGTAGTCCCCTTTTACTTGGTTTGCGACCAATTGGGAATCGACATATACCTGTAGGTTGCGGATCTTCATATCTCTGGCGATCCGAAGTCCTGCTAACAATGCTTCGTACTCAGCTTCGTTATTTTTGCTACTCCAAACTCAAATCTCAGAGCATAGGTAAATTCTTTGCCTTCGGGACTGACTAGCATCATACCTGCTCCACAGCCATCAGAGCTTGCGGCCCCATCAGTATACAGTTTCTATACATCATTTTCGACGTTCCCCAATACTTCTAGTGACATGGAGTGTGTCATAGAGTTATCGCCTTCGTGGACTTCACTAACGAAGTCAGCCAACACTTGCCCTTTAATTGCATTCCTGGCCCTGAACTCAATATCGTGCTCCCCCAATTCGATGGCCCACTTGGCCACACGCCCCGACTTCTCTGGCTTAAGTAATATCTGTTCTTATTGGCTTGTCAGATAGTACAACGATGGGATGCACCTGAAATTACCTTCGCAACCTACGTGCTGCGTGGACAAGGGCCAAGGTCAGTTTTTCTAACTCGGGATAGTTGGCTTCTGCGCCTTGCAGGACCCTGCTCACGAAGTAAATGGGTATCTGTTGTTTATCCCTTTCTGCCACAAGCACAGCGTTGACGCATTCAAGTGAGGCGGCCAGATACACGTAGAGTATTTCTTTTGGCTTTGTGTTAGGTCAAAAATCGACTAAGTATAATTTGCTCAAAATAGTTGAAGCTCAGTGAAGAAAGCTTGCTCAGGATTCTGAAGTCATTCAGAATATAGCTCACTGAAGCTTCACTTCAGATTCAGAATCAACCAACACTAAAGACGTTCAGACGGAAGTCAAAGACTGAAGACTGAGGAAGAAGATCATCTCAGAAGCAGAGCTCAGAGAAGATCTTACCTGAAGTTGAATCTGAAGAGACTTAGTGAAAAAGTACTTACAACACTTTTTCACTGATTACGAGGAAAGTCTTTTTACAGCTTTAACTACCTTTACCCGGTTAATTACTATCAACCTGGAATTGGGAAAGTTTTATCAAAAAGGTTGGGAATAAAGTATGTCAAGTCACATCAAGAAACTTACATACTTTACCTTAAACAAGCATGTTATGGATTTGTCCCACGAATCCATCCAACCATATTTAGTACGACATATTGCCATGTCATCAGGACATGTTTGCCTATAAATATAAGACTTCTCACACTTGCAATATTGCTTGGAACTTTGGCAATTGCAACGTGTGTGATTACTCTAAGTATTCTTACGAGTAATTCCTCGTTACATAGATCATTTGTATTTCTGGGTTGTTTAGATACTTTCACAAGTGTGATTATCTTTGTTCCGCAACAACTCTTGTATTTTGTTTATAAACAATAAATAAAATACATTGAAAAATACATCTCGACTTATTGCCATAATACTTGATTATATTTAGTAATTTATATAGTTTCAAGCAATTATACTTTATTACTCTTATCCATTATCTGGATCGTAATTCTAACTAGTCCTATCTAGTTTCGATTTACTTGCCAGTCGGGTTACTTGATATAACTTGAGATTATTATTGTCTAACTTTCTATCTTGTTATATCTTGATCTCGTGTACATCTTGGTAGGTGGACTTACACTTTGGGGCTGTTAGCGTTGGCAGGTCTGCAATATATTTTCTCATCTGTTCCAGAGCTCTTCGCGCTTCCTCTGTCCATGTGAAGTCCTTATTCTTGAGACATCCTTTTAATACTTTAAAAAAGGGTAATTGCTTGTCGGCTCCGCGTAAGAGGAAGCGGCTAAGGGTGGCAAGTTTGCCATTCAGGCTTTGGGCTTCTTTGATTGTCCTCGGTGCCGAAATTTGCTTTAACTTATTTATCTTGGAGGGATTCGCATGGATGCCTTTGTTACTTACATAATATCCTAAAAACTTGCCTTCCTCTACTCCAAACAAACACTTTTTGGGGTTGAGTTTCATGTTGATTTTCCTGAGGTTCCCGAAGGTTTCCAAGATATCCTCGATGAGTCCCTCTTCATCCCTGCTTTTGATAACCATGTCGTCGACATATGCTTCTAGATTCCTTCCTATCTATGTAGCGAAAGCCTTGTCGACTAATCTTTGGTACGTAGCTCCTGCGTTCTTAAGACCAAAGGGCATCTTTCGATAACAATAGGTTCCCTTACTGGTGTAGAAAGCTGTCTTGTCTTCATCTTCCTCCGCCATTTGTATCTGGTGGTATCCTTTGTACGCATCCAAAAAACACTTTAGCTTATGCTCCGCCAACGATTCCACTTTCCAATCAATCTCTGGGAGGGGATAACAGTCTTTTGGGCAGGCCTTATTGATATTTGTAAAGTCAACGCACATCCTCCACCCTCCGTCTCCTTTCTTGACCATTACCGGGTTAGCGATCCAAATAGGGTAGACTGACTCTCTTATTATTCCTGCTTTAAGTAGTTCGTCTACCTCCTTTTTGGCAGCCTCATCTCTTTCGGCGGAAAGGCTGCGTTTCTTCTGGTGAACAGGCTTTATGTGCTTGTGCTCCTTCAGACGATGCTCCGTGACGAAGGGTTTTCCTTCCAATGTCAGGGTTCTTGGAACCCCTGTCATGTCAGAATAGTCCCATGCAAAGACATCTACATTGGCCTGTAACAGTTTTTTAAGTTTGTGCTTGCACCCTTCTGAAAGTTGGGCACCTATGGAGATCGTTTGTTCGGGAAAGTTTGGGTTAATTACCAGCTTTGTTACGTCTTCTTCTTCCTGCGTTTTCATGGGGGTAGGTGGGACGTCATCATCTACCCTTTTCACATAATTGATTTGTTTTATTGGCTCGTAAGAGAAGGGAATCGATCATATCCCTGTTTCAGACTGGAATTTAATGACCCTATGGATGACAGAGGGGACCATTTTCATCCTTTGCATCGCGGGTCTTCCCAAGATTATATTGTAGGGGGATGGAGATCGTACTATCGAGAGATCCAGCGTCTCCGTTCACTCATGTATTCCATCTGTGATGGTCACGTCTAGGTCGACTTCTTCCAATGGCTATGTATGTTCCCCGGAAAAACCTACCAATGGTCCCCGGGAATCCATCCTTCGGGCTCGTATGGATTCTGGCATTTTAAGGAAGCAGTGTTCGAAGATAACATCACATTCACTCCCCCCATCCAGATACACCCTCCGGACGTCAACATTAAACACGGTGGCTTGGATGATGAGCGGATCGCTCGAAGGTTCATTTTTTTCCTAATAGCGGGAAATAAAAACCTTCCGACGTCGTTTTGGCTACAGTCAGGTCGCTGATTCTTGCTTGTTGAATGGCCAGAGCAGAACTTCTTCCTCTCGTCATCCTGTCTTTTTTCTTTACCATTTGCACAGCGTAAGATGCACAGAACGGTATATTAGTGGGTTTTTCTAGTTCAATAGAGCGGTCCCACGGATGGCGCCAATGTTTGTGCACCAAATCACATTAGGGTTAAAAGGGAGTCTTTATGGGGTTTGAACTATTTGTTGGCGTTTCCCTTATGGTAGAGAGCAAGCCTCTTTACGCCAATTAGCTACGATTGTTAGCCGATTAGGGTCGTGTTGTTGTATTGTTTTTCTTCGTGTATGTGTGAATACGAATAAACAGATGATCCCCTTTGCGAACTCTTTTGAGTCGCTTTTATAGGAGGATTGGGAGAGAAACTTGTCAATCGGTTTTTTCGTGATTTTTAGGGATAGATTTAACTTACCAAATTAATTGGAACCGATAGTCCTTATTTTAGGGAAGAAGAGATTTAGGCAACCTCTTCTTTATTTGAGTATTATTTCCAGCTGGGCGTCTTCCCCACGCAGGTTCCTTCGTAACGCTGCGGGTTAGCACTTGTCCGTTTGGTAGGTCTTCCGTAGCGTAATGTAGATGCACCATCACAATCAGGTCCAAAAACTGTTTATACAGCACCTTAGAGCATTAAGCCTGCCCTAACAGGTGTTAAGACTTTTTGAGCAAGGCTAACAAGTGTTAGTCCATACCTCAAGGCTGTTAGGCATGTAATCTAACCATTATTTTTGTGACCATCAGAAGGTTGTTAGGCCCCTTCTAACGGGCAGTAGCTCTTGTCGTTTACGGTCTGGTCGTTTTCAGTTGTCTAATGAAGTATTTATGTATATGCGTAAATATGTGTATATGTATGACATACTTTTTATATAATACCCTCAATTTTTAATAAAAAAGTATTAGTTAAATGAAGTTTAGTACTTAGATAAACGAGAGCAAGTACCCGCGCGTTGCGGCGGTGAGATGGTGGGGGTGATAGGTCATAGAGTGTGATAGCCAAATGCCTTAACCGTACGGACTCCGCCCTCGGATTTAAAAATTCGTCGAAAGTATATCGAATGACATCTCTAATGAAAGAGCATTAAATTTTAAGAACACCCATACAACTTTTATAATTTATCGATGTACGATTTTTGAGATAAAAGATTTTAAATGAATTGGAGGAAGAAATGATTATGGAGGAGATGGAAAAAAAATGATTGGTTGAGATTTGAGGAGAGAGAATGATGTTAGGTAAATATAAAATTGAGATATGGGCATTTTGATAAAGTAAATATTGAAATTTAAAATGTAAACAAGGGAGATCTGTTTTATAATATAATATATAGATATGAAATATAAATTATTATTATTATTAAACTTAATTCTAAGAAGTTAAGTTGATGGATTAATCTAAATTTGTACTCCGTAAACAATAAGAAACAAAAGTAATCCATGAGAAACAGAAGTGGTCAAGTTCATTGGATAAAAACTAAAAGAATTTAAGTTAAGGATACATAATTTAAAATAAGTTTTGGTCTTATCGGATATAACAACCGTAAAATTTGACTATTTGACTTTAAGTGTAATTTGATGAATTATGGTATCTAATGCTATCTTTAAGTCTATTTTGTGGTTAAAATGACTAACTTTATACTCGATGGGTCGATTGGCAGTGTGCTAGATGATATGTCGCCGGTTATGAGTTAATTAGTGGTATGATGGTGGGTCAACCCATGGATTAAAACCATGGTCCATGACTTAATCAAGTCAACCCATCCCCCCACCCACCTTATCCTTTCCCTTCCTCTCATTTCTTCTCATCTCTCTCTCTCTTCTTTACTCTCAAGAACACACATACTCTTCTTCCTCTCTCTCTAATTTAATTCTTAGTTTATGTAAATTCAAGCCTAGTGAATGCAAGAATAATAAGTATTATCATCATTATAGCGTCATATCAAAGATTTGGGCTCCAAAGTGCTAGGAAACATCCATTTCTTAATATAGCAAATTGACATTTTCATTTTAAAATCCATAACAATAACCAATTATGGCAGCCAAACAACTTCATTCCATTTTTTAGAAACCATTACAATACCAAATTACAAGACTAAGACAACAATTACAAAGCTTAATAAGGCCACAACTCCAATCAAAACAAGACAACAATTACAAAGCTTAATAAGGCCACAACTCCAATCAAAACAACAAAAACCATGTCAAACAATTTAAGCTTTGACTTTGCAAAAGTCAACTCTGTTTCAACCTTCATTTTTTTGTGAATCAGTTTTTTCTTTCATCTTTGCTTGTGAATCAGCTTCTTCCTCCATTTCCTTCTTCTTTGCTTGTGAATGAAGCTCATATACAAGGTTTTTGTAATAATCACTTGGGAGTGGGTCATCAAGGAAACTGAATTTTGTGCAATACCCACTTTTCACCTAAATCAAAGTTAAATACAGAAACTTATTGCCAAATAACACATAAACCCTAACCCAATTTGACCCCTAAACCAATTCCTGCAAAATTAGGTCAAAAATGAAAATCACTTACATTAGGGCACTTCACAAATCGACGTCCAGGATTTTTAGCGGTCAATGAAGTGAAAATGTACATCTTGGCTCCACAATTACAATTTATATAACGTGAATTTGTTGTTGAAGAAATCGATTCCATGGATAAAGGGGAGAAAGCGGGAAGAAGGAAGAAAAAAAGAGGGAAAGAAAGAAATGGGGAGAAATCACCAGAAAGAAGGGATTTATAATATGTTTTTGTTAATGGAATTCCACGTGGCAATTTTTTTTTTTTTACCGGATGAATTACCTTGTGTATCCGGTAGCATGCGTTGGATAACCCAAAAAACGTAGTTGGTTACACTAAATAGCAAGTCGAGTAGTAGGGTATATTACATAGCCTTTTTGCCATAGTTGGGTACATTCGCATGCCTTTATCCCTTGAAATTTTGAATTTAGTGGTATTGTTCGATGTAGAGCGGATTGAGAATCATTGTGAATTGTTGGGACGTTACCAGTATAGATGATAGTCCTGTTCAGGTACAGATTCTTATTTTAAACTATGTATGGATTCTTATTTTAAACTATGTACGGATTCTGGTTTTGAACTCTGTTTATTATATATATGTTACGGTTCCTATTTTAAACTATGTTTGTTATATAATTGTACGGATTTCTATTTTAAACTTATACGTTTACATATATGTCGAAACTATGATTTGAATTCCGTTTGTTCCTTCTGCGTTACTATGTTGTTAAAGTGATTTTGATATGTCTTTTAAGGCCTCAAAACTATTTTGTTCGTATATGCTATGTTAGTCATGATCTGAAGGGTTTAGACAAATTCTGATTTTTGAACTATATGTACGAAAGATATTTGAATATGTCAAAAGTTTGATTCGAAATAAGAAAGTTTTTGTAACATTGTACGATAAGAATTTTGAAAGATTATTTATAAAGTTATTTTGATATATGAGAACTTGATATGAAAACCCGAGCTAACCACCTATGGGGATACCATAGGCACATCATTTGGGGGCACCGATGGTGTGACACCACCGTGACGGTGTGATGTGTTCACGGCGTCTCCGCTTGTAGGAGCTCTATACGAGCATTGACCATTTTTGTGTAAGAGGCATATGAGTCGACTCTAGGAATTGTAGGATTTGTTGGATTTGTAGGGTGGATGGTTGTGTTATACCCGGCGCACCAGTGTACAAATGTCTGACATTTGTTTTATCGATTCGATATGCAAATGTATGCGTTTTTGTTGTAAGAGCTCGACTGGCTTTGAAAATATGAAACTCTGAAATGTAGGTATTTTGATAATGTTGGATTTGAAAATATGAAGCTTTGTAGGCTTTTTGATAACGTTGGATACGATATGTTCTTTTGATAATGCGAAAAATATTGATATGATGTTACTACTATATTTGCTTCAGATTAATATTATTTATATAAAATGTGTCTTGGTTCTTTAAAAATATCTTTTATATCTTTTTATGAGTTAAATGATTTTTTGTTTGTAAAACATCTTGTCTATTTTGAATATTATTATATGTATTTTTATATCCGCGCATTGAGCAATTGGCTCAGCCGCAGTTTTTCTTTCCCTGCGGCAGGTTTTAAGAAAGATAGAGCAATGGACTTTTAACTAGTTTTCTCGCATAATGGATTTGTTGGAGATCAAGGTCAAAGATAGTTTAAGCTTTGAGAGTTGTAAAAATATCAAGAAAAATTCTGTTTAGCACTCTTGTATTGCTGTCTTAAGTTCGGAAATAACACCTCATATTCGAGTTTAGAGGTGGGGTGTTACATTTTATAAGTACGTAGTTGATTGAAACGTAATTTCGTTATGTAGAGTTTACAAATTGTTGTAACATGTTTTAAAAATGTGTCTTTAATTGAAGGACATTACACGAAGCTTCATGTTAAGAAGAAGATGGTGGTATTGATTGGTATAAAATTGTGATGTAAGTTGTACTTGGGTAAAAAAGTTGTGGGAACTAATATTGTAGAAAGTGTTGCTTTTGTGAAAACCGTTGTTGTTGGTTTCAATGTTTCATTGTTGTTGTGTTGATAATGTTTGAATTAGTACTCTTGATGATTTGGAGTTGGAGTCAACAATCGGGAATGAATTTTATTGTAGTTGTTGTGATTGAAATGGTAGTAATTGTGTTAATGGGTTGTAGGTTGTACCAAATGTCGGAAGATGTGAAGTGGCAGAAAGATTAATTTGAAGACTTTTGATAGTGAATCAAATAAACAAAATGGGTCAAATTGTTGTTTGTTAATGATGGTGATTTGCTTAATGAAGAAAACGAATATCGTTGCGTTTAAAATGAAATTGTAAAGTAAATATATAGATAAAACAAAATGTAGATTGTGGTGATTAAAATAATTGAAATGTTGTCATCCAATTTTAAAATTCCTAAAAGGAAATAATAGATATACACCATTGTCCATTACCAACCCAAAGTTGGATTTTCGAATAAAATGAATTATACGTATATTTAATAATTTCCCACAGTTAAAACTTCAAAGAAACAATTTTTACATCGAACATTCACCGTGATCCCACTCATTTTTACTACGTACCCGCATTTGACGCCAAAGCCTCCAACTTTGGGAACCCGGCGTGATAAGCGGTTTACACAGTTAGAGACCCACAAAAAAAAGAAATAAAAAAATTGCATGTGCCGAGTGCCGACCGCCGATGGGGTAATGCCAGCGACTTGATAGGTATGGATTTATCACAAATTTTGTTTGTACATGCTGGACGACACATCACAAAAATGATACCTGTTTTATTATTTTGATGTGAAGCCACATGTGCGCCAGTGCGCCACTTTTCCACGTCTTCTTTTATTTGATAAGCACTCAAAATTGGAACCAAAATATCATTCTACAACAACCATATATATACATTATATTACTCTCTCCATCTCAATAAATTTATCCATATTTCAATTTTCAAAGTCAAGCTATACGAACTTTGACTATATATATTTTTAGTCGTGTTATAGTATAATAGTTGATCAAAGTCATACCAATGAAACCTAAATCTAAAACACAATCAATTCATATAACTTTCATCAAATATTCTACAACATAAACAAAAATATCTATGGTCAAACTTCGTAAAGTTTGACTTAGAAAATTCAAAAGTGGACAAGTTTAGTCGGGCGAGAGGAGTATTTATAAGTTGCTTTGATTATCAGACTATTTGTACATTTTTTATGAGGGTAATGGATGTGCAAGCAAATCTTTTTTAATTTACTGGTTCATTTTTAGTTCATTATTAGGGTGAAGGGAGTGTGAGTGAGAAGGTTGAGAGGGAGATGCGAGGGCTAAGAGGGCTTCGGCCGCCACTTGCGCGAGATGGAGAGGGAGATAGGACGGCGAGATCAAAGCTCGCAGGGTTTGGGTGAGGGTTGGGGAAGGAGAGAATATTAGTGACACAAATCCAAACTCAAATGTAACCGTTAGAGGGACTGTTAGTGTAAGATATTAGGCACTATGGACCAATTGGACCAATTGTATAAAGTGGACGACGCTTCTCCAACATTCAATTCGAATTTATTTACAAAATTACTCCCTCTAACGTTCAAATTTCAAAATACTTACATATTCGGTCCCTTAAACGGCAAAAAATTCAAATAAATTACAACTATACCCCCTAAACGGCTAACATTGATTTCACTGTATAAACACGGTTCCAGAACATCCCAAATGCATTTCACATTTCCATTTTACAATCAAATTTTAATTTCCATTTCAATCTTCACAACCAAATGACCTCATCATCAAAACATCGTTCACCGACCTCGCATAACCGTGGATGAGATGAAAGCACTAATCATGGCTGATATGATAGAAGACGCCCTCCATCAAACAGAAATCTCTAGGATTATGGAATGTTTACTGGAGAAAAGGCGACGTTGTGAGGTGACGTTAAAGGAAATACAGGCGCCAGACCGTGACATTTCGAAGCATAAAGGACAATATGCCTATTTTCGAAGCATCAAGGATGTTTTTGATGTTGGTCACACGTTGGAAGACCAATACACTTTGGCCGAATCGTACCATGATAATTGCGGTTAAGACAAAACCATCGAAGATGTTAGAATGCCACAACATGACCAATGGTGGCTCAATCTAAACGCTCACCAGGGAATAAGAAGTATGTCATTAGAGGAGTGTTATCAGTAGTTATGTTTTTTTTTTTGAAGTTATGCATTGTGTGTTTTTATTAGTACGGTGAAGTTTAAGTATGTATTGTTTTTACTTTTAATATGTAATGTGTTTTAAGTATTATGTAATGTGTTTAGTTATTAATAAAACATATAAATATAAGGGATAATTATGCAAAGTTTATAAAGTTAACGATAAATTATTAAAATTTGAAAAAAATGTTGGAAGTGATGGTTGCACTAAAAAAGGTTGGAAAAAAAGGTTTAAATGAGTTGGAGTAATTTGATTGGGTAAGTTGAGGAGATTATTATAGATGGCTCCCTCCACCTTTATAGCAACTAGTGTGGTAGTGTTATATACTTTTATATATATATATATATAGGAGTTGACAAATAAGTTTATTGAACAAGAATAACAAGTACTTTAATATTTGTTTTATTTTATCTAAAACCTATATATATATATATATATCCGATTATTGGACAAGAATAACAAGTAAAAAAAATACAATGTTGACAGTTGAGCGATCAATAAAAAAAACACATCAGCTGATTGCTCATAAAAGAAAAATGTAATGATGAAGTGGACAATAGAATGCGGTCATCTTAGTTAATAATTTATTACCTTTAACCAATCTACTTACAATTTATCTTAATTATCTTAATAATATTGCAGTTCAAAAAAAAATAATATATTATGACATATGATACAATCAGATAATGAAATTATGAGAAAATTAGTAGATTACGTACATTTAGTTAAGACACTATGAAAATTATTTCAAAAATGGGTAAAAGGATATGTCACTAGTCACTACCCAAAGTTGACAAGCCATACAAGGAAAAAAATAGGTGACGCAAAATACCTAGAGTTACAAATAGATTACAAATAAAACTTAATAAATTTAGGTGTCAACAATAAAATTCAGGGGAAAAAAACATGAAAGAGAAAATAGACTTTATTTTAATTGGTACACAATATTTGACAACTCAGTTTATAATTTGTTTGTATGTTTAGCATTTCTCTAATATTATCCTTATGTTTGTTTAAAAATAATATTATCCTTATGTTTGTTTAAAAATAATAATTCTCGATTTATTAGAATTTGCATTGGTACGAAAATGCCATCCAACATTCAAGTATCCAACAAGTTTATCATTTGAGCCGAGCCTGTCAGCCCGAAACTATCCCATTTAACAATTTCAACCTTTGAGGGCAGCTCAACCCAATACTAGCTAAATCTTAATCCTTAAAAAGAAAAAAAGACGGCAATTAGTTACCTTGTAAGGATAAGACATGAGTTTAATACGAAGTGTGTGCTGGGTATTAAAACTGTACATGAAACCAATGAGTGCAAAAATGTCCTTTTAAGAAAAAGATCTTTATAGAATTCTCATCCATTTACCCCTTTAAATGACTATGTTCTAATAAAATGAACCTTTTAGCCGAGACATCTTGAGCCATGATCATCTGGGATGATCTAACTCTTAAAAGAACAAGTAATTATTAAAGTTTTGCTTCTCGCTTAGTAGTATGATAATACATACTACATCATCATCACCCATACCATATGCACATATCATTAAATCAACAATTGAAAGGACCAAACTCGATAAACCAAAAGTATAAGAAAAAAATTTTCTTTTTTTTTGTAAACCCCACTGCGCTGGAGTGGGTTGAGAACTCCACACTGCGCCGCAGTGGAAATCCTCGGCCAGAGCATGAACATGCCCCACTGCACCACAGTGGGTTCGACACATCTCCCACTGCGCCGCAGTGGGAGGAACCAAAATTATTTCCGTGGGAATCCACTACGCCGCAGTGGGCAAAGTCACCCCCACTGCGCCGCAGTGAGCCACCTGACAGTAACCCTAATACTCATTTCGACCTTGAACAACTTGCAACCTTCAAATTTCAAAACAAACTTCTCAAAACACATTTTAGAGGTTTCCAACAACAAAGTAGGCACATTTCAAACGCAATTACAAATAACATGTTTCACAAATCCAAGAACAACCCTAACGGGTCATTTACCCGTTTTGGCAACATTTTCGCCCAAAAACGACAATACCATTTTTCAAAGACTTTACAACTTGGACATTTACAGAAATATTACCGAATCATGACCTCAAACCAAAATGTACCATGATCCATGAGGTGTGGGACGTCTAAGCTTCTTTACCAAAAGATCGTCATTCGTTCGAGAATGACCTAATTACCTTCAAGTTCTTCAAAAGATATCTACAACTTCAAGCTTATCAACACACTTAGTTCCTTCTTCCGGAACTACCTATAAAAGTGTAAACAACTAAGATATAAGCAAAGACTTAGTGAATATACTTGCATACATTTACGAAAACGAAGGAGGGCATAGTACAAGGACTTTCACATGTAACCTATGGCATCGTCATGTCACATTTACATATTCACCTTGCACACAAACAATACATATATGGATCCATATAAGCTAAACAATCGCATCTATCGGGATTCTAGGGCTCGGAGGTTCTTAGGCCTCATATCATATCAACTTTCGGGATTTTTAGGCCCCGGAGGTTCTTAGGCCTCATAAACAATGCCCCACATGGGCTTGACGCCAAATCAATTACCATGCTTGGAACATTCACATCTCATGGTAATTGACCCAACGTATACATAAGGGTATGCAAATATACTCACCTCCTCCGCAACAAAGAGAATAACGCTAAACAACAAGCACAAGCAAGCTTCAACCTAAAATCATATCGTAAAATGCATAAGCTTACATTCACAACTTGACTAGTTCAACCTAGCCATTCTCAATCACTAGCCTTTTCTAAACCCAAAACCCAACCCATTTGTCATTAAGTTACTTTTATCTTTAACTATGACATTAGGCAGTTCAACCTACCATTTTCATTCACATATCAATAACTAGTAATATTCATCTTTTCTTACAAACTCAATTTATCACATGAACTTATCAATTTCATAATCAAACACATCATATAACTCAATGACAACTAGGTTAACTAAGGAATTGGAGAAAATTAACCATAATTCATTTCCTGGTAAAAACCCCCAAATTGGTTTACTCTATGAACCCTAATTCCAAAAAGAAAGTGAAACTTAGGTTAGGGGAAATCAATACCTCACAACAAAAGCATATTCAAGACTTAAATGGAAAATTCTTCCTCTTCCCTTTTTCCTCTTGAAATTCGGCCACCACCACCAAAACCCACAAACCCTAACTTTTAATTCTTGAAAGGAGATTAAAGATGGTGATGATTATTAAGAATGATTTTTATCTTCTACTTGGATGAATTATCCTTTGATTTTGAAAGAAATTGAGAAGGAATGCATGGGAGGAAGAAAAAGATAGAATTGGATATATGACTCAAAATCAAATAAGTGTCTGGCACTTCCAATGGGTGCCATGACCCACTTCTCAAATTGGTGGGTATTTTACCCGCTATCCGCTAAAGTTCCACTAAATTAATCCCATATCCAAAAATAAAATACTAGAAAATTAATTTAATGTCAAAACTATGAAAAGGGTTAATTTCTTTTACCTTAAAATCTTGGGGTATTACATCAATTCACTCATTCACTGTACTATTCAAAATTCATACATTTATCTTTATATATAATAAAAGACAACTTACTTGATCATTTATTGACCAATCACAGTACTCTATTCTTCCAAATTAAATTTGATGATGTCATAATTACTTTTACGCTATAATTATAAAATCCATTCTTAATATAAGATATAATATAATATATCAGGTGTTACGGCTGTTATATTAATTAATTCAACACAATTTAATTCAAAAATGACATCATCAAATCTTAATTTTATCAAATTAAGTTTTGTAATTGGTTAATAAGTTATTAAGTCAGTTGGTTTTTTTTCTCTATATAACTAAGAGAGGATATAAAATAGCCTATGTGGCACTGTTTTTTGGATGACAATTAGGATTTTTGCTTATTTGTCACACTCTTATAATTTTTGCTTACTTTTGATATTTTAAATTTAATTTAATATTTAATATTAATATTCTTTTCCCCTAAAATAATGCTGAGCATATATTAGATAATAACTATAACTAAATGTCATATAAAAAGGTGATACATATCTCATGATTAAATTAAGATTATTCGAATTAGAGTATATCTTTTCGTACCAAAACAAATGTTGACCGGCTTTTTTTAATGGTTTATATTAATTTAGAGTTAATTTCATGGATCGTCCTTGTGGTTTACCCAAAAAGTCGTGTTTCATCCTTATGGTTTAAAAACGACACTGGTGATCCTTTATAGGAGGATAAGGTTCTGGATCAGTCCTTTATTTTAACGTCCATTTATTGAGCTCCGTTTTCTCCCCCACGTGAGGATATTTACGTCTTTTTACCCCAACTTTCCTCCTATTTTATAAACTCTTTTGTTTACATCCTAGCAACAATGTTTGGATTAAAATAAAGTTGTTGACTTAAAGCAACAACAAAAACAACTACACAGAAACATAAACGCGATTTACATCTGGCAACAATACTTCCTCTTTCCTTCACTCTTTCATGTACATTTTTCCATGTTTCTATGAACAAGAAGGTGGAAGGTTGAAGAAAAAGGTACGGAGTATTTTAGAAAATTATCAAGTTTAATCATTTAGGAAGGAAAAAGACATAAATACCCTCACATGGAAAGCATGTGAGGGAGAAAACGGAGCCCAGCAAACAGACGTTAACATAAAGGACTGACCCTGAATGTAAGGTGCCCTATTGTTGCGTGGATCGTAATAAGACGCGATTCGTTATGTCAAGAGTGCGGAATCCTCTTGAGATAACTAGATTGCTATTGCCTTTTGTTAATTAATAAGTAATTAATCAACCCAAGGAGATGCACAAGGCTTGTGGTTCGTGTAGGAGAACACACGAAGGAACAATTAACCTTAGCTCGTAA
The DNA here is from genome assembly GCF_010389155.1 of Erigeron canadensis. Classification (NCBI taxonomy): domain Eukaryota; kingdom Viridiplantae; phylum Streptophyta; class Magnoliopsida; order Asterales; family Asteraceae; genus Erigeron; species Erigeron canadensis. Next base: position 20,041,829 of record NC_057763.1, read on the forward strand.
ATTCATTAACCTAATTTCGTAGATTAGGTCTTGTATTTATACTAGTTAAGTATTGGATCGTATGGGCTTAGGCCTTAATTACGTATTAGGCCCGAAACAATAAACAAACCAATCTGCCTCGTGCTGACGTCAGCATGAGATTGATCCTTCATGCTGATGACGTCAGCACGAGGGACGACCCATTGTTCTTTGTTTGACTTCGTTTGGCTCGTACATAACATCCAATCATCGTTTAAGTGTTCTACGACACTTATAAACCTTGATTCTATGTTCTTGTACCTGCAAAACAATATATAACACACAAACACAATACAAAACACAAACAGATATAATATTGAAGTTCAAACGTAATCATTAAATATCAACACAAGTTCTTATTTAAATGATTACACACAAGTTCCTAAAAACATAAACGATAATCAAATCTATGTTGCGATTGTCACAAGCTATCGGTCATTGAGGAATACTTAGGCTTAGAGGGTGGTCCCCCTTTCTCGCGTAAAAGCGATCAGAATTCGAACACGCCGCATTTTACTGGGAAGGATCGAACCATGGGAACGAATCTACAGGGCTATCACCTTCTTTGGCCAGATCTTCCAACCTTTTCACAATTACAGTTCACAACGAATCTGCATCTACATTGAACCTTATCCTCCTATAAAGGATCACCAGTGTCGTTTCTAAACCACAAGGACGAAACGCCATTTTTTGGGTAAACCACATGGATGATCCGTGAAATTAACTCTATTGATTTATTTACAACTAAATAGAATTTACATTTATCTACAAGTATATGTATCGATGACTTTTATATACATACATATTGTATCGGTTTTATTGTGTATTGTTATAAATTTTGCTTATTTTAAATTTAATTTAATACTTAATATCAATACTTTTTCTCCTAAAATAATGTTTAATGAATTTTAAGCAATAACTAAATGTCAAATAAATAGGTAATGGATATCAACATTAAGTTAAGATTTGATTTAGACTATAGCTTTTCGTATCATTAAATTTGTTAACGGTTTTAACATGTGCAAACTATCCATCTTTTAGTTATATAGGGAAAAATTTCTTTTTATAAACCTAATTAAAGTCGTCATGCTTTAACATAGGTAACATTTATCTTATTATTTAGAGTCGCAATCTAATAATTTTTATATTATCATAAACAATGAATAATAATATAACCATCAATTACTTTTTATTTACATTTGTCGTTAGCCCCGTATAACGTACGGGTTTAATCTAGCTATATATATATAAAGATAAAGATGAAAATAAATATATGTATAATGTTTTAAAATTATATTATTTTAATTTAACTTTATCAGTATTTTTATATTTAAATTTACAAATTTAAAAAAAAGTCTTATCTTAAAATGTCACGAACAATTAGTGTATTTGACGCAGATATATATTTAATAACTTTTATATAATAATATGGGTTGGATTCGTTATGTCAAGAGTGCGGAATCCTCTTGAGATAACTAGATTGCTATTGCCTTTTGTTAATTAATAAGTAATTAATCAACCCAACGAGATGCACAAGGCTTGTGGTTCGTGTAGGAGAACACACGAAGGAACAATTAACCTTAGCTCGTAAATTCATTAACCTAATTTCGTAGATTAGGTGTTGTATTTATACTAATTAAGTATTGGATCGTGTGGACTTAGGCCTTAATTACGTATTAGGCCGGAAACAATAAACAAACCGATCTGCCTCGTGCTGACGTCAGCATGAGGTTGATCCTTCATGCTGATGAGCTCAGCACGAGGGACGACCCATTGTTCTTTGTTTGACTTCGTTTGGCTCGTACATAACATCCAATCATCGTTTAAGTGTTCTACGACACTTATAAACCTTGATTCTATGTTCTTGTACCTGCAAAACAATATATAACACACAAACACAATACAAAACACAAACAGATATAATATTGAAGTTCAAACGTAATCATTAAATATCAACACAAGTTCTTATTTAAATGATTACACACAAGTTCCTAAAAACATAAACGATAATCAAATCTATGTTGCGATTGTCACAACGAATCTGCATCTACAGACTCCCCCTTGACGATTGCAACTAGATCTCTTTAAAGTCTTCGAACTTGAACTTCAAAGCTATCCATTGAACAAAAGTCTGGTGCTATTCGCATGAATTCTGTCTTGCAGACAATGTGCGAGAATATTGCGATAACGCCTTTCTTCAACTCTCCAAAATTACACTGCTGAGCAAGGTGTGTTCAAAAGTCTTCTCTGATCACCTCTTGACAAATTGACAACCTGCATCGGATCATACATGCGTAGCAACATCTGTTTCTGTGAATCCTCAACAAACATCTGTGCTTCTCCTGACTTGATATCTATCTGCCAAAATGTCATCTCTGTCAGCATATCTTGATCCCATCTGATAGCGGGAACCTTCTTAACACATTTAATCCTTCGTTGTTTAAAACAAAATGTGCCATCTGGATTCTTAATCTTCTTCAAAGGTGTTGGCTTAATTAACCTTTCTTCTGGCTTCAGACCTCTATCACTGAAATTCTTAATTCTTTCTTCTCTGAATCTATTCCAGTAGAAATCTGCAAGTTCATTGCTCTGAAGATTAAAGAACCAGCGTCTTCCCAAATCTATCATGTCAAAATCACTGAGAGAGTGTAAGTGTTTTTGACTCATCGACATGTACTGGCATCCCTCCTTTCTCTTGATAATAAACAATTTGATTCTATGATCATAGAACCAACTTTGTATCACTGAGAAATATTTGGGTGCATCCTTGTCTGAGATATACTCCCAAAACATTGATGGTTTATACGTATCACGTATCATCAAAGTATGTCCTCTATAACCTGGAATCAGTCTATTAATAATAAACTCATGATCTTGCTGCACCGGAGGTATATTAAATCTTCCAAGCTCAACCTCTCACGTAGCATCTATATTCCAGAATAGATCAAAAATATTATCATGTCCTTCATCAACTATATTTGCATATACAGCAAATCTGAAACTTGCAGCATTCTTAGGTTCATCTGGACTATCTCTGATTGGATTGAGATTGAGATGTTCCACTTCAGCTATTGGTTCAACTTGAATGACTTCATCTTCATTAAAGACACGATCAAAGTCATAAGGTGTCTCAAGCAACCTTTTTCTATCAGCTTCCGAAGTAATAAACTCTCCTTCTTCCAAATCTTCATCATCGATACTTTCTAGATCTTCTTCAGCATCAAGATCGTCCAATGCACCTATCCTTTGAAGCTTATCTGCAATTCAAACGATTTACATATACAAAGATAAAGAACATAAATCATAAGTCAAGACATAATAAAATAATATAAATACATAAAAGAAATTAAAATAAATAATACTATATCATAAATACAATGTAACAATTACATTAATATTTATCTTATAATCTTTATCTATTTTAACTTACAACAATAATATTATATCATAAATATAATGTAACACATACATTCATATTTATCTTATAATTATTACAAAAACAAAAATAAAAATCATTAGCACTAAGGTTCATAATCCGAATCTGAATCCGAATCTGACTCTGACTCTGAAGATGTATGAGTTAACCCTGACTGCTCTTTCATTTGATCCCTAAGTGATCCTGGATCATAATAATCATCATAATCCATAATCTCTGCTCTAGCTCTCATATGAGCTTGTGGATCATATCCCAATCTCTTTTCTAGTCTATGCACAATTAAAGGGTGCAAATCTGACTCTGTAGAGGCATTGGTAGTAGAATCAGTCTTAGTTGACTCACTATCCTGAGTAGATTTTCCTTTGCTAAGATTTTATTTTTCTATATGATTATGAGGATCATTCACTATCTCCCTTTCTATTCTATCATAATTAGAATCGGAGTTACCTGAATTGGAATCTTCCCCATCATCATTGTTAGGATCATCAGGATCTGCATCTGGAGCGGCCATCACAGCTTTGCATTTATCTTGAGTCCTAGAAGTACTAGCACCAGCTGTACCAACAATCTCTGACTCTCTTTGTCTTGATGACTCCCCCTGAATGTTTGCAGTCTCTGTATCCATAGCATCACCAGCAGTATCTTGACCTTGACTTCTATTCTCTGGCTCACCAACATCTGGTTGTGCTTGATTTGGACCTTGAGCTGGATCTTGATCTTGATGATCATCATCTCTTGACTTACTTGCTAGCTCATCATCCTTACAACCACTCTTATCTCCCTCTTGAGCCAAGAATTGGTCAAGTCTAGAACCAAGAGAATGAACAAGAGCTGTCATTATGTCCATCTCTTCTTGATGCTTAGCAGCTTGGAGCTTTAGCTGACTCTCCAAAGCTGTGACCCTCATCTCCAACATCTTTTTCTCTGAAAATAAACGACTCAGCTGCACTTGAACTGGAGCAACTGGACGTGACGTAGAAGCAACATCAGATGTAGAGGCCTGAGGTGGCATCGTAGCTTCAGACGAAGGCATACGAGCACTGAAAGTTCCTGTGGGAGGCATCTGTGGTCTTTGCAGAGGAGCCAACAGACGTCCCATTATTGTCGAAACAGGAACTGTCGCCTGAATAGGAGCAGACGAAGGCCTAGGAGCAACAAGTGTCGGCTCTGGCTTCTGACAAACTGTAGACTCCGGAGCAGTAGGAATCGTAACAGTTGTAGCCTCAGTAACAACTTGTGCGCGAGAACCAATTCCTCTTATTATAAACTTTGGTCTCAACCTTCTCTCCCCAACAACAACACCAGCAGCAAAAGGAGCAGACACAGAAACAGGAATCTCAGAGACAGAAGCTCTTAAAGCAGCAACCAATGGAGTATCACCAACAGAAGGTGCATGAGACCTCTCCATGGCTTCATTATAAGCAGCAAACTCTCTATCAACTTCAGCCTGAGATCTTGCATGTCTTCTTCTTCGCTTCAGCAGCCTCTCTTCCTCTTCTTCATCTTCTGAATCCTCAACAACATTAACCGGAACTTCTGAAGGACCCACATCAACACCAACTGGAGCAGAGGTAGAAGCAGAAACTCCAGTAGATGGTGGTACAAGATCTGTAGGATCATCAATATCCTCCATGAGAGCATCCATATCTGAATCATGCTCTAGATTACCAGCATATAAAGGAACATCATTAAGTCCCTCAAACTGACCAGCTCGTTCTTCATGAGGATCTTCTCGAGCCTGATCATCACCAGCAGCAGCAGCAGCAACGGGTTCTTCATCCTCCCAACCTTGTCTGGGTGCAACATAGTTAGGATTGATCAAGTGTCCGAACAATGATGGATTATCAACATGTATCGGATGATCTCTACCCGACAAGTGCTTTCAACAAATGCCTTATAAGTAAGACTACCTAAATTGAACGTAGGACCGTCAAATGGCAAATCAGCTGCAAAGTGACGAATTATGATCATCACAAATCTTGGAAACAGAAAGAATTTCTTGTCTGTACCAAATGACCTCAACTGCTTCTCCAAATTATCAAAAATGTACTGAGAGAAACTATATGGCTTGTTCAGCACCAAAGCAACCATCTGAGAAGCACTCTGTATATTCATCTGGTCATAGCCTGTACTCCGATGACTAATGGCCCTCAAAAAATAGTAAGCAAGAAGCTTCCATTTGCCACGAAGATGATTCCTGAAGTATGGGTGAGAAATAGCACCAGTATACCCCATACGACGTAGAGCACCGTCGCAGAATTCCTCAGAAAACTCAGTCGGACCTTGCTGTATCTCGACATCACCTAAGTGTAATATCGCCCGTAAGTCTCCAGCCGAAAACGAGAAAGAACGTCCTCCAACAGTAGTGTGAATGTATGTATGAGCACCCATCTGCACTGAACGGGCTGAGTTCCAAAACTCCCGAATGAGACTAATCACCAACGGAGGGTTCTCTGTTACTGCAAAATGAACACGAGAACGTGCAAGAAATTGTAGGACACCATGAAACTCTGAAGTGCACCCCGTCTGTGTAATGCTGAGATCGAGTGCGGCACTGTGCTCCTTGACGAACACACGAGCGTTATTACCTTGTCTTGCCATACCTGCACAAAAACAAACAAAAAACGACAAGAAAAACAAAAGTTAGAATAAACAAAACTTAAATTTAGGGTTTTGGCTCGTCTACTTCGTGATGATGTCATCACGAGGAGGATTTCCTTCGTCGTGACGTCAGCACGAGCCAAGCATGAACCCAGAAACACAAAGCAAAAACATCTCCATTTGATGTTAAAATTGATCAAAACCAATGAATAACATCAACTTGGACTTGTTGTACTTCGATTACATGCCCAGAAACTGATTAAAATTGGAATTAATTGAGCACGAAGTGAATGTTCTTCGTGCTTCGTGTGAATAGTGACCGAACCATAAATACTTCAATTAATCTTGATTTATCAATTGTATACTTAAATTTCTGTTAGATTTAACATGTTTAAACATCAATTAATCTAATTTTAAGTCCAAATTATCAAGAATCAAAGATCTAATTCATGGTTCGTCCGAGTTACTGTTCACTCGAGGTAAAATCGAAAATTGGGCATTATAACGGCTTAAATCTTATAATTTTCAAAGTGAAAACATCAATTCACTATCCTAGATTATGAAATTACCAACAAATCTGGATAATAATCAAGAAAAAGGATGAAATCGATCGAAAGAAGTGTGAATGAATAGTAGCACGAAGGAGACGAAGTTTGTGTGATTTACTTAGGGTTAATTTCGAGTAACTGGTAATTAATGAATAGTAATAACCCATATATATATTCGAATCCACATGGGCCGGGCCGAACACGCAGTTCGTGGACTTCATGATGATGTCAGCGCAAGGCATACTGACGTCAGTACGAGGTGATTTTGAATTTTCAGATAAACGTCATTCCTTAGCCAAATTTCACGAATTTTCCAGAAATTTAAACAAGGAAAAGTTCCAGAAATTCCAGAATCATAAACATGTAGATACTCGTTACCAAAAGCCTGTATCTACTCGAATATGCAATTATAAATCATCCGTACTAACTTGTCATCACAATAATGTATCAAATAAATCTTACATTATTATCTTGACATAAAATCGATCATTTCTTCATTGATGTTTAACTCAACAATGCAAACTTACATTAAAACATATTTAATGTATAATGCATTACAATACATCAAAAATATCATATCAACAACCTATCACATTACATCTTAGGTTGTGATCTTGATAATAAAACTATAACCTATCACACTAAGTCTTAGGTTAATCATTAGAAAGTACACGGTACACCAAATGGTTCAACATTCTGTAAATTCGGTTTCTTTTTATGTAGAAGCTCATAACATGTCTTATTATGACGCTTAACTACAGTAACCATATTTAAAATATGATAAACCGTATTCACCGCTTTCGCCCAAAACATAGTTGGAAGCCCTGAATCTGCAAGCATAGTTCTGGCTGTCTCGATTAGAGTCCTATTCTTTCTTTTAGCAACTCCATTCTGTTGTGGTTCATACGGAGAACTGTATTGATGTTAGAATCCCTTTGACAAACAAAAGACATCCATCACGTTATTCTTGAATTCAGTTCCGTTGTCACTCCTGATTCTCTTAACACGAACTCCATAAATGTTTTCAGTTTCGACAAAGAAATTTATCAAAATCTGCGGAGTTTCATCTTTTGATTTTAAGAAAGAATACCCATGAGAATCTCGAGTAATCATCAGTAACCACCAAACAGTAGTACATCCCACCGATACTTCATACATTTACTGGACCAAATAAATCCATGTGAAGTAACTCAAAAGGATTGGCAATAGAATTTTCTTGTTTCGGTTTATGTGCAGACTTTTGCTGTTTACCTTTCAGACAAGGTACACATTTGTCTTCCATTCCAAACCGCTTCATGGGAACGCCTTCAACCAAACCATGTTTGACAATGTCATTCATTTTTCGGAAATTGATATGTCCCATTCTTCTATGCCATAACAAAGATTCAGATTCGTTTGCTTTTGATAACAAGCAAACAGACTCCTTTGGATCATCAACACCTAACACAAGACCATAGATGTCTCTCTTCCTAGGAGCTTTTAGCAGGATTCAGTCTTCGGGAATAACATATCCGGGTTTCAATATAAGTTCTTCTTTCTCATTAAAATGGACAGTGTTACCCTTGTCACAAATCTGAGAAACACTTAATAAATTATGTGATAACAGTTCCACATAATTGACTTTCGCCAGCGTAATCTTCCCATTGACAACATCACCTTGGCCCGAGATGTTGCCGCCCTTGGGACCTGCGAAACTAACATACGAACCATTTACATCTTCATAATTGGACAAAACATTCTTGTCCCCTGTCATGTGCCGAGAGGATCCACTGTCAATATACCAAAGACTGATAGGCTTCCTTGGTTCTCCCTACACATCAGACGATAAGATGGTTAGTTTCTGAAGGGAACCCAAACCTTTTGAGGTTTAGGTTTGCCGAATTCATCTCTAATGATTAATTCGGTCCAATATCCATCGCTCTGTAATGGAGCCTTGGATGAAGATGGTGTCATAGACTGTTTCTTAGGTGAAGTGAAACGAGTCTTAGGAGGTGAATTCCTTGGTGAGTGAGTACCAAATCTAGGTTGACTCCCTAATCGATCATAGAATTTAGACGAACTATTAATTCTAGAAGGAGGAGATCGATTTTGTTGAGCCATCTTTCTTGGTGAATTACTCCTTTGAGGTGTACGAGAACGACTCGGACTTACACTACTAGAAGTGGTATTCTGTGAAAGTCCCTGTCGTTTTGGAGTCTTAGATCTATTATTATGAGCAACAATATCTGAGTCACTAGATCCTCCAGAAGACATACCCTTTTCAGGACATCTCCGTTTCCTATTTGGACAGCAACTATAAACATGTCCTACTTCATAACAATAGAAACAAGATTTTTTAGCTCTTGCTTTCTTAGCTTTAACATCAAACTCAGCTGAAGTCATGCCTAAACATTCCTTAAGTTCAATTGTGGCTGACTCCTCTTTTGATAAACCAGTTGACTCATTTTTACCCGAAAAATGTACATTCTTTTGAGAATTTTTATGAGTCTTGTATGGAGTTAAGGGGACATCACTAGACGTAGATTCATCCTTATTCCATACTTTATCAATCTTGTCATGATCGATCTTTTCAAAATCAATTTCATTTGATGTAAAAATAGTATCACATCCTTTCATTGTAAAACATTTAATATTCTTATCTACAGGACAAGTTGACTTTACTTGACTAGATCCTTTAGAAGTACTAGCATCATAAATTCCATTCTTAGGATCTACTGGTTTAACAAATGAACTTTCAAGCTTATGTTTCTTGTTAAGCTCCTTAATTTTATGAATTGAGTTTGTCTTTCAAGAGCATCCCATAAATCCTTTGAAGTAGTGTACTTTTTAAACAAATGTACACTATCTTGAGGTAAGGCCATAGTAAGAGTGGACAATGCCTTTCCCTCAACAGCGTATCTTTGACGTTCTTCAATAGGCGTATCAGCATAAGTATACCTACCGATCACTCCGTTCTCATATGAAGGCTAATCAAAACCTTGAGTTATCACTAGCCACATTTCCATGTCGGTGAGACTAATGTAGTCTTCAAAACGTCTCTTCCAAATCCAATAATTTTCCATACGGAAAAGCTTTGGAGGTGTATTACCCCGACCAACCTCATGATCATGCATGATCATCTGGCTGATAAGTAGGGCATTGGGTGAGTTTGCGGCAGCTGGTAAAGTCGTCATTTCGAATCTTTTGAATTCAAGTAAAACGAAATACTACTTATTTCGTATAGCACGAAGGACACGTGGCACGAAGTACAAAGTCATGTGGCACGAAGTATGAAGTCACGTGGCACAAAGTACGAAGTGACGTGGCACGAAGTATGAAGTCACGTGGCACGAAGCTGTATGACTTCCATGAAGTACACGTCGCACGAAGTACGAAGTATACGAAACACTAGTCACGACCTAAGTCACGAAGAGTGGTTCGCGCTGACGTGGCACGAAGTTAACACGAAGTGAACTGATGACGTTATCACGAACACGAAGTTCACTTCGTACTGACGTATGCACGAAGTAACATGAACAAGAGCACGAATTTTCAAATTAACACGAATTTCGAACGAAAATTGCAATCAATAGCTAATCAAACGATCTTAAACCTTCTGGTAATCAACCTGGCTCTGATACCACTTGTAAGGTGCCCTATTGTTGCGTGGATCGTAATAAGACGTGATTCGTTATGTCAAGAGTGCGGAATCCTCTTGAGATAACTAGATTGCTATTGCCTTTTGTTAATTAATAAGTAATTAATCAACCCAAGGAGATGCACAAGGCTTGTGGTGTGTAGGAGAACACACAAAGGAACAATTAACCTTAGCTCGTAAATTCGTGAATAATTAACAAGGATTCGAAAATCATTAACCTAATTTCGTAGATTATGTCTTGTATTTATACTAGTTAAGTATTGGATCGTGTGGGCTTAGGCCTTAATTACGTATTAGGCCCGAAACAATAAACAAACCGATCTACCTCATGCTGACGTTAGCATGAGGCTGATCCTTCATGCTGATGACGTCAGCACGAGGGACGGCCCATTGTTCTTTGTTTGACTTCGTTTGGCTCGTACATAACATCCAATCATCGTTTAAGTGTTCTACGACACTTATAAACCTTGATTCTATGTTCTTGTACCTGCAAAACAATATATAACACACAAACACAATACAAAACACAAACAGATATAATATTGAAGTTCAAACGTAATCATTAAATATCAACACAAGTTCTTATTTAAATGATTACACACAAGTTCCTAAAAACATAAACGATAATCAAATTTATGTTGCGATTGTCACAACGAATCTGCATCTACACTGAACCTTATCCTCCTATAAAGGATCACCAGTGTCGTTTCTAAACCATAAGGACGAAACATGATTTTTTGGGTAAACCACAGGGACGATCCGTGAAATTAACTCTATTAATTTATTTACAACTAAATAGAATTTACATTTATCTACAAGTATATGTATCGATGACTTTTATATGCATACATATTGTATCGGTTTTATTGTGTATTGGTATAAATTTTGCTTATTTTAAATTTAATTTAATACTTAATATTAATACTTTTTTTCCTAAAATAATGTTTAATGAATATTAAGCAATAACTAAATGTCAAATAAATAGGTAATGGATATCAACATTAAGTTAAGATTTGATTTAGACTATAGCTTTTCGTATCATAAAATTTGTTAACGGTTTTGCCATGTGCAAACTATCCAACTTTTAGTTATATAGGGAGAAATTTCTTTTTATAAACCTAATTAAAATCGTCATGCTTTAAGATAAGTAACATTTATCTTATTATTTAGAGTCGCAATCTAATAATTTTTATATTATCATAAACTATGAATAATAATATAACCATCAATTACTTTTTATTTACATTTGTCGTTAGCCCCGTATAACGTACGGGTTTAATCTAGCAATATATATATATAAAGATAAAGATGAAAATAAATATATGTATAATGTTTTAAAATTATATTATTTTAATTTAATTTTATCAGTATTTTTATATATAAATTTACAAATTTAAAAAAAGTCTTATCTTAAGATGTCACGAACAATTAGTGTATTTGACGCAGATATATATTTAATAACTTTTATATAATAATATGGGTTGTGATTATTTGAAAACTAAAAATTTCATTAAAACTAAAAAATTGGACAACACACATTGTGATCTAAATTTAACACAATGTATTTTTAATTTCTTTCTAGAAAAACACATTGTGTTAAGTTCATATTACAGTATTTAAACAATCTTTTGATTTTCACGCGCTATCAATAATACATTGTAATTTAAAATTACACAAAAAACACATTGTGTTTTTAGAAAACACAATAAAAACACATTGTATTAGATTCAGATCACAATGTGTTTTTAAATTTTCTAATTTTCACGAAAATGTTAGTTTCAAATGAACATTTCACATAATAATATTGATAATTTATGAGGAATAAATACTCGTAAGAAATAAGAAAAATAGTTCTATCTACACTTGGATCTTATATCATGATTCAACCACAACACTTGTAATTGGCTAGGAGCAAATTGATCGACCCAAACCCCAAACTCCGATAAACTCCAATATATATATATATAATATATATATATATATATATGGGAAAGATAATTTTAGACCAGCTAAAAAAAGTCTAAAAAAGGACCATTGATTTTCGTAAGTTACACACCACCATCATGATCTACTAAAATATAATATGAAAAAGATATAAAATAAAATTATCTAAGACTAACAAGATCATCATATAACAAAAAATACTATATATAAAATATGGAGATATCTTCCTGATTAGTTTAGTTTGACCAAGGGATTTGTAATCCCATTAAGAGTCTAGTTTTAAAAGGTTAAATAATCTATCTCTCCTAAATGTATACAATCTCAACCATTTACCCCTTATAAAAACTATATTTAGTTGTAAAAGAGAAACTCTATTACTCCTTGAAAACTTACGGCCAAAACAAAATCACAAATACAAACTCTTTTGATTTGCTTCTGCCGTCGAAGGAGTATACCACCATCAAGCTATTTTAATCTATACTTTGTCAAAGCAAAGTTTGGTAAGGTTGATATGATCCTTGTAAAATTTTGATTTAAAATACAATTTATAAAATCTTTATAGATTATATTTTATTTTGTCAAGGTATCTAAGGAATGATCATCAATCTTGGGGTAAAATTTCTTATCTTTTCTTTTCATATATATATATAGATATATATCTTTATATTTATTGATCATTTATTATAAGTAACCTATTTGATTAATATATATTATGACAAAATTTACAAGAACCAATAAAAGACTCTTTAAGGTTAAATCAAAAGCTTGAAGTATAGATCACATTAATCTTAAAAGTTTACGTATTAGTTGTGGTGTAGTAATTAATATAATATAAGAAATCTAATTGTGAAGACATGAAAATCAAAATAACAAATTTATATAGGTGTTGAAAAGATTTGAAAGTTTACATATAAATATTTATTTGTAGTAGTCTTTAAAATAGTAAGTTTGAGTTATTTCAGAATCTAGACAGATATAGTTTGTTAATTTTAAAAGGTCGTATCTTGGTCATAGAAGAAGGTTAAGTCACGTTTTTGGTGTCTAAAATTAAGTTTAGGAAGTGTACTTTCTGGTGGAATTGGTCTCGTGTCAAAATATGAAGTTTAAGTTTGTCAAACGAATTTTATAACAAAGCTGCGCAAAGCTGAGTTTTCCGGACAAATTTAGGTCGACTTCAAAAAATCACATTGTAAGGTACCCTATTGTTGCGTGGATCGTAATAAGATGTCATTCGTTATGTCAAGAGTGCGGAATCCTCTTGAGATAACTAGATTGCTATTGCCTTCCGTCGATTAATGAGCAATTAATCAACCTAAGGAGATGCACAATGCTTGTGGTTCGTGTAGGAGATCACACGAAGGAACAATTAACCTTAATTCGTGTATAATCAAAACGATTCACTTTGATCTAAAACGATTAACCTAATTCCGTAGATTAGGTCTTGTATTTATACTAATAGGTATTGGGTTCGTGTGGGCTTCGGCCTTAATTACGTATTAGGCCCGTAATTAACAATAACCAATACACTTCGTGCTGACGTCAGCACGAGGGTAATCCCATGTGCTGATGACGTCAGCACGAGGGACGTGCCTTTGGTCCTTTGTTTGACTTCGTTTGACTCGTACATAACATCCAATCATCGTTTAAGTATTCTACGACACTTATAAACCTTGATTCTATGTTCTTTTACCTGCAAAACAATATATAACACACAAACACAATAAAAAACATAAACAGATATAATATTGAAGTTCAACTGTAATCATTAAATACCAACACAAGTTTTTATTTAAATGATTACAAACATAGTTCCTTAAACATAAACGATAATCAAATCTATGTTGCGATTGTCACAACGAATCTGCATCTACAGACTCCCTTTGACTATTGCAACTAGATCTCTTTAAAGTCTTCGAACTTGAACTTCAAAGTTATCCATTAAACAAAAGGCTTGTGCTATTCGCATGAATTCTCTCTTGCAAACAGTGTGCGAGAATGTTGCGATAGCGCCTTTCTTCAACTCTCCAAAATTCTACTGCTGAACCAGGTGTATTCAAATGTCTTCTCTGATCACCTCTTGACAAGTTGACAACCTGCATTGGATCATACATGCGTAGCAACATTTGTTCCTGTGAATCATCAACAAACATCTATGCTTCGTCTGACTTGATATCTATTTGCCAAAATGGCATCTCTGTCAGCATATCTTGATCCCATCTGATAGCAGGAACCTTCTCAACACATTTAATCCTTCTCTGTTTACAACGAAATGTGTCATCTTGATTCTTAATCTTCTTCAAAGGTGTTGGCTTAATCAACCTCTCTTCTGGCTTCAGACCTCTATCAATGAAATTTCTAATTCTTTCATCTCTGAATCTATTCCAGTAGAAATCTGCAAGTCCATTGCTCTGAAGATTAACGAACCATCGTCTTCCCAAATCTATCATGTCAGAATCACTAAGAGAGTTGAAATGTCTTTGACTCATCGACATATACTGGCATCCTTATTTTCTCTTGATAACAAATAATTCGATTCTTTGATCATAGAACCAACTTTGTGTCACTGAGAAATACTTAGGTGCATCCTTGTCTGAGACAAACTCCCAAAACATCGATGGTTTATACGTATCACGTATTACCAAACCAGTATGTCCTCTATAACCTGGAATCAGTCTATTAATAATAAACTCAGGATCTTGCTGCACCGAAGGTATATTAAATCTTCCAAGATCAACCTCTCGCGTACCATCTATGTTCTAGAATAGATCAAAAATATTATCATGTCCTTCATCTATTATATTTGCCTATACAGCAAACCTCAAACTTGCTGCATTCTTAGGTTCATCTGGACTGTCTCTGATTGGATTAGATTGAGATGTTCTACTTCAGCTATTGGTTTAACTTGAATGACTTCATCTTCATTAAAGACAGGATCAAAGTGATAAGGTATATCAAGCAACCTTTTTCTATCAGCTTCTGAAGTAATGAACTCTCCTTCTTCCATATCTTCATCATTGATACTTTCTAAGTCTTCTTCAGCATCAAGATCGTCCAATGCACCTATCCTTTGAAGCTTATCTGCAATTCAAACATATTACATATACAACATCAACTCCTTTTCCTTGTCTTCTTTTTCGCTTTGGCAATCTTTCAACCTCTTCTTCATCCTCTTCTGAATCATCAACCACATTAACAGGCAATTCAGAAGGACCAGCAACATCACCAACTGGAGCAAAGGTAGAAGTAGAAACTCCAGTAGTTGGTGGAACAAGATTTGCAGGATCATCAATATCCTCCATAAGAGTATCCATATCTGAATCATGCTCCAGATCTCCAGCATATAAAGGAACATCATTAAGTCCCTCAAACTGATCAGCTCGCTCTTTTTGAGGATTATCTTGAGCCTGATCATCACCAGCAGCAGTAGCAACGGGTTCTTCATCTTCCCAACCTTGTCGAGGAGCAACATAGTTAGGATTGATCAAATGTCCGAACAATGGTGGATTATCAACATCAACCGAAACATTTCTTCCCGACAAATGCTTCATACTTTCAACAAATGCCTTATAAGTTAGACGACCTAAATTGAACGTAGGACCGTCAATGGCAATTCAGCTGCATAGTGACGAATGATTATCATCACAAATCTTGGAAACAGAAAGAATTTCTTGTCTGTGCCAAATGACCTCAACTGCTTCTCCAAATTATCAAAAATGTATTGAGAAAAGCTGTATGGCTTGTTCAGCACCAAAGCAACCATCTGAGAAGCATTCTGTATATTCATCTGGTCGTAGCCTGTACTCCGATGACTAATGGACCTCAACAAATAATAAGCAAGCAGCTTCCATTTGCCACGAAGATGATTCCTGAAGTATGGGTGAGAAATAGCATCAGTATAACCCATACGACGTAGAGCACCGTCACAAAATTCCTCTGAAAAGTCAGTCGGACCTTGCTCTATCTCTACATCACCTAAGTGTAATATCGTCCGTAAGTCTCCAGCCGAGAACGAGAATGAACGTCCTCCAACAGTAGTGCGAATGTACATATGATCACCCATCTGCACTGAACGGGCTGAGTTCCAAAACTCCCTAATGAGACTAATCACCAACGGAGGGTTCTCTGTCACTTCAAAATGTACACGAGAACGTGCAAGAAACTGTAGGACACCATGAAACTCTGGTGTGCACCCCGTCTGTCTAATACTAAGATCGAGTGCAGCATTGTGCTCCTTGACGAACACACGAGCATTATTACCTTGTCCTGCCATACCTGCAGAAAAACAGACAAAAAATGACAAGAAAACGAAAAAGTTAGAAATCAAAAACAAAATTTAGGGTTTTTGTCTCGTCTGCTTCGTGATGATGTCATCACAAGGAAAATCTTCTTCGTCGTGATGTCAACACGAGCTTCAAACGAAACCCAGAAACACGAAGCAAAAACATCTCCATTCGACGAGTTAATCAAATAAAATCATCAACGTGGACTTGTTTATGGATCGTGTATGCCCAGAAAATCAAAAATCGAAACAAATTCGATGAACACGAAGTGGTTCGTGTTCTTGATGTTCTTCGTGTGGATAGTGACCGAAACGTAGTATCTTCAATTAATCTTGATTATAAGTATGTTAATATGAACTTATTTTAGATTTGAGGTGTACACATATCAATTAATCCAATTTTAAGTCCAAATCATCAAAAATTGAAGATCAAATTCTTGGTTCGTCCTAGTTACTGTTCACGCGAAGAGGATTCAAAATTTGGGCATTATCACGACATGAAATCGTTAATTCTTATAGTCAAAACATCAATAATCAATCATAGATCGTGAAAGTACCAACAAATCTAAGTAACAAACACGAAAAGAGATGAGTTTGATCGAAAACAGCTACGAATGAATAGTTCGCATGAGGAAAGCAAGTTCGTGTGATTTACTTAGGGTTAATTTTCGATTAATGGTAAATAATGAATAGTAATAACCCATATTTATATTCAAATCCTCATGGGCCGGGCCGAAGGACTAACTTAGTGGGCTTCGTGATGACGTCAGCGCGAGGCATGCTGACGTTAGCACGAAGGACTTCGAATTTTCAGATTTTTATTCACACAAGCTTCATTCCTTAGCCAAATTTTGTGAATTTTCTAGAATTCTAAACAAGGAAAAATTACGAAAATTCCAGAAACATAAATCTGTGGATACTCGTTACCAAAAACCTGTATCTACTCGAATATGCAATCGTAGATCATCCGTACTAACTTGTCATCACAATAATGTATCAAATAAATCTTACATTATTATCTTGACATAAAATCTATCATTTCTTCATTGATGTTTAACTTTAAACAAATGCAAACTTACATCAAAACATATTTAATGTATAATGCATTACAATACATGAAAATATCATATCAACAACCTATCACATTACATCTTAGGTTGTGATCTTGATAAAACAGAAATAACCAATCACACTAAGTCTTAGGCTATTCTAAAAAAAAAAGGCAATGATGCATTCCGCATGTAAATTAATCGTCATATAACCGATCCTACTTGTTTCAACATGGTATTCAAATGAAATTTGATATCTGTAACCTGCACACTTAACAAACTTCAGCAATGCATCAAAAACAATAAAATATCATAAATATGCAAAACAATCAAAATCTTAACCTAGCCATCACAACAAGATCTAAGGCAAGTCCAAACTTTGTCAAGCATACTTATCAACAAAAAACAATTGAAATTTCAAAAATTTACTTGAAACACATTCAAAAAGATTTTGACTTTTCAATTTCAAATTCATTTCATTTTCTAAATTAAACAACTTATGTATTAATTAGAAAATCCATCTTTTAAACATTTATACTGTAAGCAACACGACTTATATAATTCACTAAGAATTATAACTTTTAATGCTTATCAAATCTCTCGTGCAATAAGAACTAGTTTGACACACAAACTGACACTTATTAGTACAAAAAATAAAAATAAAAATAAAAATAAAATAAAAACAAAAACAAAAATAACTAAAATAAAAACTAAACTACTTATTTATTTACAAGAAATCTTAAGTTTCTGCAGATTAGATCAGATTAGCATTTACATAAGTCTGCAAGTGAGAAATAATTCTCTTATTATTAGTTATGAACAGTGACCCAACCACGATTACCAGTATATTTGTCCTCTTAAACACTCCGTACTTCCAGTTTCCTTTGAGTTATGACACTTTCGACATACCCTGGCCAAGGACAGTCACCATGTAACCCAAGCAGCCTAATATGCTACTGAATAGTTTGCGAACTTATGTGACCCACATTCAGATATACTTCCGTAATCGATACAAGCACTAAGATAACAAATATTCAATATATATTGAAAAACATCCTTAAACAAATCATGAAACACTTTTTAGATAATAAAACTTAATTACTTTGTGATTTAACTTATTTGCTTTTGCATTTCCCAAGTTGGAAGCTTTAGGTAGGCTAGGTATACAAAGACACCCCGAGGACATACTAGTCCGAATCTCAAAGACCACATTAGCCCCTTAATTTTCATCCATTTCATTTGCATAAACAATATCACATTTAACTTTCATGCTCATGAGTTGTAGAGGTTTTTGCCTATACATTGAACAAATTCTATAGTAATGTTAGATCTTTCACAAAATTTAAGGACTAGATCAATTCATTACTGAAAAGCAAGCATTCTCAGCCATATATCTGAATATGTTTCCCATAAGAACATTGTATAATTTAAGTTCAGATTAAGGAAACCTTGCTACTTTGTGTCTACCAATATATCCCAAATTGTAATCACTGAACTAAGTAGTTATATTACGATTAAGCAGACTTAAAAGCTAAGTATCCTCACTTCTAATCGTCTTACAACATCAACTTAAATTTCTCCCATATTTTTGTCATTTTGTCATTTTTCACATTTTTATGGTTTTTATGACACTAAGAACTTTTTTTGTATTTTTATGACTCTAGCTATTTACAGACACAAACTTACAAAATTAGTTCTTTGAGAGATTTAATATGAATCAGCATTTGTCATCCCATTGAGAAGAATTAACTTCTCAAACCGAGCCTTATCAAATGCTTTGGTATACAATCGGCTAAATTATCATCAGTTATAACCTTTTCCAAATGAATTAACTTCTTTTGGGCACAATGACGCAAGAAATGATGTCTAATATCAATATGCTTGGTGACTTTATGCATGACAGGGTTATTTGTAATATCAAGAAAATCCATACCATAGTCACGAAGTTGTTGCTGAATCCACAATACCTGGGAACAACAGCTACCAGCAGCCGTATACTCTGCCTCACATGAAGACTAAGCAACACATGTCTGCTTCTTGCACTGCCACGATACTAATCTTCATCCTAACAACTGAAAACCTCCAGTCGTACACTTTCTGTCATTATTAACAACCGCCAAAATCCGAATCAGTATATGCAACAAAATCAAACGTTCTTCCCATTGGATACCATAGACCAAGCCCTTGGTTTCCTTTAAGATAACGTAGAATACGTTTTGCTGCAGTCAAATGTGACTTTTTCGGACTAGCTTGAAATCTAGCGCAAAGACAAATAGTGAACATAATATCTGGACGCGAAGCACTCAGATACATCAATGAGCCAATAATAGCACGATAATAAGTTGCATCCACAAGTTCATCTTTCGAATCAAGATCCCCTAAACCATGATTTTGCTGATTAGGAGTACCATATGTCTTGGACTCTAACATTTGAAACCTCTCCAAGATGTCATCGACATACTTAGACTGGTGAATAAAGAATCCATCTTTCCTTTGATCAACTTGCAGTCCGAGGAAAAATTGTAATTCCCCCATAGCACTCATTTCAAATTCATTTTTCATGCTCATTTCAAACTCTTTGCACATCTTTATATTAGATGAACCAAAAATGATATCATCCACGTAAACTTGTACAATTAGATAATCTTGCTTCTTCCACTTGATAAACAATGTGCTGTCTATCGATCCTCTTGTAAATCCATTTGTCAACAAATGTGTTGACAACTTTTCATACCACACTCTGGGTGCTTGATGCAATCCATATAGAGCCTTATCCAGTTGATATGCTCTTCTTGGATAATTCGGATCTTCAAACCCCGGTGGTTGGTGAACATACACTTCTTCTTTGACTTCATCGTATAAGAAGGCACTCTTAACGTCTAACTGATACACCTTTGTCATCTCGTTTGCATTTATATACCCAACGACTTCCAATCGGTTCTTTACCTCTAGGCACATCTACTAACTCCCAAACTCCAAGTTTTTTTCAAATTGAGCTAATTCTTCTTGCATTGCTTCAACCCAACATGGATCTTGAAGTGCTGCCTTAACATTCTTAGGTTCTACTTGTGAAATGAAACCAGAATATAAACACTCAGTTATCAATCCAGTGTCTTTCACTTCACAAAACAAACTAGTCAGTTCCTTATTCAACTGATTTCTAGTTCGAACAGGTTCTGTAGCATTACCAAGAATATTTTCAACTGGATGATCCTTATTAATTCGATATTGAGGAACCGAATCAACATTCAGACTTTCTCCTAAATTTGTTCTAATCTGAAACTCAGGAGAGCTAAAATCATCTTCCAATTCTTCAGAAATAAGATCATCATCAGGCAGTGAAACCTTTGATGGAGTAAGTGGTGTAGTGTTCTCGGATTCATTATCAGCTGAATCTGTTGACTTATTCTTGTCCTTACCACTTTCATCAACATCAGTTGTAGACTGAACTTTGGTTGGAGTAGTATCGACATTTCGAGTAGGCGGAGATGTAGGAGTATTTTCCATCTGATCTCTTAAAATAATCACATCATCGACTGTCTCAGGATCTGAATAAGAATCAGGACCGTGTAGTGAACTAAACACACTATCGTAATCGAAGTTTTTGCCAGTTCCATAACGAATAGCGGGCTTATGATTGACAATCTTGACATTTGTTCCCAAATCGACTTTGCCGGTCTGTTTATTGTAAACCCGTCGAATTGATGTTCCCGGTTTATAACCGATGAAAAATCCCTCTTCAACCTTTGAATCAAACTTTGACTGAGGTAGATACTTCAAGAAAGTACATGGTGCACCAAATGGTTCAACATTCTGTAAATTCGGTTTCTTCTAATGTAGAAGCTCATAACATGTCTTATTATGACGCTTAACTACAGTAACCCTATCTAAAATATGACAAGCTGTATTCACTGCCTCCACCCAAAACATAGAAGGAAGCCCTGAATCTGGAAGCATAGTTCTGGCTGTCTCGATTAGAATCCTATTCTTTCTTTTAGCAACTCCATTCTGTTGTGGTTCATATGGTGAACTGTATTGATGTTGGATTTCCTTTGACAAACAAAAGATATCCATCACATTATTCTTGAATTCAGTTCCGTTGTCACTCCTGATTCTCTGAACACGAACTCCATAAATGTTTTCAGTTTCGACAAAGAAATTTATCAAAATCTGCAGAGTTTCATCTTTCGATTTAAGAAAGAATACCCATGAGAATCTCGAGTAATCATCAGTAACCACCAAATAGTAATACATCCCACCGATACTTCTTACAATCACTGGACCAAATAAATCCATGTGAAGTAACTCGAAAGGATTGGCAATAGAGTTTTCTTGTTTCGGTTTATGTGCAGACTTTTGCTGTTTACCTTTCAGACAAGGTACACATTTGTCTTCCATTCCAAACCGTTTCATGGGAACGCCTTCAACCAAACCATGTTTAACAATGTCATTCATCTTTCGGAAATTAATATGTCTCATTCTTCTATGCCATAACAAAGATTCAGATTCGTTTGCTTTTGTTAATAAGCAAACAGACTCCTTTGGATCATCAACACCTAACACAAGGCCATAGATGTCTCTCTTCCTAGGAGCTTTCAGCAGGATCTAGTCTTCAGGAATAACATATCCTGGTTTCAATATAAGTGCTTCTTTCTCAGTAAAATGGACATTGTTTCCCTTGTCACAAATCTGAGAAACACTTAATAACTTATGTGCTAACTGTTCCACATAATTGACTTTCTCCAGCGTAATCTTCCCATTGACAACATCACCTTGGCCCGAGATGTTGCCGCCCTTGGGACCTGCGAAACTAACATAAGAACCATTTACATCTTCATAATTGGACAACACATTCTTGTCCTCTATCATGTGCCAAGAGCATCCACTGTCAACATACCAAAGACTGATAGGCTTCCTTGGTTCTCCCTGCACATATGACAATAAGATGGTTAGTTTCTGAAGGGAACCCAAACCTTTTGAGGTTTAGGTTTACCAAATTCATCTCTAATGATCAATTCGGTTCAGTATCCATCGCTCTGTAAAGGAGCCTTGGATGAAGATGGTGTCATTGACTGTTTCTTAGGTGAAGTGAAACAAGTCTTAGGAGGAGAATTCCTTGGTGAGTGAGTACCAAATCTAGGTTGACTCCCTAATCGATCATAGAATTTAGACGAACTATTAATTCTAGAAGGAGGAGATCGATTTTATTGAGCCATCTTCCTAGGTGAATAACTCTCTTGAGGTGTACGAGAACGACTCGGACTTACACTACTAGAAGTAGTATTCTGTGATGGTCCCTGTCGTTTTGGAGTCTTAA
The DNA here is from genome assembly GCF_010389155.1 of Erigeron canadensis. Lineage (NCBI taxonomy): Eukaryota > Viridiplantae > Streptophyta > Magnoliopsida > Asterales > Asteraceae > Erigeron > Erigeron canadensis. The sequence goes on from NC_057763.1 coordinate 20,064,658, forward strand.
ATCTATTGTCATGAGCAACAATATCTGAGTCACTAGATCCTCCAGAGAACATACCCTTTTCTGGACATCTTCGTTTCCTATTTGGACAGCAACTATAAACATGTCCTACTTCATAACAATAGAAACAAGATTTTTTAGCTCTTGCTTTCTTAGCTTTAACATCAAACTCAGCTGAAGTCATGCCTAAACATTCCTTAAGTTCAATTGTGGCTGACTTCTCTTTTGATAAACCAGTTGACTCATTTTTACCCGAAAAATGTACCTTCTTTTGAGAATTTTTATGAGTCTTGTATGGAGTTAAGGGGACATCACTAGACGTAGATTCATCCTTATTCCATACTTTATCAATCTTGTCATGATCGATCTTTTCAAAATCAATTTCATTTGATGTAAAAATAGTATCACATCCTTTCATTGTAAAACATTTAATATTCTTATCTACAGGACAAGTTGACTTTACTTGACTAGATCCTTTAGAAGTACTAGCATCATAAATTCCATTTTTTAGGATCTATTGGTTTAACAAATGAACTTTCAAGCTTATGTTTCTTGTTAAGCTCCTTAATTTTATCATTCGAGTTTTTAGAGCTTTTAGGGGTCTTTGGATCAACATTTTGTTTTTCTGAAACGATTGGATCAATTTCACCACTGTCAATCTTTTCAGTAAGCTATGTTAGAGACTCTGTATAATTATCATTGAACGGACCTCTAACCTCATTATAACTCATACCCAAACCACTTTTATCTTTTGAATCCCATGGTACAGGTTTTTGCATCTGCATTGATCTTATTAACTCAGATCCCCTAATTTGATCTAGCCTTGTATTAAGCTTAACTATCTCCAACTTTGCATCAACCCATTCTTTCTCCTTCTTAGAAAAGTCTTCAGTTAGTTGAGCATATTGTTCATTTCCCACTTTTTCCGTTAAGACTGACTCTTTTAATTTTTCTTTCAATGCAAGAATATCCTTATCAGAAGCACGAATCTTATCTTGATAAAGACTTTCTTGTTTTACCAAACCAGAATTTTTGGCAAACAAAGAGTCGTTTTCTTTCTTGAACATGGAGTTTTGACTAGTTAAGTTAATAACAGATTTATTCAGAATAAACACCTCAAGTTTCAAATCTGACACCATTTTACAAACGTCAATTATAGAAAACAAAGAACAAGATACCTTCTGATCTGCAGCCTTGCAATCTGCCACGTATGCAACAAAGTCTTCAGTTGTCATACCTTCATGTATCACAAAGTTCTTCATTTGTTCTTCAATGCTCTTCATAGAAATGTCATCAACAGGACTCGATGACTCTTCCTTTTCTTCAGATGCTTTTACTGCTGTCACAGGTTCACTCTCAGATCTCACAGTCTCAGCAACATTACATACATTCTGCTTAACTATCTCAGATGCACTTTCTTCACTTGAGTATGCAGCATAATCAATTGTTGTAGCTACCTCATCATATAATTCCACCATGTAGGCATGATTCGAGGTATCATCGGATTGTGTATCCCATTGATAAGTACCATCCAGATTCTGAACAACAACAGCCTTTGACTCCGAAAATGGTGACGAAACTGGCTGTTGTGGAGTAGCAGGATATGTAATCATTGCTTGCGTTTTATGATTACTTGGAGTAATACCGCCTTGATTGTAATTTTGACGACCAGCAACGGTATTATCAATCCTCTTAGGTCGCTGACCACTCTCTTGCAAAGTGACAAAATCCATCGCAGTTATAACATTTCACTTCGGATTTGTCAAAACCTTTAGTGCCATTACCTATAGGTCTCCCAGTTCTATGAGTGAATCTTCTGACCTTAATAGTGAGCATAGCTAGCTGCCATTGTAGATCCATTTCTTCCAAATCATCAGGATCTATTTGATTGTAGTCCTCATCAATTACTGCAGGATCAGTAATCTTTCCTCCGATAAACGCTTCATGAGCATTACAAAAGGCTGAGTAAACACTCATTCTACCTTCTGCAGAACTCATACTCATTGGCATAGAGTGAAAAGATTGTACATTGCTCTTGACATTCGTATGTGCATTGTCATAAGCAACATATCCAGCAATACCTTCAGCATCTACTATTGGTGTAGCTTCTGCACCACTTAGAAATGCATTATTCCCCGAGCTAGAGCTTGCTAAATGAACAGACTTAGCATGATACAATGATGGATCTTGAGTGAAATCCGAGTGTGTATCTTTAATTCTTCTTTTCATATCTATGTTCTTAAGCTTGGAAACCACCTTTTTAAAATCCCATGAGCTATATTCTTGATCATCTTGAAGTTGATGAACATAATCAGTCCATGTCTTAGGCAGTGAGTCCAAAAACTAATCGACTAGCTCAGTTTGAGGATAAACAACCTCAAAATATGACAACTCAGTAGTCAAATGACTGAATCGAATAATAATCTCGTCAAGAGATTCTCCTTTCAGTCCATTGAAAGCTTCATACTGGCGCTTTAGAAGTTTGATACGATTCTTCTTCAAGGTTACATCGCCCTCACAATATCTTTCAAGAGCGTCCCATAAGTCCTTTGAAGTAGTGTATTTTTTGAACAAATGTACACTATCTTGAGGTAAGGCCATAGTAAGAGTGGACAAGGCCTTTCCCTCAATTGCATATCTTTTTCGTTCTTCAATCGGCATATCAGCATAAGTATATCTACCGATCACTCCATTTTTCTCATACGAAGGCCAATCAAAACCTTGAGTTATCACAAGCCACATTTCCATGTCAGTGAGACGAATGTAATCTTCAAAACGTCTCTTCCACATCCAATAGTTTTCCATACGGAACAACTTTGGAGGTATGTTTCCACGATCAACCTCATGATCGTGCATGATCATCTGGCTGATAAGTAGGGCATTAGGAGAGTTTGCGGCAGCTGGTATAGTCGTCATTTCGAATCTTTTGAAATCAAATAAAACGAAATAACAAGTAGTTTGTGTGGCACGAAGTGAAGCACGAAATACACTCGTCACGACCTAAGTCACGAAGGGTAGTTCGTGTTGACATGGCACGAAGTGGACACGAAGTACACTTGTCACGACTTTGGAGCACGAAGAGCTATTTGTACTGACTTGGCACGAAGTGAACACGAAGAACACTGGGTGATGTAAGCACGAATCAAGAAGATCACCTCGTGCTGACGTAAGCACGAGGTTGCACGAAGCACAGATTAAAACACGAAATTCGAAAGGTTTTTGCAATCAATAGCAAATCAAACGATCTTAAACCTTCTGGTAATCAACCTTAGGGCTCTGATACCACTTGTAAGGTACCCTATTGTTGCGTGGATCGTAATAAGATGTGATACGTTATGTCAAGAGTGCGGAATCCTCTTGAGATATCTAGTTTGCTATTGCCTTCCATCGATTAATGAGCAATTAATCAACCTAAGGAGATGCACAAGGCTTGTGGTTCATGTAGGAGATCACACGAAGGAACAATTAACCTTCATTCGTGTATAATCAAAACGATTCACTAAGATCTAAAATGATTAACCTAATTCCGTAGATTGGTCTTGTATTTATACTAATAGGTATTGGGTTCGTGTGGGCTTCGGCCTTAATTACGTATTAGGCCCGTAATTAACAATAACCAATACACTTCGTGCTGACGTCAGCACGAGGGACGTGCCTTTGGTCCTTTGTTTAACTACGTTTGACTCCGTTTCACTCGTACATAACATCCAATCATCGTTTAAGTATTCTACGACACTTATAAACCTTGATTCTATGTTCTTGTACCTGCAAAACAATATATAACACACAAACACAATACAAAACATAAACAGATATAATATTGAAGTTCAACTGTAATCATTAAATACCAACACAAGTTCTTATTTAAATGATTACAAACATAGTTCCTTAAACATAAACGATAATCAAATCTATGTTGCGATTGTCACAACGAATCTGCATCTACACACATCTTGGCCAATTTTTAAGAACTGGAAGTTGTTATTTCTCTAGGAACATGTTTAAGGTGTTAAGAGTTGATAGCAAAAAGAATGGTTTTTTTTTTTTGAAGCTTTAAAAGTCTTTAACTTTTATAAAACTTTTCTGTGCGCAAACAGTCACTTTTGTGACTAGTCTGTAGTTATTGAATTTTTTAAAAATAGTTAAAGTACAAAATAAATTCCGTAAAAATTCATGTGAGTATTTAACACTATGAAGTTACAGTGGTAAAAATTTAGGATCTTGGTTAGTTGGTTTCGTCCAGTTTAAAAATAGATAAAGTTACCAAAAATTCCAGTGAATATGAGTTTGTAGAATTTAATTATAAATCATCAAGACAAATACTCTATATTAAGTTATAAGACTTGTAACTTAATACGATATGACAAATCATTTTATGAATACTTTGAAAGTAGCTATATGTGTATTTCATCAAATATGGGTGCACAACTACATCAAATATGGGTGCACAACTACTTGCTTGTTGAGGTGAGTTTCGTAGCCCCTTTTTATTTTATTTCTTTGGGGGAAAATGATGCTCAAAACACTTTTCATTTCTTTACTAGCTGTGCCAAAACTTGTTTGTTTTACTGGACAAATACATGTAATTATGAAATGTGTATGTTAGCTTTGCTTGTGTTAATTCCTATGATGCAATAGATGTCTGTCGATATCTATTGAAGACAATTTAAAGCAATAAATACCTGTCGATATCTATTGAAGACACCTTATGGCAATGGATAACAATGATAACAATTAACCAACTTTATACTCCAGCTGGTAGTTTGTTGGTATAACAATGTGTGATTGAGTTATTGGCAAGTGATGTGATTGAGTTATTGGCTGGAGTGATGGGGATTGTGTTGTTGGATAACTATGATGGCATTGATCAGTATTTAGTATGCATACATGCTACTACATGTTTATATTTACACTATTGTCCAAACTTCATATATCATGCACATCAAATTCATTTGTATTCCTTTAAACCTACGAACTCACCAACATTATGTTGACATTTTCGAGCATTCATTTTCAGGTAATAACAATGCTTAAGGAGACTGAGTATAAGGACTTTAGGAAGACTAATAAAAAGATCCTTCATGGACTCCTAGTTGCATTTGAATATATAATTCTATTTGCTACTTCTTTTGCTATTTGAGGCGTGTTGCCTAGACTTTCCGCTTGTGGAAATTACATTTATTTGAATTTCATTTAGTATGACTCTATTATAAAGTCCATGTGCTATTGCTATATCTTTTCGTCATATCCTACGATTCCGCCTAAGGTGGGGTGTGACACATCAATTAGTATTTTAATCCGGGTGTTGCCCCGGGACAGATAACGCTACACAAAACATACAAATGAAAGAAATTGAAACTTTTGTGGCTGAAGTTGAAAAAAACTCTGTTGACAAAAGTTAAAAATCCAAAAGTGGTGAAAAATAAGAAAAATGAAACTTTCGTGTCGAAAGTTAAAAAAAGAAAATGATAAAAAGCAACGAAAAGAAAACTTCCTTGCCAAAAGTTATAAAATCGAATGTTATATGGCGAAAACTCATGGTTATATGGTAAAAAGTAAAAAAAATGAAAATTTGGTGGCTGAACTTGAAAAAACCTAAAGCTATGTGCTAAAAAGTTAAGAAAATGAAACTTCGTTGACAAAAGTTAGAAATCCAAAAGTTATATGGTAAAAAGTAACAAGGATGAAACTTTCGTGTCCGAATTTAAAATTAAAAAAGTATAAAAAGTAACAAAAACAAAACTTTCGTGCAAAAAGTGAAAAAAATAAAATTAACAAAAGAAAACTATCGTGTGAAAAGTAAAAGAAATGAAAGTGATGTGGCAAAAACTAAAAGGGTGAAAACTTTTATAAATTTATCTTATAAAAAGTAAAAGAAAATGTTTCATGGCAAAAGTTAGAAAAAGTAAACAAAATAGAACTTTGGTGCCAAAAGTAAAAGAAATTGAACTATGTGACAAAAAGTAAGAATGTGAAACTTTGTTGACAAAAATTAAAAAGTTATGTGTTGAAAAGTAAGGAAATGAAACATGTGTGTCGAAAGTTAGAAAAGGAAAAGCATAAAAATCACGAAAGTTTTGTGGTAAAAAGTTAAGAGAATAAAACTTGTGTGACAAAAGTTAGAAATTTTAAAGTTTAAAATGTGAGGATCTTTTCTAACTTTCGTTAACCACCTCAACAGAACATAAACAACCATTTGCTGATGAGGACCATTATTGCAAAATATTTGATGACATGGACTATATTGAGAAAAAAAGTTAATAGCCGTTAGCTGAAAGGGACCATTGCGGCAACAAACTTAACTACAGAGGTGTAACACCCCAATATTTTAAGGTAAAAGACACTGAACCCTTTTTATAGTTTTAACATTAAATTAATTTTCTAGTATTTTGTTTTAAGACAAGGGTTACTTTAGTTGGAACCTTAGTGTGTTAGGTCAAAAATCGACTAAGTATAATTTGTTCAAAATAGTTGAAGCTCAGTGAAGAAAGTTTGCTCAGGATTCTGAAGTCATTCAGAATATAGCTCACTGAAGCTTCACTTTAGATTCAGAATCAACCAACACTGAAGACGTTCAGACGGAAGTCAAAGACTGAAGACCGAGGAAGAAGATCATCTCAGAAGCAGAGCTCAGAGAAGATCTTACCTGAAGTTGAATCTGAAGAGGCTCAGTGAAAAAGTACTTACAACACTTTTTCACTGATTACGAGGAAAGTCTTTTTGCAGCTTTAACTACCTTTACCCGGTTAATTACTATCAACCTGGGATTGAGAAAGTTTTAGCAAAAAGGTTGGGAATAAAGTATGTCAAGTCACATCAAGAAACTTACATACTTTACCTTAAACAAGCATGTTATGGATTTGTCCCACGAATCCATCAAACCATATTAAGTACGGCATATTGCCATGTGATCAGGACAAGTTTGCCTATAAATATAAGACTTCTCACACTTGCAATATTGCTTGGAACTTTGGCAATTGCAACGTGTGATATTACTCTAAGTAGTCTTACGAGTAATTCCTCGTCGCATAGATCATTTGTATTTCTGGGTTGTTTAGATACTTTCACAAGTGTGATTATCTTTGTTTCGCAACAACTCTTGTATTTTGTTTATAAACAATAAATAAAATACATTGAAAAGTACATCTCGACTCATTGCCATAATACTTGATTATATTTAGTAATTTATATAGTTTCAAGCAACTATATCTTATTACTCTTATCCATTATCTGGATCGTAATTCTAACTAGTCATATCTAGTTTCGATTTACTTGCCAGTCGGGTTACTTGATATAACTTGTGATTATTATTGTCTAACATTATATCTTGTTATATCTTGATTTTGTGTACATCTTGTTAGGTGGACTTACAATTGGTATCAGAGTTGCCCAGGTTAAATCATTAAGTTGTTATACCTGTTTTGATCCTACAAGATGTTTGGAACCGAACAACCAAACCCTAACCCAAATGCCAATATGAACCAAAATCCACCACCACCACCACCAGCTCAACCCAGTGTTCATGTTCACTTTCCAAACAATCCGGTACCTAAATTTAATGGAAATAGTGACACATTCATTACTTGGAAGGCATGTATGCTCAAATACATCGCTGGTGTTGAAAGACACTTAACCACCATTCTTGTTGAAGGTCCTTATGTTCCCATGAATGCATCAACTGTTGTCTTTAATGAAGATGGGACCCCTAGGTTAACACCCAAAGAGAAAGATCATTGGTCAGAAGAAGATCATCGTTTGGCTGACCTAGACTCTAAATTACCAAATATGATTCTCTTTGCTGTCCCAGAAAGTTTGAAACCCACTCTTGTTTTACTTGATAATTCTAAGTTGATATGGGAAGAATTGCTAACACAATTTGAAGGAACAAAGGAAACTGTCACCATAAGAAAAGTTTCTTTGAATAAAAAATATGAAGCATTTTTTGCATTACCAAATGAGTCTTTAACTGAAACATATCTTAGGTTTACAAATTTGGTCAATCAATTAAAAGCTCTTGGTGTCACAAAAGACAAAGAAATTTTGGTTGAAAAATTTTGTGATATTTTTCCTTCAAAATGGGAAAATTTGATCATGGTGTTAAGACAAGGCAATACCCTTCACAGCCACACTCTGGCCTCTCTGTATGGTACTTTTAGATTTACCGAGGAAAACAAAGCAGAGAGAGCTGTGGCTGAGCAAGATGCAAAGAATCATTCATCTACCAAGTCAGCTCTAGTTCATTATTCTGAACCTCAAGATACTGCCCTACTATCTTCTGAGAGTGATCAGTCTGACTCTGTGAAGAAGATAGTAGCTGAACTAATGAAAGTTGGTATTTCTGATTATGCATCACATGAATGTGATGAGGATGATGATGATGATCTGATTGCTATGATTGCCAAAACCTTTAATCTCTTTAAATTTAAAACCAAAAGAAATGGCAAACAATTTTCTTCAAACAACACTGTTGATAAGTCCAATCTTAAATGTTTTAAATGTGGAAAGAAAGGACATTTTATGAAGGAATGCAGATCATCACAACCTTCCTCATCACACACTGCCCCTAACCACTCTATCTTTCAGAAGCCAGATGATGGGTACAAAGCTAAGTACAAGAAGCTGAAAGCCCACATGGCAATGATGGCACAAGAAGAATCCAACAAGAATAGCTGCATGGTAGCTAACACTGAAAAATGGGAGGATTCTGACGAGTCATCTGACGATGAATAAGAAGTAAGGGATATGTGTTTCATGGCTCGTGAAGATCAAAGTCATGTTGTTAAGTCTGATGTGGAATCTGGTCGTTGGGTGGATATTATCATGAAAAAGGTTAGTGAATTTGGTTTTGAGAATGATGAAGGACTAAAACTGGATCTTTTAGTTCAAATTGAGGCCGACATATCATATGTTGAGACTGTGCGTTCAGAAAGTATTAAAAATTTTGAAATAAATTCTTCTGAACTGAACGCCAGTCAGGCCAGATTGAAAGAACTAAAAGATGTTCAGTTGACCTTGAAAAGTTATCAATCAATGGTCTCAAAATTAGAATTGGAAAAGGAAGAACTAAAAATTATTTTGGAAAAAGAACAAAAAATAATAAAATCTTGGATGAAATCACCTTTTCCAGAAGCTGCCATAAAGAAAAATTTTGAAAACCAAAGAATCGCCTATGGCACTGGTGATCTTCATCTTGCTTCTGTAATAACTGATCTTGATGCTCTTCCAAAAGAAATGAGACCAGAAATTGTTTTTAAAGATCTTGGAAAATCAAAACTGATAACTGATCAAGCCCAGGAACAACCTAAGGGCAAATCTGAAGCAAGTCAGACCGCTGCTTCAGAAAAGAAGGCTAAATCCAAAAAGCCTTCCCCTCAATCTTCAAATCAGGTTTCCAAAAACCAGAAAAAGAAGAAGAATGTCATCCCTGCTGAGCCTTTTACCTCAGATTCTGGTAGAACTCAGGTGTCTGATCAAGAATCCATTTTGTTAAGGATTGAAAGTCAATTTCAAAATTTGGCTAGGCAAGTGCAAAGCTGTAATGTACGATTAAAAAATGTTGAAAGCACTCCCCAAAATCCCAAACAAAACCCAAAACCTTTTTCAAAGAAAATTAAACAAGAAAAGCAAAAATCTAAGAAGAAAAAGGTTTCTGAGGTCATTAAACCAACTGTTTTTGTGTCATCAGAAATTATGACTGAAATTCCCTTTGATCCATCTGTTCCCCACATACCAAAGAAATCTGAGACTGTTTAAGGAAAGTCCAGTGAACCCATCAAAAGATGGGTTCCCAAAAAGAACTAATTTTTTGTGTATGTGCAGGGTGACCGCAAAAAGAATACTTGGTTTCTTGACAGTGCTGCTGGCAGAACCATGACTGGTCACAAATCCCTGCTGGAGGAATATAGGGTGCAAGAGGGGCCCTCAATAACTTTTGGTAATGATGATCATGGACAAACTGAAGGATATGGTATTGTGAATAACGGTCAGGTCAAATTCACAAAAGTTGAATATGTGAATGATTTGAAATATAACCTGATCAGTGTCAGCCAACTTTGTGATGATGGCTTTAAGGTTTTATTTGATATTTCACAAGGCACCATATTCAACAGAGATTGGAAGGTAGTAATGATTGCTCCCAGAAAAGGAAACATTTATGTAGTAGATATGAACAGTGCTACTTCTGAATAATGTTTCTATACAAAGGCTGATGAGGACACCAATTGGTTGTGGCACAAAAGGTTATCCCATCTCAATTTCAAAAATATAAATAAGTTGTCAAGAAAACAACTTGCTGATGGGATACCAGCCATGTCTTTCAATAAAGACAAGCCATGTCCAGGGTGTGAAATGGGAAAGAAGAAAAGAGCATCTTTCAAGACCAAGCAAAATTTTAGCATCACTGAACACTTCAGATGCTACACATGGATCTCTTTGGTCCTGTGAATGTTCAGACAAGAGCGGGGAAGAAGTACATTCTGGTTGTAGTTGATGAATATTCAAGATACTGTTGGGTAATCTTCCTCAGAAATAAAAGTGAAGCTGCTGCTGAAATTATTGCCCTCATCAAACAAATTGAACTCAAGCACAAGCAAAAAGTTCGTCAGCTCAGAAGTGACAATAATTCAGAAATTCCACTCTGGAAAACTTCTACACTGACACTGGCATATCTCAGAACTTCTCCTCAGCACATACTCCAGAGCAAAATGGTGTTGTAGAGAGAAAGAATCGAACACTGATTGAAGCTGCCAGAAGTATGTTGAATGAGTCAGGTCTTCCAAAATGTTTTTGGGCTGAAGCTGTTGCAACTGCTTGCTACACTCAGAATCGTTCCATTTATGTCAAAAGACATAAGAAGACTGCCTATGAAGTACTCAGAAATAGAAAGCCTAATATTGGATATTTTCATGTTTTTGGATGTCCAGTATACATTCTGAATGATTCCAGAAAATTGGGCAAATTTGATGCCAAAGCTGACGAAGGGTACTTCCTAGGTTATTCAACAATTCGCAAGGCCTTTAGAGTCTATAACAAAAGACTTGAAAAGGTTGATGAGTCAGTTCATGTTACCTTTGATGAATCAAATTTTGCAATCTTTAATAAACCAGTCTCTGAACCACCTTCAGAAACTCCTCTCAGTTTTGGTGATTCTGATCAAAATGAGAAATCAGATCAGTCACCTGAACATGTTTCTGTTCAATCCAGCTCAGAACCAACTTCAAATCAGCAAAGTAACATTCCATTCTATCCTTCAGTCACATTCAAACTACCTACTGAATTGACTATTGGATCAGACGTGCGTGTTACTCCTCAGATATCAGTTTCCCCTGAAATACCTCAGAACGAAGAATTTCATGATGCAAATCGTGATCTACAAGATGATGAAGATGATGAAACTGAAATAGTTTATTCTGATCCATCTTCTGAAGTAGGACAGAGGAGTTCTTGCACTGATATCATTGTTCATCCTGGTCATTACTCTAAATGGACTCGCTCACATCCAATTGATCAAGTGATTGGCGATCCAAGTAGAGGGGTTCAGACCAGAAGAGCCACAAGCGATCAATGCTTATACGTCAGCTTCTTGTCTCTGATAGAACCGAAAAAGATTGACGAGGCTTTGAAAGATCCAAGTTGGGTTGAAGCCATGCAAGAAGAGCTCAACCAATTTGAAAGGAACAATGTTTGGGAGCTTGTTCCATGTCCCCCCAATCTGAAGAAAGAACCAATTGGGACAAGATGGGTCTTTAGAAACAAGGTAGATGAAGATGGTCATGTAATCAGAAACAAGGCCAGACTTGTTGCAAAGGGTTACGTACAAGAAGAAGGAATTGATTTTGATGAGACTTTTGCACCAGTGGCAAGACTAGAAGCTATCAGAATTTTCTTAGCATTTGCAGCTCATCATGAGTTCAAAGTCTACCAAATGGATGTTAAAAGTGCATTCCTAAATGGAGAGCTAGAAGAAGTTGTGTATGTGTATCAACCTCCAGGGTTTGAAAGCAAAGAAAAACCTCACTTGGTGTATCGACTGAACAAAGCATTGTATGGTCTGAGACAAGCACCTAGAGCCTGGTATGATACTCTAACTCGACATCTTTTAGATAATGGTTTTCGTAGAGGTGCTATAGATAACACTTTATTCATCTTGCATGAGACAAGTGATATCTTACTTGTACAAGTATATGTTGATGATATTGTGTTTGGGTCTACAAATGAAAAATTGTGTGACAAGTTTTCAAAAGTTATGTCCTCTGAGTATGAAATGAGTATGATGGGTGAATTGACATATTTTCTAGGTCTTCAAGTAAAACAAACCAGTGATGGTATTTTTATTAATCAAGAAAAATATGTCAAAGATTTATTAAAGAAATATCAATTTGATTCAGTCTCATCTAAAGATACTCCAATTTCTGCACCATTAACCTTGGATTCAGATCCTAATTGAAAACCTGTCGATCCCACAAAATATCGTGGTATGGTGGGATCATTAATGTACTTAACTGCAAGTAGACCAGACATAATGTTTGCAACATGTCTTTGTGCACGATTTCAATCTGATCCAAGAGAAGCACACCTAAATGCAGTAAAAAGAATTTTTCGATACCTGAAAGGTGTCCCCAGACTAGGTCTTTGGTATCCCAAAGGCTCAAGTCTAGATCTCATGGGCTATTCAGATTCTGATCATGCAGGTTGTAAGATAGATAGGAAAAGTACCACAGGTGGGTGTCATTTTCTTGGTGGCAAATTAGTTAGTTGGACAAGCAAGAAGCAGACTGCAGTATCATTATCAACTGCTGAGGCTGAGTACATTTCTGCTGCAAGTTGTTGTGCTCAGATCTTATGGATGAAGAATCAACTAACTGATTATGGTGTTAAGTACACAAGAACGCCAATATTTTGTGATAACACAAGTGCCATTGCAATATCTCACAATCCTGTCATGCACTCTAAAACCAAGCATATTGATCTAAGGTACCATTTCATTCATGATCATATTTTAAAAGGTGACATTGAAATTCATTTCATTCCCACTGATAAACAACTGGCTGATGTGTTTACAAAACCTTTAGATGTCAAAACTTTTAAACATCTCATCAGTGAGTTAGGAATGCTAAATCCTGTGTAGCATTTCAGGGGGAATAGACAAAAATGTTTTTTACAAGAGAAAGAAATTTTTTTTTGAGGGGGAATTTTTGCCTCAGAAAACACTCTGTCTGAAATGTCTCAAGAACTGAGGGACTTCAGAATTTCTAGAATATGAGAAGGTTCAGATTGCACTTCCTTAACCTCTCTCAGAATTTTAAATTATGCAATCTGAAGTCCATCAAAACCTTTTATTACACAATGGATACCTAGCTGGCAAGTGGACACGTGATTTTTACTGTTCCAAGATACCTTTTTGCTGACGTATCATAATACTTGCGCCGTAAAGGAAAATGATAATTGCTTTTGCATTTAAAATGGTTGAATTTTTCTTGAAAAAGTGGGGTCATGGCCGTTGTTGCATTTAATGCGGACGTGTCGCCGAAAATTATTTCGGACTTCAAACCCGATCAAAATTACCATCAATAAAATATCATTATATTTTATTGGGTTTGAATTCCAAAATCTTTTTACTTATTTTCAACGAAAAATCCTTTGAGTTTCTTTGAAAATATATATATCTTTTTCCAAGATCATTCCTTCATTTACTTCATTTTTCATTTACTCCCAATCATATCTCTCTCACATTCTCTCAAACATTCATTTCATTCTCTCAAATATTTAACATTCATTTCATCTTCTTTCATAACTTCAAACCCTAAAGTTTCTTAACACATTTTCATCTCCTTTCTTTCATTTCATTCTATCTCCTTTTAAAATGGCTTCCTCATCATCCGTTAAAGAACCCAAAACACTCATCGCTTTTGAATACTCTCCACCCAAATCTGCTGTTAAGCCCAGCTCTCAATAGCCAAAAGACTATGAGTCTAAAACCATTCGTTTCAATATGAACAATTTTAAAGCAGCCCTGAATGCCAAATCTGAAGGGCTTATGGGCAGATTAAACGCGTTTCTTCAACGCTGTCCCATTTCATACGCTCTTACTGCTGACCCAGAGCGTTTATACCATCGATACTTGCTGGATATTTGGTATACGGCCGAAGTTGCCAAAGATGAGAAGTCAATAGCCTTCACGCTCAAGGAGGGTACGGTGAAGTGCGTATTGACGCTTGACGGTTTCAGGGAGGCGCTCAGGCTGAACTATTTGCCTCCCAACACCCCGTACATGAAAAGACAAAAAGGGGTGAACTTCAGGGAAGTTTTGCTGGTTACTGGCCACAACCAGATCGTTGATGATGATGGCAATTTGAAGACGTCGGGCCACATCTTCATTGCTGGTTTCAAGGGGTGCTGGAGATACTTTTGGACACATATTGTAGAGTGTCTCGGAAAGATCACTGGGCGGGTCACAAAAGAATGTGAGACCCACCAGTCGATCTAGTGGCAATACGCTACACTTGTTTAAACCCAAAACAAGTTCTACCCTGCCACCTTCATCTTCCACTGACCAACCTGAGGATCTCTCAAAAGACTCCTCAGGATTTCCAAAGGGTTTATTAACACTGCGTCCTTTTAGGCCATCCTTACAACCCAAGGATATTAGTACCCAAGCTCAGCCTTCTGACACCTCAAAACAGGTTTCAGAAGAAGGTCAAATGGGAAACCTACAAGCAGCCATCTCCAGAACTTCTTTAGGAGGAGATGGTGAAGATATTGGTGTATCAGTCCAACACACATTAGAAGTTGTGTCTGCACATGCACTCCCTGTAACTTCACAAATCTTACACTCTTTGCTTGCACAAACTTTTGATGTTTCTCAGGTGATACCCAGAGGAATGGAGGTTTCTAAGTCTACGGCCGATGATGAGACTCTTGGATCCAGCACAAGAGTTACTGAGGCACAACTGGTATCGTCTGAAGCAGTCCCATCTCTAACCAGTAACGATGCACCTGCTGAAGCAGCTGCTGAACTGGGTGCTGGTTTGGATTCTGGGAATCTAGACGAGAGCATATCTGACCAGAATGTAAATGTCTTGGATGAAGATGAGCTACCTGAGGGAAACCTCGAAGACTTTGTTTTTGATGAAGAATTATTGAGGGAGAATCTTTCAGATTCTGAGCCAACCCTCACTCATTTTGAAGAACCAGAATCACCATCTCTTTCACAACAACAACAACAACAACAACACCAAAATATCATCGATCTTGATCCCCCTTATCAACCACCACCAATTTCTCATCAACACCCTCTATTTCCACAAGGCACAACTCCGGCCTATGTCACTTCTGCTGTCTTTCAACCACCTCTTCAATTCCTTCACCCACAAATCCATGATGTTCCACCAAGGAGGACGTATGATCTGCCAGGAGAGCAAGAGAAAGAGCTGGATTCTGAGACAGAGTCTGATGGTCCTTCAGAAAGAATCCTGGAGAAATCTCTGGCGAGCATCAGGACTACTCCTTTTGTTGCTTCGGCTTCCACTTTGACTGCTGCACCACTAAGCATGGAAGCTCAGCTAGAGAAATCGCAAACTGCAGTCCAAAACCTTCTCATTCAGGTTGAGGGCTTATCAAAATCTCTGGCTGCCAACACCAAGTCTCTAGCCGATCTGAAGGATGCCCAGGGTGTTATGGGTACTGATTTTACAAGAATTGCAGTGAATGAGAGCTTGGTGGTTGGGAAGTTGCATGAATTGGTGTCATCTTGCAATAGTTTAAGTAGGGCGATTGGTGAAGCCTTCAAGTTGACCAAGAGGGATGTGCAGAGTTCAGTAGTTGCGAATCTGCAATCCTGGTTATTAATGATACAAAACTCTTTCTTGGCACTTGAAAAGGAAGTAAGTGAGTTGGTTAAGAAGCCGGATGTTGATGCAGAGTCTCTTGGTGCCTCAGTTGGTGAAAAAGTTTTTGCGACACTGAAATCTTTTTTTTTTGAAGATCTCATTTCTCAGATTTCAGTGTCGGTGGCTGACAAAGTTGAAGAAAGGGTCAGGGTGCTGGTTTCTGAAGTCTCTAAAGCAACAAATGACAAGGTTGACAAAGCTGTAACTGAAATGAAAAATTCTGTGTCAACTCTTGATAAACAAGTTCAGAACCAGTCAAAGCAACTGGATGAAATCCTGGCCCTGCTCAAGAAAACTCCTGAAGTTGTTACTCCTCCTCCCTCTAGTGCTCTATCTGATGAAGAACAGGGGTTACTGAAGGAAATCCTGGAGCATGAGAAGCTGAATCTGAACTCTACATTCAGATTAAGAGCTCAGTTTGCCACTATGTCGAAGGGAATTTCTGATAGTATTTCCCAGCAGAATTGGGAACCTCTGCAGGGCATGCAGAAGGCAATTGAATTATATGCAAGGATGCCTGCGGAGATTCCCAAAGGGGGAAGTGATGTGCCGATTGGGTTGCTGGCCAGCTCTCAAGAATTAATCGAAGCAACCAAGAGGACATCTGGATCTGAGGGGGAACAACTAAGGGTACAATCTGAACCTCAACCACCTGAACAAGCAAGGAAAGATAAAGGCAAAGCTAAGATGGTTGAGGAGCCAAAGAAAAAGGGGGCCAAGGACTCTGGCTTTGTGGTTGGTGAGAATGTGGATGAGCATGGTTATCCATTGCCAGACTTAGAAGCTGATCAGAAGAAGTTGGAAGCCCTTCAGAGACAAGTCTCCAATCAGTTCATAATGTGGAGAGAGACTCAAGAAAGAGATAGGGCCCAACACTTGGCAATGGGTACCATTGATTTGGTGGATGCTGCAGCTCTTGGTCTTACAAAAGAAAGATATCAGAAGATCAAGCATGACGCAAGAATGCAGAAGGCATTGGTGGATATGGCAGAGTATGAGTATGGGATGAAGTATTCTCCCTTAGAACAGAAACTGGACCATCTCACTTTCAAGATATCTATTGAAGATTTGATAAAGAATAGAAAGAAAGAGATGGAGATTAAAAAGAAAGAAATAATGTCCAGTGTTCTGAAAGCTGAAAAAGAAATCTGCAGGCCACCCCAGAAGCCCAAACTTACTGGCCCAAGGACTTCAAGGAAAAATGCTCGAGTCTCTACATTCATACCCATTTCCAAAGAAGTTGCTCAGGTAAAGGATAAACATGAGAAGGATCAGTATGATTACTACATGAAACACAGGTGTCATCCTGCAAAGATCCTGGATGTGCAAATTCTGAAGGAAGATGGTCTGAAGCTGTTCAATCTGATTGTAAAAAGAGAAGGTAGAACTGAAGAAGAGTATGAGCAAGTATCGGTGCATAAGTTTGGGTATTCTGAGCATAAGGAGATGATCAATGCGCTGAAGGGAAAACCGAAGTCTCATCTGAATGGCGCCTGGATGCTGAAGATCCAACAGAAAATGAAGGCCAAGGTTGAGATGGAGGAAAGACTATTTGGAAAGATCAGCTCTCCTAAGAGAAAAGCTACTGAAGGTCCTTCTGGCTCAAGGCCTGCGAAGAAGTAGTGTATCTCTTTGTAAATATTTGTACTTGTAAATATTTTTCATTTCATTTCATTTTTGTACTTGTAACTGAACAATCATCTCAGTATCTTCTATATAGTTGCAAGTTACATCATATTATTAGAAAATAGTTTAAGTTAGAAAACAAACAAGAAAATTTTTCTTAAGACATCGTGATCTATGAGATGTCCTTAGAAATATTTTTACAACTTAAACAAAAACTTGTATTTTTAGACTTACAAACTTGTATAGATAGAAGTCTAAAATACATGAACTATTTTAGAACAAATAGGGGGAATTTGTTAGGTCAAAAATCGACTAAGTATAATTTGAACTATTTTAGAACAAATATGGGGAATTTGTTAGGTCAAAAATCGACTAAGTATAATTTGTTCAAAATAGTTGAAGCTCAGTGAAGAAAGCTTGCTCAGGATTCTGAAGTCATTCAGAATATAGCTCACTGAAGCTTCACTTCAGATTCAGAATCAACCAACACTGAAGACGTTCAGACGGAAGTCAAAGACTGAAGACCGAGGAAGAAGATCATCTCAGAAGCAGAGCTCAGAGAAGATCTTACCTGAAGTTGAATCTGAAGAGGCTCAGTGAAAAAGTACTTACAACACTTTTTCACTGATTACGAGGAAAGTCTTTTTGCAGCTTTAACTACCTTTACCCGGTTAATTACTATCAACCTGGGATTGGGAAAGTTTTAGCAAAAAGGTTAGGAATAAAGTATGTCAAGTCACATCAAGAAACTTACATACTTTACCTTAAACAAGCATGTTATGGATTTGTCCCACGAATCCATCCAACCATATTTAGTACGGCATATTGCCATGTCATCAGGACATGTTTGCCTATAAATATAAGACTTCTCACACTTGCAATATTGCTTGGACCTTTGGCAATTGCAACGTGTGATATTACTCTAAGTAGTCTTACGAGTAATTCCTCGTCGCATAGATCATTTGTATTTCTGGGTTGTTTAGATACTTTCACAAGTGTGATTATCTTTGTTCCGCAACAACTCTTGTATTTCGTTTATAAGCAATAAATAAAATACATTGAAAAGTACATCTCGACTCATTGCCATAATACTTGATTATATTTAGTAATTTATATAGTTTCAAACAATTATATCTTATTACTCTTATCCATTATCTGGATCGTAATTCTAACTAGTCATATCTAGTTTCGATTTACTTGCCAGTCGGGTTACTTGATATAACTTGTGATTATTATTGTCTAACCTTATATCTTGTTATATCTTGATTTTGTGTACATCTTGTTAGGTGGACTTACATAGTGGCTAGCGGGTATTATACCCACAAAAATATAGATGGAACGTGGCAGGGAGGGGAAGTGCCCAGCCAATTTCAAATGGTGATTCATAATATCACTAAGTCTCATTTTCTCAAACCTCCCAATTCTTCCATTTACTTCAAATATATCAAAGGATTTCATGCAATTCATCCTCCTAAATCCAATTAATCAATTCAATCAAATAATAAGCAAAGCGAGGGCTTGTGGTGGTTTAGTGAGGGCCCGAAATTAACAAGGAAGAAAGAAAGAAAATCTGGAAATTTCAATTGAATTGTTGTTCTTGAGGTAAGGTTTCTCCAAATCATTTAATTACAAATTTTAGGGTTCTTGATTTTAAAATTAGGGTTCTTGGCTAGTAAAATTGAGAATTTTGGTATTTTGGGATAAGAACCCTAATGAAGTTATAAGAAGAAGCATGGGGTCAATGCATTTGAGTTTTGTAATGAACCCCATAGTAATAAACCTTTTTTTTTTGGCTGTTTGGCTAGAATTATATTATGAACATGAACATGGAATTTTGTGGAAATGTTTTGTGAAGCCAAACACCATAATGATAGAGTTTATGATGAATTCAAGTAGATGATTATGAAAGAGTTGAGTTTATGGAACTCATAGATATATATATATATATGTTGTATTATGTATAGGTGGTGAAGATCATCTAGTTGAGCCTTTAGCCATAGTATCCAATGGCCAAATTTAAGGTGAGTGTATATGCATATAATCATGTTCTTGTTAATAAAGGTCATAGGTGGGTAAATTCCTATGACCCATATGTTTGTTGAAAAATGAAGACTAGTAGGTGGGTAAATTCCTACTAGTCAAAATGTTGATTTGATGAATGAAAGCTAGTAGGTGGGTAAAGTCCTACTAGCATAATGTGATTTGGTTTATAAGAGCTAGTAGGTGGGTAAATTCCTACTAGCCAATTTGTTTGATTGATTGTGAGAACTAGTAGGTGGGTAAATTCCTACTAGTCAAATTGTTTGAAAGAGCTAGTAGGTGGGTAAATTCCTACTAGCCAAATTGTCCATGGCCATGTTGAAAATGAATTATGATGAATTCTATGCTTGTGATTGATATGAATGAAATGGCTATCATTTTATAGGCTATATGTGGTGCTTGATGCACATTGCTATGGTAACATGATTATGATTATATGTATATGCATTTACTAAGCGTTGCTTATGTTTTAGTTGTTTAACCCTTTTATAGGAGTTGATAGTAGCAAGAGCAAGGATTTGATCGAGTGAAATTAGATTTGAAGGTTTTGGCCATCTTGAAGGTTGGCATCTTAGGTAATTTGGGTAGAATAACCCATTTGTACATCTTGGCTCTTGATACAAGTCCTTTTTGGTAGCTTGTCATTTTGGTAAACTTGGTTTTGGTAAATTTGATATGTTTTATGAAGTTGGGTTATGTAAAAATCTGCACATGTTGGTTTGGAGGCATGAACCTTTGGTAACTCATTATAACTTGGATAATTTTTGACTAAATGGGTGGATGACCCGTAAAGTTTTAGAACGTTCTCTTGAATATTTGAAACCTTTTGTAATGTTAAGTAATGTGTTTATGATTTATTTGTATCAGGGAATGATAAAGAAAAGTTTGATTGTGAGTCGAAATGTTGAAAAACGTCAAAAATAGGGTTTTTGGTGTACAGCAGAGAGCACGTTTGTGTCAAAAATAGGGAAAAGTCATATCAAAGGAAAAAGTCATATCAAATAGTATGTGGGCTCCACCAACATATTAAAATGAAAATGGTTATGAGAGGGCACAAACATTAACCAACACAATTTATATATATATATAGAAAAGTTAGATTTGGAACCTTAAAAAAAGTAAGAACTTTTAGGAATCCTTTTGAATTAATCATGACCTTTAAAGATTTTAATTAATAGTAAGTAACTGCTCAGTGCCACCTTCCGTGAGTTTTAAGCCCCAATACCTCGACGGTGTATGGGGGAGGTTAAGATGTAGGCATACCTTACCTCTACCTAAGTAGAGAGGCTGCTTCCAGTATCTACCTAAATGGTAGAAAAGACCCTCCAACCTTTGCATGGGATGAGGATCGAACCCATAACCTCTGTTTCCAAAGGCAATGGTGTTTACCATTGATCCAACCATTTAATCAATGGCTAAAATAATTCATGGTATTATTGTAAATAATTAAAGGACAATTAATGTAAAATAGTGACAAAAGGGCATTGTAGGAATTATATAAGAAAAAAAACCGTCCATTATTTTTGCCACTAATATAGTCTTTCTAGATTTCAAAAACAAACATCCTAAAATATAAGATGCCTTCATCGCCGATCCACGTGTTCATTCATGTAATTTTTACCCAATAGCAATAGAAGGTAATCATGAATGAATGAATTGATTGATTCAATCGCCAACAATATCTTCGTTCGGTTTTTCATCTAAGCTTTATTAGTGTAATTCATCTGTGGGTAACATAAATTAATTTGAAGTGCGGGGGTAATTTAATCTTTAATCGAAGTCCAAAAATAGTCTCCTATCTTCTTCAAAGTCGACGACCGTTTCTCTTTTCTTTTTCGGCGGACATACATTATTATATATTCATTATGAGCATGTTATATGTATGCACATATGAGCATATGTTTTTTGTTTTTTGTTTTTTTTTTTTTTTGAACGGCAAAAAGAGACTTTTATTAATGAAAACGACCAACTAGCAAGATGCTAGATGTCGAAAAATACATTGTCTAGAGAAAGAAATAACCATACAACCACCTTCCGAATTAAAAACACATATGTACTCAAAGTACTCCTAGAGTCATAAAAGAATACGACAGCCATCAATCTAGACCAAAGCAAGAGGGTTAACCAACCAATCATCCCAACGGGTAACATTCTTCTTGTCACGACTTTTTATCCAGAGAAAAGAAACTGAAACCAAAGAGTTAAAAACATCCTCACTTGGCACCTTAGCGTTGGAATGACGAGTATCGTTCCGACTTTTCCAATGAGCCACCACCAACTGATTAATAGGGCCTGTAACCTGTAACGAGCTTTACTTGAAATATGCAGCTCCGAGCACCACTTAAGCATTTCTTCAGGAAGCAATTCGGGGATTTGGAGGTGTATCCACGCGCTAAATAGATTTCTAATTTCTGAAGTAAAGTGGCATAGCTGAAAAATATGTTTCGTATCTTCCACACCAGCTAAGCATTGTAGGCAACGAAAACTAGAAACATCCACTCCTCTTGCAAATAGATTAATACTAGTGGGGAGACAATTCCTACGAAGTCTCCAAAGAAAAAGATTGAGTTTTTTTTGTAGTAGCTTATTCCAAATAGCTTTGGGACACTTATTAGAACTCTGGAATCGAGCTTGATCGATCTTTATTCGAAGTTGAGCAACAGAGAAGTTTTTGTTACCATCAAGATTCCAAACCCATTTATCCACCAATTCGTTATCTAGGACATTCGGGAGTCTATTCACTAATTCCTGTAAGAGTTGAGACTCGCGATCAGTTCTCAAATCTCGTCGCCAATTCCAAATCCAGTGATCATTATGCCATCGTTCACTAATGGTGCAACTTTTATTAGTTTCAATAGCAAAGAGCCTAGGAAAACTAACCGCAAACGAGCTATCGCCACACCAAACATCAGTCCAGAAATGAGTAGTCTGGCCATTTCCAACACTTCGAGTAATGACGTTAGAAGTAATAGATGGAACTCCATGAATAGCCCGAGCCACAGCTGCAACGCGAGCCCACACGCCTTTATTTTTGAAAGAAAGGTTTTTGAAACAATCTCCTCCATGTATAGCCACAAGAACACATGCCCAGAGACTTTGAGGATTAGATAAAGCTCTCCATCTCCATTTGTATAACAAGGCATGGTTCATAGCATCTAGACTACCAAACCCCACGCCACCATCCTCTTTAGAAGTAGTCACATCTCCCCATTTTATCCAAGCGATTTTTCAATGATTAGGAGATCCACCCCAGAAAAAAGAAGATCTTATAGAATCAAGCAACTTGCTGATTTTCTTAGGCATACGAAACAAAGACATGAAATAAATACCTAACGAACCAAGGATTGAACTGATGAGCGTTGATCTCCCGCCAATTGATAACATACCTGCCTTCCACTTGGCTAATCTTTTTTGAAACTTAGACACAATAGGATCCCACAATTTGGCCCTCGCTGCACAACCTCCTATAGGAATGCCAAGATATTTAAACGGAAGGGATTCAGCTTTACATCCAATAATATTCGCGAAATGCTCCACCTCATAATTATGCACCCCGATGCCAATAATCGAAGACTTTTCAAAGTTTATCTTGAGACCAGAGACACAATGAAAAATATGAAATGCATCAGCAATCGTATCTAAGTTATCTTTCGACCATTCGCCAACCATCATAACATCATCTGCATAAAAAAGATGGGAGACGGAAACATTGTTAATGTTAACACATTTGAAAGCTCCAGATCTTACCAAATTGTTGATAGCAAAATGAAGGCCCTCCATAGCAATAATGAACAAGAAAGGAGACAAGGGATCGCCTTGTCGAAGCCCCTTATGAATAGAGAATTCATCCGTAGGACTACCATTAACCAAAACGGATGCCCGAGATGAAGAAAGACAAGCTCTAATCCAAGAGATCCAAACATTACCAAAACCCATAGCTTTAAGGATAGCAAACAGAAAATCCCATGATAGCGAGTCATAGGCCTTCGTGAAATCAATTTTGAATAGCATGAGCCTTTTCTTGCGAGCTTTGTACCAGTCAATAATCTCATTGAGTAGAAGTGGGCCATCAAGAATCTGTCTACCTTTGATGTACGTTGTTTGTTGAGGACTTATAACAGAATCAATAATCTTAGCAAGACGGAGGGCTAATAATTTTGCAATGATCTTATCCTGCAAGCCGATGAGGCTGATAGGTTGAAAGTCAGAAATAGTAATCGGGTTGATAACTTTAGGAATCAAAGTGATGAATGAGGAGTTACAACCCATGGGGATGGCAGCTTTGTTTTGAAATTCAGATATCATATTGAAGACATCATCTTTCATAATTTCCCAATGTTTTTTTAGGAGAGCAAATGAAAATCCATCGGGACCGGGAGCTTTGTCTCCACCACAACTCCACACGGCATTCTTGATTTCATCCATAGAAAAGTCCGCTTCAAGACAGATAGCTTGAATGAAAGAAATAGTTTTAAATTGAGGCTCAATAAAAGAAAACGGAATCCCTTCAAATCTTTTAAATTTGTTTTCATAGTGTTCCTGGAAGCTCTTTTTAATCTCCAAAGGGGTATCGATCCATTCCCCGTTGACCTTAATACCTTTTAATGATCCCATACGCCTTTTGTGATTAATAATAGCATGGAAGAATTTAGAGTTTTCATCCCCTTCGATGCTCCACTTAATCTTAGCTTTTTGTATCAAGTCGCTATTATTCCTTTGTTCAAGCGAGTGAAGCTCTAGCACCAGCGATTTTCTTTTGTTGTGTAAACCAACAGAGCTCCCGAGCCTACTGATTTGGATATCCACAGCGGCGATTTCAGAGGTAATAACATCTTTGTTTCGAACAGACATATTATCCTTACGCCAAGATTTAACATCGGATTTAAGCCTTTGTAACTTTTCTTTAAGAATCAAGAAGGAGTTGGAGTTCTGGCACTGTTTGCTCCAACTTGATAAAAGAATACTATGAAATTCCTCGATGTCTAACCAAGAATTGAAGAACTTGAAAGGAGTAGGCCCGAAATCAATATGTTTCTGACAGAGGAGAAGCGGACGATGGTCCGACAATATATCATCAAGGGCCACAAGATGTAAATTTGGATTGGCATCCAAGAATTGCTTATTCACCAAAAAATGATCAATACGACTTGCTTTGGATCCATCAAGCGACACTCTTGTAAACTTATGTCTCCCCAATGGTAAATCAACAAGATTACCGGCATCTAAAAAGAGATTAAAATTAATGGCATTAGAACTGCAAAACACAGAGCCTAATCTATCCTCATGGTGTCTAACAGAGTTGAAATCTCCGCAAAAAAGATATTGCCCCGGGTTACCCTCCATAAAACCTAAGATTTTTTCCCAAAGCTCGATCTTATCGCGTTCCAATTGAGATGCGTAAACCTTCACCATATAACATGTAATGTCACTCGCCAGCCATTTACCATGAATAATGATAAATCTTTCATACACATGATCCGCTATCTTACGAAAGTTCGATGGATCCCAAATACAAACCAAACCACCCGAATGGCCTCTAGATAATGATTCCACATATTCAAACTGAAAATTTCCCCAAAGACTCTTGATGCGAACAACATCAGAAACCGGCATCATGGTTTCCTGAACAGCAAGAAAATTAACATGATTTTTATTGAGAATACCTCGCAACTTTTGACGTTTCTTTTCAAGCCCGGTACCACACAAGTTAATAGATAAGACATTCATTGAAGACCATCGGCATCACTAATCCTCTTCATAGATTTTTCAACTTCAGATGATTCCCCTGCAAACTTAAATCCCATTTTGTTGCTCATCTCAGCTGAGTTGTGACATTTAGGTTGCAAGTTACTAGAACCCAAAGATAAAATAGAATCTGTTGAATTCATGTAATGGGTTTTAGTCACAGAATCCTCCGACATAAACTTCTCTTTTTCCTTCTCCACGTCCAGGAACTGTCCTTTGATAAAACCAGGTGCACCTGACGACTCAGAGCTGCCTAACGAATGACCAGATGGGGGGCAAGATCTCCCCCTCTTACGACTGAGAACATTTTTCGCTATAATACGGTCTAGAGAAAATAGATCTTCGTCGATGAATTTATTGATACGATCTTGATTACTTTCTTGTGTCACCGATTTCGCAAGTTTACAAGTAGCCTCTTCATTAAAACCATCTTGGACATTATTTTTAGATATCAGATCTAGTGTATTGCATTTGTTGTCATTGACGCCACTGCCTTGATTAGTATTTTTTGCCGTAAAGTCACCAAGATGCTCCGCCTTGCAGAGAGAAGACTCCACTGATTTGTCCTTGCAAAGATTTGAATCAAAAGTTTGGCTGTTGTTATCTTCCTCATCCGAACAACTTGCGTCCGCTGAATTTATAGATTGATCAGAATCACTAGATGAATAATCATTCCTAGCTTTCAGTATCTTAGGTTCCCAAACTGCATATTCTCTAATCCAAATGTCATAGGGCTTATTATCCATATTGACCGTCACTTCTTCGAAAATAAACTTAGGGGATCGGGTAAGAACACAAACTTTACACATAGAATAGGCCTCTTCCCAGTCATTAGCGAAAAAAATACATTTACCCCAAACGTCTAAAATATCTTGTAAAGTCGCGTCTTTCCATGCCCCATATGGAAGACCCGATATCTCCACCAACACCAACCTTTCATCAGGGACAAATGAATTACAAGGAGTCTTAAAAGCACGAAACCTCCAACATGAGAAATCACAAAATCAGAGAATCCCTCTACTTGTAGCCATTGACCTATCAAGGGTATATTACTAGCATCCCTAACTTTAACAAGAATAGATCGAGACGACTTATCAGAAGTATCATTAAAGCTAGAGACGTTAATGCATCTCCGGGACTTAGGGATAGCAGGGATATTACCATTAAACGGTATATCAATACCAGAGTTATTGACAGATGTGCCTGTGCCGCCAGCTACAACATCAGCATAGGTCTTGTGTGTAGCCTTCTTCCCGTCCGTTTTAATAGGTTGTTGCATAGAAAAACTTTTTCTCTCCATCGCTGGCTTCTGGTGTGGGACCACTTTACGAAGTCCAGTGTTACGACTGTATTTCACGACATCTGCATACAATAGAAAATTTCCGAACCAAATAGATCTGAGTTTCTCCAATAATTCCTTCGCATTAGCGACTTTAATGAAACGAACAAACCCGAAACGTTTCCTCGCCTTGGACAATCGGTTGGGGATATAGACGTCAACTACCGCCCCAATCTTTAGACACCTATCCCATATGTCTTTCGCTGTGATATACTTTGGAAAATTAGTGAAGAAAAAGGACATAGACATGCGATCTAGGATGCTAGGTTTAGAACTAGGGTTTTTCGTATTTTCACGTTCTTGCCCGTGTTGGTTGTTAGATCCCCCCATGAGTAACTCGATGACTTATTCTTTCTCTTCTGAACCTTTTGCCAATCTCCGTCATGATCTTGGTGTACATCTTGATCAAATTCTTCTTTTGAAGCCATACCAGACTTATGAGCATATGTATGCACGTATATTGGAAACAATATGTTTTATGATATTAGTTAGTGATCACATGTGCATCAGTTGCATGAACATATATGTTTTATGAGATTAGTTAGTGATCACATGTGCATTAGTCACATGAACATATGTATGCAAGTATATTGGATATAAAAATATTTTATGATATTAGTTATTGATTACATGTGCATTAGCCACATGAACATATATGTTTTATGAGATTAGTTAGTGATCACATGTGCATTACTCACATAAACATATGTATGCAAGTATCTTGGATATAAATGTTTTATGGAATTTGTCTACTAAAACTTAATAAAAAAGCTGCTTGGTGTTTGGTAAACGATGCTTTATAATGATTTAGAGTTAGTATTGTTCATAAAAAGGATTTAGTATAACGCTTAAGTAATCGATTCGAAAATTATAATAAGTTATAAATTATTTTATTTGGATCATTTAAGGTATTGTTATATAACCATAAAGTATGTAGTCAATGTGTAAATGATGTATATTTATCATAAAATATAAGGGTGAACCTTTAATATATAAAGGTACTGTTATAATGCACGTTAATTACAAGGCTGTATTTAACATTTTCTATATATAAATTCTTAAGTTGTATAACTGAATTTGTATTAAAACATATGTAAGTTTGTATATAAATCTCATTAGATGGGTACCCGCGCAATGCGGCGGCGGTGGCGGCAACATGGCCGTACAGATAACGATATGGTTATTAATCTAAAAGTAATTGACGTAAATGGTAGTGTAGTTATTTTATGGTTGAGGTTGTATCTTTTGTAAATAAAAATATTATAGAGATATTAGGTTGAGATATTTAAATTAATTAATAAAGAAGATAGATGGTTTGTAAATATGGGTGTAAAATACTTTAGGAATATATTTGGTAGATTTAGTATGTGAGTTAGGAATGTGTTAAAATTTAGGGTAATTTGGGTATTTTAAAGGTAGAGAGTTGAAATGAGAGGAGTGTAGTTTGTTTATTAATATAATATAGATATAGATAATTCAATTTTTATAGAATTAATCCTTCTATCATATGTGAAGGGATCAAGTGAGAACCAACATATATGGTGAGAACCGTGAGAACCATTGAAAAATCTTCTCTAAGGGCTTTTCCCTTAGAATTAAGGGCTACGCCCGTACTGTAACAACCGTCACGATCTCTTGGATCGCCGCCCATCAAATCCATATCATTCTCATATGCGTCCGGTAACAACCCTTTTAGAACGGATGTAGGGCAACGCCCGTACCGTATACATACGTTTTTTTAACACGTAACCCATATGATTTTTTTTTAAAAAAAAAAATTTATTTTATTTTTTGTTTTGGAATGGGTTTTGTTAAAAGAAAATAGAAAACAAAAAAAAGTTTCAAAAAAAGAAAAATTAAATTTAAAAAAATAAAAAATCACACAAAAAAAAGAAAGAGAGAGAAAACTAGTGGTTCTCACGGTTCTCTTCAGATCTGTGGTTCTCACGTTAACCCACTCTCTATCATATACTTAAATGTTGCCATTCTTTTTTATAGATATTGTGGTTCATGGCAGATATCCATATGTGTCTACTTATAAATGCTTTGTTTTATGCAATAATGCCGTGTTTTTTTTTTCTTTTCTTTTGTAAAAGATGGATGTCTATTTTTATTTTTAAAACCGATGGTATTTTTGTGGCCAAAATAACTAGATATGAGCTATTAAAATTAGGGGTGCTTGGTTGGTTGGGTATATTAAGAGGTAAAGAATGTGATTGATTATCTTTAATAGTGCTTGGTTTGTTATACACTAAGTAATTATTACCCATTACTATATAATAAATTATTCTCCATTAAATTAGGGGTAATAAAACTAGGTAATGACTAACCTACTAATTAACCATATTTTATGTAACCTCCGAATTATCACCCTCACTTTAATACAGTTGTAACTTCTTAATGATTATTATATATTTTAAAATATCCAATATATATTCTAATCATGATGAAAACTAACTATGTACGTGTATAATATAGTTTAGTTAAAGTCATAATTAAATATAATTACTATAATATTTTAACATTAATGCAACATTCATAAAAAATCGAAAAGCATGTTTTTTATATATATATATATAATCGGAAACATTAGCATTTCATAAATATTCTTTAGATAAACAATTTAATTTATTAATTTATTAATTTTTCTTTGAACAACAACAATATAATTTAGTTAACTAGCTTTTAATTGATACATTTATGATTTATCTATCAAGCAACATTAATACTAAGGAATGCTCATTATATTCTTTATTATTCTTTTTGCCTTTTTCATTATCATTCCTTAACTTGAACCAAGCACCCCTTAACTAAATATGAGATAAATCAAAATAGAAAAAAGTCAAACGTATTCTATCGAATTTAATTAAAGCATGAAAAAGTTATTTAAAATGATGATATTTTTAAATTTTTAAGGAGGTTAATGTAGGCAATTTACTACATGAAGTTGAAGTTGTAGGGAATATATCCCCTTTAAAATAAGGTTGGACTGTAAGATGTTTAATGGGCTATTTAATTGGAAAGTACTTCAACTTGTCACGAATGTCTTTTATGGAACCATACTTTTAAAATGTCTATTCAGGGGAATGAAACTGGATAAAACTTCTCTTTAAGGTCCGCGATCAGGTAATCGGTAAACTTCATTTTTGAATTTTATTTTCCATTTACTTTTTGCCTAAAAGTATATTCCATATCATATAATATTATCAAATTATTTTCCATCTCATATTATCATCATCATCTATCTATATTCACACAAAAATAGATCTAAAAACAATCTGGGGGTAAATGTTGATCACATGAAAACATATTTCATTATCTTCACTTAAACTTGTACATTTTAGATTCTAGTAAAGATAAGTCACTACCAATAATCGGATGAAAAGAATTATAAATCTAGTAAAAAACCAAAAGTAATTTTTGGAGAATGAACTTTGCAAATCAAATCACTTTATTCTTACTAGCTATACCATTTGCTCGTTTGTAACATATTATGACTTATCGGCTATCTTTACCACCCACCGACATCCATCTCCACCACCATACTGCCGGCCATCTCCACCACCACATAATCGGCAGCCGCCGTCACTCTTCTCTCTCTCTCATAGTTGTCACTTCGTTGTGAATATAGATTTGTATATCTATGTATACATACATACATATATATATCTACCACCACAAGCTGGCGACCACCGCAACACAACCTTGTCTCTCTTTTTCTTTCGCAACTTTCAGGCGCATGGATGGTTCACTCGGTTGCGGGCGGATCCAATTAGTTTTGTAAAGATGATTGCTTTTTATTACTCACATGAGGATGGAGGTTATTTAAGTAGCATTTTCCTGTTTTTTCAGCAAGTTGAGCGGCAGTTCGGCGGTGGAGGTGGCCGGAATCAAAAGAGAGAGAGAAGGAGACGAGTGTATGTTGCAAGTGTTGTATGCGTATGTTGAATACATTTGTATGTATAAACCTAAGAAACTTGATAGTGAAGATTTTTAATTCTAGGGTTTAGAAAGGGAAATGGGTTTGAAGGATGGGATGAGAGAGTGTGTTTAATATTATTTTTTTAATGTTTTATTTTTATATGTAATAAGGAAAAAAAAGTGTGTGGGGCCGTGCATTATGAACACGTGGAAGCTAAAATGGCATGTGACCGGGTACACGTCAGCCTTCATCCGGTACAGACCTTAAAAAGAAGATTTATCCAGTTTCGTTCCCACGAATAGACATTTTAAAAAATGGTCCTATAAAAGACATTCGAGACAAGTTGAAATACTTTTCAATTAAATAGCCCATATTTAATTGATTATAGGGTAAATTACACATTTGGTACCTGACGAATACACCAAATTTCACAATTCATATCTAATTGCAAAAACTTACATGAGTCATACCCATGGTTTGCAATTTTGCACAATTGATATACCTACGTCTAACGGGCGTGGACAGATCGTTAAGTCAGGTCACGTGTCGCTCATGTGAAGGGGTAAATTACCTTTTTATCCTTATGTGCAGGTTTATTTCGTTATCATACCCTTTATATATATTTTCCCCTCTTTCTTTTTCTTATTCCTCTCCCCCAACCCCCCCCCCCCCCCTTTTTTCCTCACAAATCAAAATTAGGGTTTCACCCCCAAATCCAATCAAATACTATGGTCATTTGTTGGTGTGGAAGAAAAGCCAATGTACGAACTTCATGGACTGATGCTAACCCGGGACGACGTTTTGACTGTTGCCCACAAAAGGTGTAGTACTTTACTTGATTTTTTCCGTATTTAAATGTTCATTTTTTTTTGGGTTACAGGGTTCAAATTGTAGATTTATAGGTTAGGTTGATCCAGCCATGTGTCCTCGTTCAATTGATATTATACCTGAGTTATTGAGGTCCAACAATGTGGTTGATTCGAAATTGAAAGCAAGTGAGAGTCAAGTCAGAACACTGAAGTTGTATTTGGTGAAAAGTTAGATATTCTTCTTGCTAGTCATCTTCATTGTAACAAGTTGAATGTAAACTGGAGATGCTTGGACTTTTTTGCTAATTAACTTGTAATATTCTATCAGATGGTATGAATATTCATATGATGTAGAAATCTTTTGTATGAATATTCAAGTCTGTACACTAGTTTGACTAATACTGAAAAGTTGGTATATTTGCTTTTCATGAAATTGGTTGTGTAATAGTTTTGTGACATGTATATATAATTTTTTTGCATATCTGTTCATGGAATTCTAGCAGTTTTGTGACATTATATCATCATAGCATTCAACAAAAATAGGTTAAGCATAAAGTCTAGACATACCATTCAAGTTTTGGCCATAGAAAGCCAACACAAAAGACTACATAGTTTTGACCATACCATCCAAAGTTACATCAAAAGACAAGTAATACAGACATTGCTTAATAAAAGTCTTAACATTATTACATAGTCCTAATCAAACACCATTGCATCATTTTCGGTTAGGCCTGGTCCATGAAGAACTTTGGCAAGTCTTTGCCTGAGAATCCTTTGACTTTTGCCTCTAACCTTCTTAACAAGTTTTTTAACTTGACTGTTTCCTGCTAGTTGACTGCTTCCTACTAGTTGACTGCTTCCTGCAACTTGACTGGTTCCACCAACTTGACTGCCTCCACCACCTTCAGTATGGATGTTGCCACCAGCTTGAGTTCGTTCACCTCCCTGTCTGCCTAAACCAGTTTGTGTTTGCTTGGTTTTACCAGTTTGACTCTGCCTATTGACACCACCTTCACTTGGCACACCTTGTTGACTGCCAATACTTTGCTTACTTTAAGTTTGTGTTTGCTTGCTTTTACCAGTTTGTGTTTGCTTTGTTTGAGCAGGCTGACTTTTCCTTATTTTACCAGTTTGACTTTACCTGTTGACACCACCTTGACTTGCCACACCTAATTGACTGCCTAAACCTTGACTGCTTTCACCACCTTGACCTTTACATGTCCTTGAATTGTGCCCCCACATGTCTTGCATTCTCCAAATTTAATTTTCCTAGAAAATTTTCCATCTCTAACCAAGGGTTCATCCTCATATAATCCTCTTGTTCTCTTCTTTTTGAGTCTGCCCACTGGATTATGATGAACTGGAGGTATTAGCTTGATTGGACAAGTGAATCTAGTCCATGTGGATGTCCCATTAACTGGATTAACTTTGTGTGTATAAGCCTCCTTTCAAGTATCCAACCAGTAACTTCTATGTGCCCTCTATTCAAGTATACCCCCCTTCTTTGTCAGTTTGAAGATGCACCA
Organism: Erigeron canadensis; assembly: GCF_010389155.1. NCBI lineage: Eukaryota > Viridiplantae > Streptophyta > Magnoliopsida > Asterales > Asteraceae > Erigeron > Erigeron canadensis. The sequence continues at coordinate 20,097,549 of NC_057763.1, forward strand.
ATTGGTTGCCACAACATGTTTGCAGGGAAAGCCAGTTAATTCCCATTTTCTAAAACTGCACACCATATGCTCTACATCTACAACACATTGGTCTCCCCAAGGTACACTCACCTGGTATTTAACACCATCATTCCATAAAACTTGCACTCATTTGCTTCCTGCTTTGTTACATTCATTGTATTGTTGTTGGTGTTAATGGACCCTTTGACTTATCAATAACCTTTTGTACAAGCACAATTCTTTTCATGAGGTAACCCCTAATGAAATCTACACAAGCTATTATGGGCTTCTCTCTAGCACCTACCAGTTCCTTATTTAAACACTCGCACAGATTATTAAGCAACATATCAGACTTACATTTACCAGAAAAGTGTGACCTGGCCCAGTGTTATGGATCAATTTTAGACAACCAGTTGTATGCATCCACGTCCATCAACTTGAACTGTTCCATTGCTGTTGCAAATTGAGGTTTTGTAGTTGCAGTTGCACATCTCCACAAATGGTATTTATATGCCCTTCCTCTACAATGCAATTTCATGTTTTCATGAATATGTTTCAAGCAATACCGTGTTCAGCAGAAGGGAACACATTGTTTATTGCTTGAGTTAAACCCTACAATACAAACAGAATGAAGTCAATTGTTTTTTAATTAAAGCTTTAAATTAAAAAAACTTGAAATAAGATAAGAATTTACCTTTTGTCTGTCTATAATGAAAGTGAAGTTTGAATTACCTTGCAAATCAAGATCATCCCCTAGATAATCCATAAACCATGTCCAGGATTCCCTATTTTCTGCTTCAACAACTGCATATCCCATTGGATAGATGCCATTATTTGAATCCACCACTACAGTTGTCAAAACCTGACCTGGGTAAGGACCCTTCATGAAAGCGCCATCCAACCCAATCAACTCCCCGCCACAAGCTTTGAACCATGCTTTTAGAGATCCCAGACAAATGTATATCCTCTTGAACTGCCTTGTTTTGTCATTTAGGTTATGTGTACGCTCTACTTCTATTTTGCAGTGGTACCAGGATTTTGTAGCTTCAACTCCTCACAATAATCTCTAAGCAATGCATACTGACTATGATAATCACCCTTGTAGTCTATGTTTGCCTGTTGTTTAGCCCTAAAAGCCTTCATCCAAGAGACACTGACTTGTAAATTCTGTTCAAGTTCTTCTTAAAGTGCCCTTGTAGGAATACCTGGATTCCTGTTGATCTATTGTCTGATTTTTCTTGACATGTACTTAGATGTACAATGCTTTATCTCCCTGGATTGCAAAGAAGAGTGTGTACCCTTAAAGGTCTTTATCATCCATGTTTTTTGGTCAGGCAGTTTACTACAATGCAAAACTCAATTAAGGACATATATTATTGGAATCCTTGCAAGTGGATAAGCATTTTGTAATGGATCAGCTGGTTGTTTCCCTTTATTTGTAGGCCCAATTGGTTGTTTGGATGGGCCATTATAATGCCCAACAGCTGTTGGGACCATACCATGACATACTGCCCTCACTCTCCTTTTATACACCATCACATACTGCCCTCACTCTCCTTTTATCATTAAACACTAATTTAATGCATCTCCTATTCTCAACTGAATATACCTTAATAAGTTCCTTCAATTCTAATGAATCACCAAACACTTGAGAAAGATAGAATGGAGCATTATCACTAGCAACTAATTGTTGTTCATTTCTCAACTTTCTCAACAACCTATCATTATTCCTATCAATGTCATTAGCATCAATATCACTTCCACTATCAAAGTATTCATTGTTTATTACTTCAAGTTCATTATCACCATTAGGAGGATGAATCTGGTTATTCAATACATTTTCACCAATACCTTATTGAGACAAATTTAACATGTAACCTGACATGTCCACATTCACATCAGTCAGCACATTATCATCCTCTACAAGCACTTCATCATCACGCTCTTTATCTTGCCCTCCATGATCATCCTCATTCTCATATTCATTCTACTCACCTTCATTCTCCTCACTTTCACTATCCACACCTTCACTATCCACACCTTCAGTATCTTGTTTTTCCCTCTCAGTCTCACTTTCTAGTACTAACCTCCTAGCTAGTTCTTTGTTTGTTAACTCTCTAACAGTTTTTCTAGCAGTTTGTTTGCTTATTCTAGGAGAAGCAGGCGTAGTCTGTTTGGTAAGGCTAGGAGAGGCAACTGCTAGTTGTTTGGTAAGTCTAGGAGAAACAACAAGCAACTTGTCCATGTGATGTTCAACAATCACATTTATGCATTTACACACACCAGAAATATATTGAATCATGCTTTCTAAATCATCATCAGAGTAAATTGGAAGACCTCCCAAGGTAAAGGAACAACAAGGTTTAATGAACTCATAAGACTTAATCATACTTTAAGTATAACCCAGATTTCTCATTATAACATTCAGTTCAACCTAAGAAAAAGTTTTCAAGTCCACATAATCGACATAAGTGGTCATACTATTATATGTGCATATGAAATTTTCCTCTACAACCCTACCTCCATGATGAACGTTTAGTGTACACATGGTAGGTTGTCCATCTACAAATAATTATATAAATACATCTATTAAATACATAATATATAAAAAAAATTTAACAAAAAGGAAGATCGTATCAAAAGTTGCGTTTTTACCATAAATTTCCGCAAGATCGTATTCTAGTGCTTTCCTTGGACGAATTTTCCAACCAGGCATTTTTTTTATTTAGGGTTTATTTTAGGTATGAAATTAGGAAATGAAGATATAATCGGGTATATATTGGGAACAAGCATGGAGGTGGGGGCTGCTTTTGGTGTAATATACAAGTTTACCCCTTCACGTGAGCGGCACGTGACCTGACTTAACGATCCGTCCACGCCCGTTAAACGTAGGTATGTCTATTGTGCAAAATTGCAAACCATGGATATGACTCAGGTAATTTTTTTGCAATTATGTATGAATTGTTAAATAATTATGTTGTAAATTATTTCATTAAAGGTATTATAAGTATATTAGGTAGAGATGTAAATTATTTCATTAAAGCTATTATAGGTATTTTATGAATACTTTTATGAATAGAGTCCGGTTCGAATCATAAGTCCTGGTTAAGTTACTTATGTGTATCCTATTGAAAATGCTAATGATTTTGAAGCTAACTTTAAAATTAAACCTATTTTTTCATTCAAAAGATAAAAATAGAAAGAGGTTTATATTCATTTTCTTTAGGGTAATGCTAATGGAAGCCCTTTAGGCTCTAAATAACAATCCTAATTATGTTAAATTTTATTAAATATAAATCAAGGATATCGTTCATTAATTGCTTATGACTCATCAACAATTAACTCCTATTTTAATTTACTCTCATATTTTATTCCATTATTATTTATTAATTAACAAGTCAAACAATTAAAAATCTTAAAACAATATATTACATTATTATTTCTCTAACATTTCATTTCATTATAAATATATTATGTGTGTATTGCTATATCTGCAACTCAATGTAATATATCCATTATTTTTGTTATACTCAATGTACATATCCATTTGACTTTTGTGTCATAAATAAATGTTACTTTGCATCTCTTATTTATTTTGTGTCATAAAAAATTGTTACATATCCATACCATGTTGCTCTTATTTCGTCTTTTCATTTATTTTGTATTACGGTTTATACTTTGCTTTATACACTTTTTTTTATTTACATGTTAAAACTTTGTTTCATTTTTTTATGCAGTAGTGTACACAAATACCGCTAATCATATCACAGATTATGTTTTTAATCTATTCTAGTTATGATAGTTTATAAATGATATGATTTTGCTAGTTTGTAAAAGAAGTAGTCGACAACATGTACTATATGATTAAAAACTAAAAGTTGGAAGGAAAAAAAAAAAAACCATTCAGGAGGGTTAATTTGAAGTCTACGGCTAAACATGATTCAAAAATGAAAACAAATAATTTATTAGTTATAAGCAATTATTGAATGAAATTCTTGATCAATATTTAACTAAAGTTAACATAAAAAAAATTGTTATCTAGAACCTAAAGGGCTTTCATTAGCATTACCCTTTTCTTTATATATATATTATTTATGGAAAATGCTAAATACAGCCCTTAGGGCTGTATTAAACGTGCATAAAAAAACTTGTACCTTCCATATTAAAAGCTCGTCCCCTGATTTTCATAGTAAATATACAAACAATTTATGCACCTTAAACACAGCCCTAAGGGCTGTATTTAGCAAACCTCATTATTTATTTAGGTTTCATTTATACAACTAGTTCGGAATTGATATTTTCACCCCATTTTTATTATCAGCGACACATATTTTTAAGAAAATTATCAAAACATGACCCTACAAATAATAAATTTAATAAATGTCATCATGAATTTAGTAAAATTCATCTACACGAGGGTTTTAAAACCTGTGCTATGCACGTCGTGTTTTAAATATATTGTTTGCATGTATTTTATTGCCAAATTTTAAATAGCTAATGAAATTCATTTCACGAAATCATGTTATTCATCAACTTATAAATAAAAAAACAACATAACATCAATAAGTAGAAAAGAAATATAAAAGTTTCAAGCAAAATAACTTGGTTGTTTCATAGAGATTCGAAAGTCCTTAAAATTAAGCAAATCAAGTGTTTTAATTATTCTAAATCTATTAGCATTCAAAACAATTCATTAGACAAGATATAAGAGAATGATACGGGGGTAATACATGTATAATTCATGTTATCGCGTCCACTTAGTTACATAGACACATACATACATACATACATACATACATACATACATACATACATACATACATATTAAATTTGTATATGATGCGATAATAAACATAAGAGTGCATAACTCTTTTCAGTCTAGACATTAGATATCTGCCCAAAGCTGCTGCAGCATGTCATTGGCTTGAAGCATCCCAAATTCAACATCTTTTTTCCCATTTCCTTGATTAGCAAAACAAAAGAAAATATATTAGAGTACAATGAGCATACCTCGTAAAAAAAATGTGATATTAACCACATACGTGTAATTGAACATCAATAAAGTTTCACAAAGCTCAAAATTTGAGTTAAAACCACATATTTCTTATACGGTTGATTTCAAGAATATGAGTTTTTATGATAGTGCAGCCTATGACAAATGCGGGTAGATTAGTCATGCCTTTGTAGCACTCATGTGTCAATTCATGTCTCTTTTGTATGCTAGAGTTAAACTAAAAATTAGTCGGATAAAAGAAACGTACCAGGTGGGTCTAGGGGGTCGAAAGTAAGTCAAACTGTTCAGCAAGTAATCAATGACCCAATATTTTCAAAGAATGGAAAACCAGATAAGGCACAAGTAAAGATGTCAAAACTGGATGGTGAATAGTTGCGACTATATCAACGGCCAAAAGCTCAACTTGTGAAAGTTTTCCATGGTCACGAAGTTGTATGTACTGATAGAACAACTATGATGGGTCTAAAACAAATTATGGTAAATAGGGCACATAAATAAGTAATTGTAGCTTTGTTGTAAATAAATAACATACGACCAAGAAATTAAGATTAACTAATATTGACCATACAGAAAATAAGCAGGGAATACATAAGAAAAAACTAAAAATATATTCTATTAGGAGAGAAGTCTATCTGGAAACCAAAGATTGATATCCAAAATACAAACCTGAACTGAAAATATCTTTGCAAATTCAAACAAATTTTCACATTAATGCTACCATTAATGTCTTTATTCCTTTATGTATTTACTTATTCAGTTATTTGAAAGACAACCAAACACCATCACCTATAATACGACTTTGTTTCGGCTGGGACTTGAACCCTCGACTACTTAGTTGAGGAGGACCTTAAATACACCTAATACTGCTTGGCCAAAGGCCAGTTGGTAATTTCATGTTCCAAAATAAATGGTGAATAAACAGTTTATAATGGAATATATGTACCTGAAGGTCCATGACACTTTCAAGCGTTGTAATTTGTGCTTCGCAATCTTCGATTAGAGAGACAGCTACTGTAAGCGGTAATTTATGCACATTTACAGCTAATTCATACCTCGAAAAGTGTCATTAACCCAAAGGAGGAAACTTTATGTACAGATCGTTAGGGTCTTACTTGTATATGCATCACCTTGTGAAATTACCAGCAAGATTTGCAAAACGCATTTGATAGAGTCAAGGCAGATTAAACACTTTTCCCTCCACCTGACATGACTTCTCCCAATAGCAACTTAGAAAAACTTTCTTTCATCTGTTCCAAATCAACAAAACTCAAAATCTATCTTTAATAAGATGATTTCTATATATATTTGAACAACGGTGAACTAAGTTGTAACCTACTGAATCAATTTCATGGAATATCTATCCATACTTGGAGTTCAATTCATCAAGCATATCTTACACAAATCAGTTAACATCTGAAAGCCTCCCATTGCAATTACATTTGGCAAAGATTTATTAGAACCTTTCGACTTCCTTACAAATAAAAGATGAGGAAAGTCAGCAGCAAACTCCCTTTCCAGCATGTATGCCGATCAAACTTTTGTATTCAGAAGCTACAGTGTGAGTATCAAGTTCTAAATCATTTGGTAGTCATCTGAACAATCATCCTGCAAGGACAAAGTTAGTTGTCAAGGAACCCACATGACCTTCACATTAACTGAAGTTGATATAAGAAGGTGATATTAGAGTTAGAAACTTACAGGTCAAATAGATAATATAAGCTAAAAATGAAATGGCAGAAGCAGGTCAATATAACAACATTGTGCTAAACTTACAGTAATAGTGAAAAATCTTACCCATTTGGACCAAGAAATAGGCATATCCAAAAGTTCCCATCACTATGGTAGAGGACACATGAGTTTCTACTTTAGAACTCGAAAGTAATCTTAGCAAGCCCAAAACTAGCAACCTAAGAACTCAATTCAACCAAATAAATGCATCGTGGACACCAAAAAGGGACATATATATATATATATAAACTTTCCTTATATATACACTATTCAATAAACCTCCCCATTCTCAAAAAAACCTCTAGGTTTTCCTATTTCGCCACTCAACTTCATACACTCCATTTAACATTTCCACTTATACCTTAATAACCCTTAATGTAATAATTTACAACATAGATCTCTCATCCCTTTAAATAAATACACTACCCCCTTTTACAACGGTTACTTTTACATTAATTACCACACGACGACTGACGCCCCCACCACCACTCGTCATCACCGCCACATCGTGCAAGCATGAGTCTACATTGCTTCAAAAGTGTAATTTAACTACTAATATTTCGTATCGAAATACTGGAACCATGATACACCTCGTCAATTTTACATGAGTGCTATCATTGAAAAATACCTGAACAGAATATCCTAAGACGTGTTTTGGGTCAAACTGGCCTGCAAGCAACCTACCCCACCCATCCGCTATGCCACCTCTAGTAGTGTAGTTCAAATCATCACACTTATGTGTTATGCCAAAAGAGATGGGCAAAAAGATACCCTTACCATCATTTAACATGTCGTTCCTTGAAGCAAGTCACTATAAGCAAACACCACTGGAGATCAAACTCACCTGTCAATTCATCTCTCATAAACACAAAACAATTCTACACGAAAAAACCTCTTGTTATTTAATTACTTTGAGAAGCTTAAAGTTTAAAAATTTGTACAAACTTATCTCAAACTAAAAAGACTAAGATATATACATGTTTTGTGGTTCTTTCATCATTATTTAACATGCCGTTTCTTGAAGCAAGTCACTATAAGCAAACACCACTGGAGCATCAAGCTTACCTGTCAATTCCTCTCTCATAATTACAAAACATATCTAAACTTTGGTTCCTTTATTACTTAAAGATAAACTTAAAAAAATGTATGCCCAAATCCAATGAACTAAATTATAACGTATAGACATATATGAGGGATCTTGTGAAACTAATAAAGTAAAAAAAAAAAAGCCTACCTGGAACTTGCTTCATTATTCGACCTGACCATTTCATAAATATTTGACTTGCCTGTTTTGCCAAAATCAACAAATAAAAGATGAAAACCGTAGTATAATCAACCTAATGCAACTAACCAAAAATACACTAATGTAATCAAAATTTATAAAGACAATAAAGAAACAACCAAGATCCAAACATTACAACAAATTATTGTAGTAAGTACCCACCATTATCTATACGTGTAATTGGAGGTGGCGGGCTCAAATAAATTTTAAAAAAATTCTTTTTAAAAGAATAATTACCCAAATTTGATTTTGAGAGTTCTAAACAACGAAAATCATAGATTTTAACCCACTCATTATAGGATGAAACACCTCTATGCTCATATGGTTTAACTGTTTTCCACTACTTATTATATAATGAAACACCTCTATGCTAATGAGGTTTACATACAATCTACCATTTTGGTTGTTTGGAAATCTGACCTTTAGATTGAAGCACGAATGAGTAACTAACCAAGTTTAGAGAGCTCCAAACAACAAAAACGGTAGATTTCAACCTACTCATTATATAATGAAGCACCTCTATGCTCATGTGGTTTAAGCGTTTGATTATACACCACTCATCATGTAATGAAGCACCTCTATGCTAATGTAAACTATAATATATCATTTTAGTTATTTGGAAGTTTCAAAATAAAGAAAATACATAAGTTCTAATCCCATTTAGACCCTTTAGCCAACCTGCCAGTTTGCCACAACGACCAGCTTTAAATAATGTGTTATACTTGAAAAACACACGAAGTGTGACTCGAGAACCTAAGGGCTACATAAGAATAAGATAATCATGTTGACTATGTGTTGTTGACCATCATAATTCTTACCATTTCTCAAGACCATTACCCATAAATGCCCAACTCAGTTGATAAATGTGTCTTCAGTAAAATGAGTTTTTGCCTTCTCCAAGTATTCTTTCACCTCAACCTTTCCATTTTCATAGACTTTGATAATGCTAGACACGTCATGCAGCAACATTGTGTTATCTCGTGAAATTTTGTTATGAAAATATTGTGATGCCTCAAAAACCTAATCATAAAAATGAAGTCAAAGTATGTTGTATAGATTAGCTTGCCCATAATATATGAAAGAAAAAATTAAAGAGACCTGTCAATGGATGGATCATGACCCGATCCATGATCCAACATAATGAATCAATACTTTTCTGAAGGTGAGATTCAAACGACCTGAGCACATATTTGTTGCTTCTTGCAACAATGAGAGAGCAGTACAGGATGAATAGAAGAGACACCATGAAATACATGTCTTGACTTCCCACTGAATATCAAGACATATCTAGATTCTAAAATCACTTTATTTGCTTATAGATTTCCCTAGTATCCCCGTATAACTCTCCAGAGTCACCTATAGAGAATGAGACCACAGGTAATCCTTTCTTCATGATTGTTCATTGTTCTCACTTTCATCTTTGTCCTGAAGCAGCAAAGAACCAAGTAATTATATTCCACACAAATACATATAATACTATTTATGTATTCATTCAATTTACTTTAATAATAGAAGTTAGCAGTTAGTCCAAAAACCGCAAACCTATAACTTACAATTTAACGAATGAAATATAATTCCCTTTACAGAGTGCTTAACATTGCTTTAGATAGATAAAAATAAAAAACTAAACACGGTCAAAACGAACTGCACAAGATTGGGTTTGTGTTAATTTATATGTAGAATGACCTGACATAGTCACAGAATCAAATTTGTTGCATCTACTCTAACCGAATGCCTTAAATAATCATAGTCGGTTTCACTATACCCAAACAACAAAGCAATGCCAAATACTCTTTTTATTACTATAAACCCAAATATTGTTAAGATCACATGCGAAATAGATAAACTGAATAATATTCATAAGAAGCTACTTACAAAAAACTTAGATTGGTATACAAATATAACTTGATGAAGACCAGGCTAGCCACTTTTTAAATTAAAGATTGACGATGCAGAGATCTAGTGACATTAAGGGTATGATTTTTCTAGCATAGGCTGTAGGATTACGTTCTTAATATGGGCATTTGAATCTTGTATTGCTTTTATCACCATATCATTAAACATCGAGAGGTTTAGCATTATCAAATGGTCTCGTATCACTCTACAGTTACTCTAAAAATCCCAATTCTTGCCAAGACACATCATCTTCAAATATAATTCATTCCTCTATGGAAATCAGGTTGATAAAAACCTTCATCACCAACACCAAAATCACTCCTAGTTTTTAAGATACTGGTCTGAAAAGAATACAACAAAATACCATTAATCAAAACTGCCTTCTATAAACCATCAAAAGTAATTGTGTAACGCCAATATTTTTTATTTTCAATACAAATATATATAATTCTTTAAGAGTACCAACCCATATCTCAACAAACTATTCTTTTTTGCAGTTCTTTTGGTTTTGCTTTTCTTTGTTAATGACATGTAATGGTTTTTGAAGGTTTACACCAACATGAACCTTCTATGAAAAGTGTCAAATCGTTTTATAGACAAACCATGATCTTAATTAACATCATCCACTGGAGATTTGTCACAGACATGCTTAAGCGTATTAGAAATACAATCATTATTATGGTCTAATGATTTCCGTATCATCTTAAGATCTGTCACACCTAATTATGAGTTGCTCAGTAATATATAATACTTCCATTCTAAACCTGATCATGATAAATTAGGAGAACTCTTAACCATCTGGTCATCCCACGTTTTGGAAGTTTCCTGCCTTAGGATGACTATCTTACCAAAACGATGACAATAGTTCTTTAACAATATCTATAATATGCATCTGCCACACGAAGTTCACAACTTTATGATCAACTACCCAGCCCGGTTTAACCCATTCACCGAACAATCTGATCTACCCTTCAAACACACATGAACAATTGATCAAATAAATAAGGATTTCAAAATATTCACAGAGGCATAAACACAAATACTTGATGTGCATAAGAGACAGTATGGTTAAACTTTTCAAATAATAATTTGAGCCTAAAATCATAAGTTAAACATACCTCAGCCTTGTGAATGATAGTTCAGCGACCAGAGCCCTAGTTGCAACCTGCTAAAAGAATTGAGAAGATAACATAAAGAATACCAGATAAAAATGAAGGAAAAAAAAGTCTAATATGTGAATGTGAACAAAAACCGCATCAGAATCGAAAATGGGGTGGTATACAATGAAATCATTAGGTGGAGAGTTGAATCGATTGATGAACAATTCTTGAGTAATGCATTGAATGGAACTCTTTATTGAACCAAAAACTCAAACACAATTGAATAAAATCAGATATATAATTTACTAATCTGATTTATTTATGAAGATTACAGGCATTTAACACACAATCAATTAAAGAATACATATCACTTTGAAACCTTTGGTTTTTGCATTTAAAAACATCCGTCCATCATTAGTAAATATCAATAACCATCAAATAATAATTGCATCATTATCCTTAAATTAACTGCCGGTTAACCCAAACAGAGACACTCCAAGCAGTAAATTCATAAAAGCCTAGTAAAATCATAAACACCCTAATCAATTCTTAAATCTTTAGCATTGATTTCAATCTTACAATTTTAAATATATTTAAGATAAGATACATATATACAAAATAAATGACTTTTTGTGTTTTATATATTTCACTTTGTGTATATGAATAAATGACTACTAATTAATACGTATATGATGGTAATTTTATGTGTTATAAATGTTTTTTTTTCCCTTAAATTATAGTTACAACTACTATATCACTTATGCTAAAAGTAAAATAAATAAAAGCTACTTCTAGTGGTTAAGGTTAAAGCTGTAGCTAGTTATAAACTATAGTTTTCGCCAAAACATTAAATCGAGAAAAATTAGTGTGCGGTTATCATATACTTAAACAAAATAAAACTATTATTATATAATAAAGAAATAATTAAACTTCACAAATTTATGAATTAAAAAATTATCACGTGAGTTTTTTTAAATGTAAACTAAAATATATAACAACCATATATTCTCATATGAGAAATAATTTATCCTCTTACCTAATTAGCCTTAAAACCAATGGAAGGTTAGAGAATAGAATTAATAGATAATGAAATTAGTCTTTGGTAATTGGTATAAACAAACTGGAAAAACACTCGCAATAACTAACAAAATGCAATGTATAAGCAAAAAAATGTGGTTCTGAACCATTGGCTGCCGCCATTTCCAATGGTGCGAAGAGGGCGCTTCTTGTGCAGTGAAACATCCAAGTTTTTCAACCAAAAACAAACGCCTACCCACCGGCCAATAAAACAAGTTACAAAATCCAATTTCTCCGATTCACTATCCCAACTTAAAACCCAAATATCCGGTTCCGATTTCGTGGCGGTTTCGTTGCAGAAAACGGGTAGTTATTCGTCGCCGTGGCATCGTATTCTGCCCTTTGACACGGCTGAAATCGCATACTTGAAAGCTAAATATGCTGCTGAAAGATTTCAGATTTTGCAGTTTGCTGTTTGCCCTTTTTCAATTAGGGCTGATGCTAATCATTATAAGCTTATTGCTCACCCGTAAGTCATGCATAGTCTATATATATATTATATATTATACACATTACTCATTTGGATAATATACATATTTAGTTATTTTAGAAATAAACTATAACGGTTCCTGCTCGATGGGGCGGTGTAATGGCGGCGGTGACGGGTAGTGGTGGCGTGTGGCGGTAGCGTGTGGATTTGGCGGTGAGTAGTGTAGGTTATTGATGTAATGTGGTTTTGATGAATTGTTGAAACATAATGGTTGAAAGTTTGAAACTTAAAATTCAACAAAAACTCAATTTGCTCTATAATATAGAATAGATATAGAAGTATAGATAGAATTATAGATATAGATATAGAATTTAGTAAAATAACTAATTTCTGAGTCGCCCTGCTGGTTAAACCATATACTTGGCCACCCTTAAATTTGCCATGGGTAGCATTTGAATCCGAGTCGTCCTGTTGAAGAAACAGAACGCCATGCCACCAGACCAACTTGAACTTGGTGATGGTTTATAATTTGATTTAGATAGTGAAAGTACAAATTTTTCGGCGACCTTATTAGAGAACAATAAGCTCGCCTCCCAGTTGGGTTTCTGTATATGTGTTTATATGTGTTACTTAAGGCTGTAAAACAAGCATAAACAAGGGTTGTTCCTGTTCATGTTCGTTCGTTTAGGTTCAAATGAACCAAAACAAACACTTCAAAGAACTGATTTTGTTTTTAAACAGATTGTTTGTGTTACTTCATTTAGGGAGGTAAACAAAAATAACAGCAGTAACGATAAAGGATTTAGATGTATGATGTGTGGATCAGCAGAGTAGGAGAACATAAGTTACATTTTATTTTCTGCTGAATGGCTAGGTTAGTATGCTTATATTGTGAAGTTTAATGTATTAACAGGAGTAACTATAAATGCTAGAAGTGTACACATTAAGTCAGTTTGGGTTTGACTCCTGATAATTTGAAAGATTGATGCATATCAAAAGTAATGATTACTTTGAGTTTAAGTTATGACAAGTGATAGTGTTTAGTCTAGCTAGGATTGCTTGTGATTATTAGCATTGTTAAAAAATGGGTAGATCACTATTGAATAACCAGACTTAAAACAATGTTTGGCTGTTTGATCCTAGACAAATAACGTAAAGGTCATAGTAATCTGTTTGAAGGTTGAATAGACGATAGATTTGGCATTTATCCGTAAGCAATGGATCGTTTTGAATGTTGAAAAAAGATGTATTCTCTTACTTGTTTTGCAGGTTCAACTTCCATTTGTTCCCACGGGATGAGCTAAAACTAGGGATGCCATGTTATAGCTTTTCATGCCAACCATCGTATATAGCTTCAATGGCTAAAGAAGATTTTGATTTCAATGTTTGCATATATGATGGTAAGACAACACACTTGTAGTTGGTAAATATGGTCCAATTTTCTGATTTTACTCTCCCCTTTTTAAGGTATATCATACTTGTCCAGAGCACAAGAAACAGCGGCAAAACATTTGACAGGAAATCCAGTTTCAAGTAATTATGCGGTCCAACCTTCAACCACTCGCTCAGTTGCAGATAATGTGTTTGTTGAAAGGATTAAATCCAGGGTTCGGAACTGGATCAGTGCTTGTAAACGTTCAGACATGAGATCTGAAGGTGAAATGCTATCTTATTTCACTTCTTTTACACCAGAGGCGGCCAGATGAGTGTGTCGTGGGTAATGGGTCAAAATGAGTTGGTATTGAAAAATCTTGTTTATGTTAGTAGAATTGCGCCGGGCCGTGGCCGTGCTGTGTTGACCCAGCAGCATTTTCATCCTTTAACAACTCATAGATAGTCAGTGTGTTACCTGTTATTACGAAAGCATTTCAGAAATAAAATATATATTTAGTAAGACAATTACGGAGATTTTATGCTTAAAAAACAGTCTTTGGGTGACTATCAATCATTTTGCCTGTTAGGTATACCGTTTTATTTGACCCACTCACTAGAAAGTTAACACAAGTCAATCAATATATAAGTAACTGCCTAACTGGTGGCATTTTTTTTTTTTCTAGTTTTAACTTTACTTTACATTTGAATTTTTTCTTCTTGTCCGCAGATGCTTTAGTTAGTTCTCTTAGGAGACTTATATTAGGAGGTGAAGAGTATGGATCAAGACCATCTTTAAATATAGATGTTTGCAGCGAACGTCAAGTACAGCTCGTATTTGAGGTCAACTCTTAGTAACATAACTTACGAAGTTTTTCGAGATATGGGATTACCTGTTTACTCTTTTGAAGTTAACTTATACTGAGCATGTGTACCTTCAACTTAACTTATACTGAGATATGGGATTACCTGTTTACAGATGGTGAAGTCTCATTATTCAAATGTTGTACCTTTGGCAATCACCTCAAAAGGAGGAGGAACTCAATTTGTTCGGGTTGTTTTGACAAGTTCACAAGAAGATAGGGAACTTTTAAAGGTATCATAACATTGGTGATTATTATTGAAGGGTGACAATTCCTACCCATATACTTGTGATTGGGTCAATATTGGTTATGTGTTATTGCAGCTGTGAGACCCCTTTGACCCAGCAATTTTCTACGTCTATATTTTTATGCTCAGTTGTTGATGGAATAAAATTTTGACTTATAAATTGTAGAAAGAGCTTAGAAACATGGAAGAGGAACAAAGCAGACGTCTGTGTGGCTTTCGAGAAGTGATTGATTTTATTTCTGCTTCTCAGAAACCTATAGTTGCCCACAACTTACTCAATGGTATATCATCATATAAAAGTTCTTATGTTTTTTTACCCAGTTATTAAGAATTCTGATCCCTTCATAAGCTTCAGTGTTTCATGCAGATTTTACATTTATACATTCCAAATTTCTATATCCACTCCCACCCACGATGGATGAGTTCACAAGCTCGCTGCATTCAGCCTTCCCTGACATACTTGACGTCAATCATCTAATGAAGGAAATCAGCCCTCTAACTAAATATAGCAGCTTACCTGCAGCTACGTCTTACTTGAAAAGAAATTTCTTTGCACCTATTAAAATGGTGATTCCTCAAAAAGGTTAGTCAATCTTGTGGTCCTGCACTCTCATGTATTCCTGTCATAATCTTTGGCTAGTAACTTCACATACTTGGTCATTGGTTATACAAGTTATGCTTTAAGACACTTTAAATGTCCCCCTTCCTATATTTATCTGTTTAAGCATCATAGATGTCTTATCTAGATTAAAGCATATGCTAAGTTAGTCAAAAGGATGCCGTTTCCATAAAATGAGGTCAGGCGTTCAACCCGCCACTTTATCACCTTGCCGCTTTGCCATCTTGATTTACCTTTTATGTGTTGGGCCTGGGGCCGTCAGGTGTGGGTCGGTCTCCGGAAAATAAATCTTTTTGTCCTTTCCATTACTTTAAAGCATATATGAAGTATCTCCTTTTCCCGTAAAACGTATATGAAGTATCACATTAGATGCAAAAATGTTTTTGTAAGAAATGTTTATGTATGTCTACCATTTTGTTGTTGACATTTCCTCGTATCCAAAGGCCGTGCATTTAACTAGAATTGGCAATATGCATGTAGTATTAGGTATGGTTCAAAACGGGTGGGTTGACTCGAAACACTTTATGTTCAAAACATTTAGTTTTGATAGGCTACAAAGTATTTTTATTCATTAATAATTAATTTACGGGATAATGACCTATGAATGTAATGAATTATGTCAAAATGTTTATGTTATGTATCGATTTAATCGGGTGTCTATGCAATGTAATTAACTTATCATTTTGTCCACTTTATGTAAGTTACCTGGTTACGGCTTACGTGTCACATGTTGATGCCATGTAGGATGTCACGTATCTTACATGCAATAGACATTAAGACATAGTTCATTACATTATATAGACTTCTGGTGGCTTTCAAATTCCGGTCATATTCTCCGACGAACTTCTTCCGACAACTCTAATTTTTTCCCGTGAACATCTTTGATCCCCAAATTTGCCGGCAAAGAAACACATCGAAACCAAATCTATATGGACACAAAAAGAACCAAAGCTCCAAATATCATTATCAAACACATATATAACATGAAGTATAGATCTAAACGCAAATACCAAACCTGAATATATAATATATAATGAACAACACTTTGGCCTCCCCAGTCCCCCCTAAGCTTCAATTTTTCAAGTATTATGGGCTCTCGGAGTAAATATAGAAAGTATGAACATAATCCACATCATTGCCTTCCAAACTTAGAGTTGATATATAATTCTTTACCTTTATGATTAATTTGAATATCAACCTGAAAAATATATAATTCTTTTCCTAATTTAATTCATGATGAGTTCTTTTATTCCTAGATTTCTATTGTCTATTTTTACGAGATTAAAGATGAAATTGCCTACCAAAAGTTCCTAAAGATTGAAATTTTAAACCCAATTGTCCTTCGAAAAATACATATCCAGGAAACTAAAAACAAACTTCCCGTTGCCGCCGTCGTTACCGCCACTTTTGTCGTCTTTGTCAATACACCTTCTGGATAGCATATCACTTAGAAGATTCATCATATTTTCGAATTGCACCAACAGAAAATGAAAACCCAATTAACTTAAACTTTTCACATCCCCGACGTGCTTCCATCGTTCGCCGTCGCCGGAGTTACTAGCCACGCACCACCTGTTTCGGAAAGAAGAAACAAAGTACCACCACCATAGATCCGTTTGTCATGTGGGTGTCACTGTGGGAGTTTTATGTTGTTAAGATCAGTGTCGTAAATAACGGCCTTAAGGGCCGTTATAAAGGTAACGGAGGTCCGGCATTACGTTAAGGGGGTTGGAGGGTAAATTTGAAGGTCTGAGTCAATAAAGGTCAAATAACGGATTTAACGACGTTAATGACCGTTATAACGGAATTTAACGGTCAAATAACAGGATTTCACTGTCATATGACGGATTTAGCGGAGTTTAACAAAGCTTAACGGTCGAATAACGGTCAAAAGACATCTTTTTTGACTAAATTTGTCAGAATATAGTATATATATATTTTTTTTATATAAATTCCTTTATATTTTAGTCTCCGTTATAATGTTGTTATTACTCAGTGAAATGAGATTTAATCTTAAAGGTGGTTGACCGCCGAATGTTATTTACAACCTTGGTTAAGATGGTGCGGCAATTTATAAGAAGATTAAGAAGAACGGAGCTGCAACAAAAACATCTCAGCCATTACAGGAGAAGAATGAGATTTGATTAATAGAAAAAGTCATGTGAATTGATGATGACCAAGAAATATATATGTTAAATTCTTAGTTTATGTAGCCATGTCATCAACCACCTAAGCACAGATAAGTGAGTCACCAGCCACATCAGACTCCAAAGGAGGATGGTAAGCGGTTACCTATTTAGCCGGTCAACTGTTACATAAAGTGGACAAAATAATGAGTTCATTACATTGCATAGATACCCAATTAGATCGGTACACAAGATAAACATTTTGACATAGTTCATTACATCCACAGGTCATTATCTCATTAATTTACCCAAAAAGTATTTAAATGGGCATTATGCATTAAAGGTATGCATAGGGGATTAGGAGTACCTTGTTTAATCTTACCCATTTTGGTCTGATCTAGTCATCTAGACAAAGTGATGCAGTTTCTTATGCAATCAAATGGCTCAAGAACAAATGATTAAATCAAAGACTAACAAAACCTTCATGGTTTATTATTTCATTCAAACTCCAAAAACTAATTAAACTAGAATACTTGAAACCATATATAAATAGGAGCTCCTTACCACAAGTTAAGCATGAAACTTGGATAATAATTCAAAGACTTAAATTAGCAACTGTGATATAAGATAGACACAAACCAAATCATTCCTAAATATAATTAATAGATAAAATAATTTCTATCTTGCCATTCAAGTTGGGTCTTGACTGCATTATTCTCCTCCTCTTAGAAAAAAACTCGTCCTCGAGTTTTGTCTTCGAACCAAAGCCACCACCCGGATCAAATGGAACATCGTGTCGTTTCTCTTTCCATTTTGGTTTCTTTTGAATCGACGCATGTTTCATGTTGGCCACCCTAACAATTAGATTATTCCAAATCGACCCACTTGTATTAATTTCCACATGCCTCTTAAAATTCATATCATCAAGACATCAAATGAACTAACTGTTGTACACTCATTCTCATCCATGCTTAAGTGACTTTTATTAATTGTGATATCTTTTAGATGTGTATGTCCATAAATTTTGGAATCGGCAACAACTTTTGATGGAAGTATATCCGTATGTTGTGTGGCTGACCATTCATATAAAATATCCAAATTTAATAACTTATAATTACCAGAAAGATTATCGTCGTCTTTGCTCTACATGATTATCGACTCAAATATTGTGACGTCCAAAACTGTTTCACCACATCCAACAAACTCATCGCCTCCAAATAATTTCTCATCCCGAACTGAAACCAAATCACCGTCCATGGCTATTGTATGGCCATCCTTCAAACTTTTAACACACATGCCTCAAGGAACTGATGAAAATTCAAGCTCGTTTCTGGCCTTCTTTTCTTTATCTTCTGGATTGGTACCACCATTAATAGCCTGTTGCACCCACAAATAATCATCTTCATCATGGTTCATCTCATCTTTATCAAACTTGGGTCCATCTTTCGATACACTCTCTGGATAGGTAGGTTCATAGAACCAGGGTGGGTGACGGCTGAACGGATGCTCCTCTTCGTCATCACCTTCGTCCTAGACGATAGCTATTGACTTGGTTTCCGCTTGGTGCATCACACTTTTCAACTCGAGATCCCGGACTTGCTGGTGGAGCCATTTGATCTCTTGTTGTATTTCAAGATCTCGGACTCTTTCTCGGAGTCGTTTGATCTCAAGGATATCTCGTGGGTCACGGTCCACCATTTCGTTGCCTCTGTCGGCGGATCTACGGTTACCGTAGAAGCAATCTCCACAAGCACGTGTGTCGTGACCATCTTTTTCGTTGCCTCGTTCGGCGACTCTACGAATACGATAATCAGATGATCAATCACAATAAACGTTCACGGTTTTCTTGACAAAAGTCAATTTTCTTATAAATTCAAAATATTCAGCTGACTTTACAATAACCAAAGATCCCTATTTATACTAATCCTAACACCATTAAACTAGGAAACAAATCAATCTATAATTATCTACAAATAAAAAGATAACCTATAAAAATAAAAGATAACCAATAAAAAGATAACGTATTAAAATAAAAGATAACTTATACTAAACCCGTTAAGGGGTCGGGTTGGGTTATGGGTCTCCTGCATCACAAAGCATAACCCAAATTGACATATTTTAAAAGAACTTTGAAGTTGGCAGTTTATTTCAAGATATATATGGAGGACAATTCACTTATTTTCTGCAGGCTAAATTATTAATGAAAGTACACACCTAAAACATCTAGAATTTGATTTTGATTCTAAAAATTATATGGTGGATTAGCTCTAACCAAAAGAACTCAATAATGGGGTTTAAGACTGAAAACTAAAAAGAACATTCTTAAAATATCATAGGCTAGTTAGAGTAGTATGACTCTGATGTAGTTTCTTAGGCTGCTATATGTCTTATTATCAAACTACTGGTATGTCTGAACAGGTAGCATGGAGGAAAGCAAGAATCATGGTCATGGTGTGGTGAGAATAAGCGAGTTATTTGCTAAACTCTGCTTCATCCTAAGGATCCTGCCACAAGCCGAATACCACAACCCTGACGGGCCTTCTCTTAAACGCTACACAAATGTTTTCAGTCCGGATTCCAACAATTTCCAAGACTCTGATGAGGCCGATGACATCAGCATATGGACTAATAATCCAATGAAAATCAGCATCAACAATCTGGTTTTCCTTTGGGGTTTCAGAAGTGGCACATCTGCTGGTAAATTGAAGAATTTGCTCTCTAAGTCTCACAATCTGTTGTCTGAAGATCATGCTTTTGATGTTCGGCTAGTGGACAATAGTTGTGCTGTTATTGTGTTCTGGAAAGATGGACTGTCAGAATGGTTTCTTGATGCTATTGATTCTGGAGATGGGCTTAGGGAACTGGCGGCAGAAGGGATGATGGCTGCAGGCTATGACACATATAAGCGAATTTGTGAATCCGAGATATTAGGTGTAGATTTGGCTGATTCGTTAGCGGAGTTTGATAGGATATCGGAGGCTCATACAAAGGAGCCTCAAGAAGTATACTGGAATAGTGACCTGATGATTAACTTTGATGATCTCTGATGTTAAACAATGTAACTTAGTCTAGGTAGATGTTAGATCTGGATCCACAGTTGTTTTTTTTTTTTTTTTTAATGGTATTTGTTGTTCTCACTTGTTATAAAGCTCATACAATATACTATATCCTTTTTCGGATTAACATTTAAACAAATTCAACAAAGCAGCCTTATTAGATGCAAGGATGACTATTACCATATATTTTTACTGTGAACACCATGAAAGGGGATGGTAAACAATGACAATGATCCCAAAACAAG
The DNA here is from genome assembly GCF_010389155.1 of Erigeron canadensis. NCBI lineage: Eukaryota > Viridiplantae > Streptophyta > Magnoliopsida > Asterales > Asteraceae > Erigeron > Erigeron canadensis. Next base: position 20,118,603 of record NC_057763.1, read on the forward strand.
AAGAGGAAACATACAACGGATGAATTTCATTCTATATCGGTGTCAGTTGTCTAGGTTAGACTTCACTGAAGGACTTCAACTAGGAAATCCTAGTGATTTTATAATCACTAAACCCGGCATCGAGCAGAAGTTTTTCTCAATCGTTTTTGCTCCTCTCTTCCCTTAGTCTTTGGGTAATGGGATTTTTTTAATATCCCGGTGAGTCAAATTCATCATAAGCATATTGAGTAAAAGCTTGAGTCTCAATTGATATTGGGTCACCCTCTTCTTCATTCTGCTACACCATGTCTATGATTTAACTTTCCCTCCATGTTCTTTGCTCAGAATTGCATGCTTCTTTAAATCTTTTTAATAGCTCTTCGCAATCTCATTATTCCAATCATGCATCATCCACTCTTTAAAATTTCAGACATCAAAATTGGTATGCAAAGTGCGCATACACTATATATATCTAACTAGTGCTCAGGTCCGTCCATTGGACGGGTAGTCTAAAGATATATAAATCTAACAATAATAGTAAGGAATAAAGGCATGAGAGTGTAACCAATTATGACTAAAAGGCTATCTAATATACCCATCTACTCGACTTGCTATTTAATGTAACTAACTTTGTTTTTTGGGTTATGCAATGTAAGCAACCTGCTACAATAGGTTTCCATCCGGTTATACACACATGTGGTCATAGTTGTTTCGCCTGAAAAAATGGTGATTCGCCGGAAAAATTAAAATCGCGATAACTTTGTTGTTTCTTCGAATTAAGACTTGAAACTACCACCAATCGACTCAAAAATTGATCCCGCACAAACCCTGACCAAAAGTTTTCAAATCCAACACTCGCCGGAAAGAATGGTGATTCGCTGGAAAAAAATGTTGTTTTGTTCTATGACATTTTGCTTGGTTATGAGGCCAGAATATCCTTGATCTTTTCGCATTTGCTTCCTGTAGCGAGAATCTGATCAAGGTTATCAAATCCCAGGTTGCAAGGATGTGAGGATGGATCTAATTCCAATTGATAAAGCCGGCAAAAGTCAGTTGTTGATTTGATAAATTCTGGTTTCGAACACCAGAAGCTCCAAACAAGTTTTAAAACAAGAAAATTGCTAAGGGTGGCATTTTTTTTAATTAAAAAGAAATAAAAATTAAACTGGTAACCGGTAAGTTGATAACTAACCGGTTGCTTGCATTGCATAACCCAAAAAACATAGTTGGTTACACTAGATAATAAGTCGAGTAGATGGGTACATTACATAGCCTTTTGGTCACGATTGGTTAGACTCTCATGCCTTTATCCTTAATAATAATTGTGAAACAAAAAGTGTATGACTAATATCACAACTTAATGAATACGAAAGCTAAAGAAAAAACATATGAAAATTAACTCCATATAAATATTGATTCCAGTTTACCCTTTTTTTTCAACTTTAGTTAAATATAATGAGAAACAAAAAGTGTATGACCAATATCACAACTTAATCAATACGAAAGCTAAAGAAAGAAACATATGAAAATTAACTTCATATAAATATTGATTCCAGTTTACTTTTTTTTTTCAAATTTAGTTAAATAAAAAGAGTAACAAAAAGTTTATGACCAATATTACAACTTAATCAATATAAAAGCTAAAGAAAAAACATATGAAAATTGACTCCATATAAATATTGATTCCAGTTTACGTTTTTTTCCCCAACTTTAGTTAAATAAAAAGAGAAACAAAAAGTGTATGATCAATATCACAACTTAATCAATACGAAAGCTAAAGAAAAAATATATGAAAATTAACTTCATATAATAATAATAATAATAATAATAATAATAATATAGGTTAGTCATTTTTTTATTAAATAAATATTTAAAAAATAGAGGATGAATAAAAAGAGAGTATAAGGCTAAAGGAGAGGGATTATAGGTGAAGTGTACCCCAATCCTCTTTTTAGTTATATTATTATAGAAGATTACATCTTTGACAACTACCGAGGATTCATCTCTGAGATAGTAGCCTCATTTACTGAAAACTGGGATGATCCAGATCTTCTATTACCCTTCTCTACTGAAGCATCGTATTCATTAATGGGTGTTGCTATGTTCTCAACATTATCGTGAATAAAAAACGCCGGCTCTGATGGTACTTGGAGAGTGAGGGAGACACTACTGAGCATAAGAACAACCAAAGACATGGTTGGTCTGTCTGCAACATTTTTCTGAATGCATAATAATGCAATGTGAATGCTTCTAAGGATGTCTGTAAATGAGTTCGGTCCTTTCAGCAATATGGGATCTATTATATCCGATGCAGTTCCATCTCGCCAACATCTCCACGCCTAAAAGAGTGCAAGTAATTTTTCATATTATTAATGTTAGGGATAAGTATCTTGTAATGTAACAAACTTTGAACGAATGTCTATAGTAGGAAATAACTAAAGTTGTGTGTATTGTATGTAAACAACTCGAAAATAATGTTTATTGTATGTAAGAAAATGTATCCAACCAATTAAAATCAGACAAGTGACACCTCTATATGGTTTCCAAGTATGTTTTCTTACATACAATAAACATTTTTTAAAGTTGTTTACATACAATACACAAAACTTTAGTTATTTCCTACTATAGACATTCGTTCAAAGTTTGTTAAATTCCAGGATACTTATAAAATAGCAAACGTGTGTTGGTTTAGATATCAAAATGAATAGCTACATATATAGGGAAAAAGTTCAAAATGAATCTCAGGTATACTCACATAGCTAAGAAGGTAGTTACTATTACCATCCTTGTCTTTGAAACTTTGGATTCGTTGACCTGTTATTATCTCTAATATCAACACTCCAAAGCTGAAAACGTCCGACTTCACTGAGTATTCACCGTACAACACATATTCCGGAGACATATAACCACTAAAAAATTCCATTGATGAACAAATAACATAAAGTTATGACTGGATGGTAAACTTGTACTAAGTGAATGAAACTAAGTAGGCTAAAAGATCGAATACATACTAGGTTCCGACTATCCTGCTTGTCTTGAATTGAGTTACATCCGGGTCGAACAATCTTGCCATACCAAAATCTGTGATTTTGGCATTCATTTCACCATCCAACAAAATGTTACTAGCTTTCAGATCACGATGGATGATTCTTAGACGCGAGTCTTCGTGAAGGTAAAGTAGTCCTCTAGCAATGCCTTCTATAACTTTGTAGCTATTATCCCATTCAAGAAATGTTCGCTTGTTTGGATCTACATGAAGTTTCTGATGTTAAAAAAATGCACATACTATGTAATCAAGGAGATTAACTAGTGCCTTTAGAAGAATGTTTTCATTACCGAATATATATTTATCTAGACTTTCATTCGGAAAATACTCGTAAATGAGGACTCTTTCCGTGTCTTCTATGCTGAAACCAAGCAATCCAACTAAGTTGCGATGGTGAAGCTTAGCGACTAACAACACCTCATTCTTGAATTCTTGTTCACCTTGTCCAGATTCCCTTGACAGCCTCTTCACAGCTATTAATTTTCCATCATCAAGCTTTCCCTTTATAAAATCATATCAGATATATATGTATTAATATAAAACAAATAAGATAAGATCTTGACAATTGAATCGTAATAAAATTGATGCTCGAAGATTCATAAACACAAGTATATACACTGCTTTCACACAAAATTTCATGATGCACAACGATATTCCGCTAAAAGAAAAAATTTAATTTATTTGTTCCATTTTAATACTTTAATTCAATTTCTCAATATGTGTTGAAATATATTGAAGCCATATTTCCGTGTCACTTAAAATATGTATATATGTACCTTGTAAACCAATCCAAATCCACCTTGTCCGATCTTATTGTCTTCGGAAAAATCATTTGTTGCTGCCCTCACCGTACAAAAATCATATTCAAAAGGTTTGATGATGCTCATATCTGCATTTAGATCTAAAGAAGAAAAAAAAAGCAACAATGTCAAGGTCATATGGATAATACAGGGGATGGTTTTTTATTCGGTTGCATTCCTTGCTATAGACTTAGAAGTTAGAACGGGTGTAACTCAACGAGTCGAGTCAACACATTCCTAAGCTCAAGCTCGAATTGATTACCAAAGTTGAAGCTCCTCAACTCGAGCTTGATCGTGTCTTTGTTTTTTAGCTCGACCCTACTGGCTCGGCTCGACTCAACTCAACTAAGATATCAAGTTAATTAAATACTGTATTAATCAAAAGCAGTAGATAAATACATGTTCGACTCGTGTGAAATATACAGTTTGGTTGATTTTGTATCAAGTTGTAACTTAAGGGACCAATATTGTAAATATTTATATATTCTGTTAGAAAAACGGTTATAAATATATGTATATAGAAATATAGGAATTGTAATTTTCAATAAATAAAGAACAACAACTTAATTCTCTATTTTCTCTCGGATTTTCTTCCTTAAATTCCGCAATAATCATGGATTTCATAACTCGCTACTATAGAGCTCAACTCGACTAGGTATTACATTAATTATATATATACTCTGTATAAAATTAAAGTGTAGAATGATAATATGATACCCGTGCTTTTTTATTTGAACATATATTATTTTTAACTGAATTTAATTGTTTGTCGCTTAATCGTCACTTCCATTTGTTGGTTTCATTATTTGATTCATTGATTGGTGGTGTTGTCAAAGATCCATGGTGAGAGCACAAATGTTATCAATTTTAGCCCATTAATTGATTGTTTGTTTGGATATTTTATCTTCAATTGTTTGTTTGGCATATTATATCACACATAATTTAGCAAAAAGGATGTCACAAATAGTTTCTACATACTATTAAGGCCTGTGCCAATAGAGCCGCTAACGGCTCAAACTTTCACGTTCTCAGCTATCTTATTGCCACCATCCGTTCCCGGCCGTTCTGGACCCGTGTTCTCAAAACGCTATTGTTACCGCCATGTTATCAGTAGCATTCTCGCTTTACGGCTTGAAGAAGACATGAGAATAGTGAGTGAGATTGTGGATCTCATTTGCATACAACGGCTATATATCCGTTTTAACATTTTTTTAAAAAAACTTTTGTTTTCTTTTCCATCCTTTTCCATTCTTCTATAGATACATACATAAATTTCAAACACTACACACTACAAAGTCTTTACCCTCAAAACACATGATATATTTATAGGATTAATACTTCAAAATGTAAACAACTTTACACGAATGTGTATCGAACTTTAATCTTATGCATTTTATGTAATGAACTTTCAAATCCTGTGCATTGTATGTATTAGACCAATCAAAAACTTACAAGTGACAATGTGTGTGATTGCCACATATAATCGGATACATACGATGCGCATGATTTAAAAGTTTGTTACATACAATGCACACAATCGAAGTTCGATATATACTACGACAATTCATGTAAAGTTGTTTACATTTCGAAATGCTAATCCCTATATTTATTACAATGTTTGTTTCCGATTACCAAAAGTTAGTCGATATGTATAATAGAGTCCAATCATTTTTCAATCGGAATATCATTACCACGTACGTTTGTTGATGTTATAGAAGACAAAGAACAAGCCATTGGAAGTTCATCCGTATGCCACCAGTCATTTGTGGAACGATTACTTCAGTCCGACACCAGATTTCCCAACAATTACTCTCAATGTCGATTTCGGATAAGAAAACAAATGCTCTTCCGTATATGTCAAGGTATTATTTGTTTCACGAGTAACTTAGTGGTAATACTCCCAAGTGTACGTTGCAAAAATTTACAAAGGGGTATTATTTGGCTAACGGTATTTATCCGGAGTAGTGGTGGACACTTGTTAAGTCGTTTAAGTGTACGTACCAAAGAACATGAACTTTCCAAAATACCCGGAAACTGTAAGAAAAGACGTGGAACAAGTAGTCGGGGTACTTCAAGGCCGTTAGGGAATCATTAATTAGACAACATGTTTGACCATACAACGTCAACAAAATTAAACGAATCATGTACACTTGTGTCATTTACACAACATGGTTATCAAAAACAACGGTCACGCAAGCAGTGAAACTGAAGAAGAAGAAGAGTACTTGGTGAGTCCTGAAGACCTCCCTAATGGGATGAAATTTCACAGAAGGATCCACGCACAATGAATAAAAACACGATCTAATTGGACACATTCGAAACCTTCCCGAAAACCACTGAAATGTTTAATGTTTAATGTTTAATATTTATATATTTGTGTAATGTTTAATTTTAATTTATGTAATGGAATCTTAATTAATGTAATTATTTTGTATTTTAATTAAATGAAAATGATGCGATGAGAATGTGATAATGGTAAGTTAGAAAATTTGAGAATCAGAGTTTTTTATTGTTTAATAATTTTAATTTATGTAATGTTTAATTTTAATTTATGTAATGGTATTTATTGCTGGAAAATTATGTCGCATAAACATGTTGAAACGTAATTAGGAAAACTTACTTATATAAGTTTCTTCTATAATTTCTTCTAGTCTTTTTTTCTTCTTCCACATGGCAAAGGTGCAAACAGAGGCGATTATTACCACCAAAGCAGCCGTGGCAATGACGATAGATGTTACTATCCGAGTTGAGTGTGCCTTTTTTCCTACAAGACCAGTGTCATAGAAGACCAATAATGGTTACACATAAATTGGTAGCTAGGTGGATTTAGTGCATAAATATGACAAGATGATATATTACGTACAAACACCGGTGATGATTCAATGAATATTTTGGTTGGAAGAAACTAACAATAATAATACTCAATCCCGTCAGATTTAATAAGTAAATAATTAGATGATATATTTGTGTACACATGAAAAACATCTTAGTGTAAACACCGCTGATCGATGGAACGACAATAGATCTGCAAAAATAACGTGTGCAATATTTAGTTTTTATCATACCGGTTGGAGATGGTTGCCACGGTGGTGGTGGAGACGGAGGTGAAGGAATATTGGGCGCGTCATTATAAAACCGATAATTTTCATACCTTAAATAGCACATAGGGAAATATACCCTCACCCCAATTTTCCCAAAACAGCAAGGGCCAGCTATTACACTAGCAGCATCTTTCAAGCAATTACTACATTGTTGGCTGGTTAGATCCGGGGTACACTGCACAAGCCCGTAAATCTTGGTTTTATCAGACCGTGTCATTGTGTCTGCAGCGTATTTCAACAACGGACCACCCCTAGCCGCAACAACAGTCAAGTTGTCCATCAATTTTAACATATCCTCATGGAATCCGGCAGGATCCGTAGCATTATCCTTGCTCGGATCCCATATAGGAAAATCTACTTCGGTAGTTCTCAAAATATTATTACCGGAGTACCTAAGCAAGCAATTTTCATAATATACACGTGCTGTTTTCTGATTGGGGCAAGCCGTAGTCAAGTTCGCAATAGAGTAATTTACACAATTAGTACATGAAATAGAGTCAGTGTCGCCCCGACAAAGGGCTATGGCATGGGCTGTATTGGGATTTTGGCCCGACGAGCTATTAAAAAACCCATAACCCGAGTTGGTGGTGGGAAGAACGGCAAGGGCACGATCAAGATTCGTTTTGAAACTACTGTTTGTTGTGAAATGGTTGACATCGTCACAGATTGGTTCGACAACCATAGCTGGTTGAGCTAGGATGAGAATTTTCACCGAGTAAATAAGATAAAATGGGACCACCAAAAAAAATTGTTTGCTAAAGAATTTTGACATGATTTCGCTACTATAAAATGTGGTGTGTGGAGGCATTTGTTATATAAGGTGTATGCTTATAAGGAGCGTGTTTTTGAAACTTTTTCAGTGCCACATCAGCATCATATAATCCAGGACTCTACTTAGGATACTTATTGTTTATAAGGACAACTTCTTCGGAACTTCTTCGTCACATCATCAATTCCTTTATCATTTATTTATTTAACAAAAAACCATTCAAATATAATAAAAAATCACATTTTATTAATAACACACAAATTACATTACTTAAAAATAAAATACAACACAAAAAATAAAAAAAACATAGTACTTGATTAAAAAAGATCTTCGGATTCAGAAACTTGTATCCAACACTTGCATAACAAAAGATCTTCGGATTCAGTCCACACTTGTTTCGCCATCTTGAAATTGAATGGTTTGAGGAGGATAAAAAAGAGTTGAAAGAAATTATTTAGTGATTTGAATTTGTTGTGAAGTTGTGAAAATGTTAGAGTTTAAATAAGGAAAATTAAATTTGAACGTTGAGAAAGAAAAAAATATATCAAACGGCACAAAATGGACCCACACGTAGCGTCCGCGAACTTCTTGGCCAAGAACATGTGAGAGGACGCAGACTTCCAGACGATCAAGGCCTATAGTCGTCCGCGTCTTGGGCTTGCGAGGACGCTCGGTAGAAGGTGCACCGGCCTAATACAATGAATCTTAAAATGTGACAAGACTCCACCAAAAATGGATGACAATTAAGTCTCCACGAGACGTAGTGGATGATGTTACACCTTTCTTACATTTACGTACGGTAACCCGACTATTGATGGTGGATACGATGTCTAACTGGTGTTGATAATTGATGTAAAAGTAATTGATCTAATGAGTTAATAGAGATATTTTAAAAATTAAAAGAAATAATGTATGTAAAAATATTTTAAGGTTAATATATATTACATAATATAAATAATGGATGACATTTCAAATATTTTTCTCACACCACAAACTCAAACTTTTACCATCATGTATTAATGACCGATATACATTGCAATCACGCATTGTGGTATAATAATTATTAGAAAATGTGGTATCTTTATCGACTCCATATATATATATATATATATATATGAAAGATAATTTGAGACCAACTAAAAAAAGTCAAAAAATGACCATTGATTTTCGTAACTTATATATTACTATCATCATCTACTACGATATACAAGATTTTTTTGTAAAAACACTAAGACTTTCCAGCAACGGACTCATAGAAAAATCATGTGTAAGTTAACTTACACATGATTTTCTGGTGGGCCCGTCGCCGGAAAGTCTTAGTGTTTTTTTACAAAAAAGTCTTGTATATCGTAGTAGATGATGATGGTGTACAAAAATCAATGGTCCTAGTTGGTCCTAAAATAAGAGGTGGTCTCAAAATATCTCACCCCTATATATATATATATACTAGGTATTTTACCCCGCGCGATGCGCGTATTATTATAAGTTATTGTTCAATTAGTGTTGATTTAAATGTTTTGATGTAGACATACACAATAACAAATATTTTGTTTAATTAGTTCAATGTGATTGTTCTTATTAATTTCATAAGCATGTGAATATAAATAAAACAATGTTAAATATGAGTATAATATATCACTATCAAAATGCTATTAAAGATAAATATGAAAACAATTGATGTTTACACTTGAATATTTTCAAAATGTTCATTGGGCATTATGGAGGTTTTTACCAACTAAGTTGTTGAACATTTCCTTCAACCTTAATCATAATAATAAGAACATATATAAAAATTAAAGAGAAAAGTCCTCCATGTTTATAAAAAAAATTAAAAAAAAAAACTTATATTAAATAAAAAAAGAAAATTGTTTTTACATGATCCCCAAGAAAAAAATAATAAAAAAGAAAACTAAATTAATATATCAAATGATAAATGTGATATAGTTAGAGTTTATAATACGTAGGATTGAATATAACTATTTTGAAAACTAAATATTTTTCCAGTTTTAAAAGTATATTTTAAGTTTATATAGATTATGATTTTTTTTTTCTTTGCTTTTGAATTTTGTAAAAGACATATATAAAATAGAGATAAATATTGTCAAAAATTATAGAAATGCCACGTAGGATAAAAATCTATGTGTCAAATTTTAAAAATAGCTTTAAATTTGAAGAGGCCTTTAAAAGGCTAAGTTAACTATTGTTTTAATAATTATATATATATATATATATAATTCAAAGACCCCATACATTAGTTATACCTACATTAGTAATAAACGTTAAAACGTACATAGACATTTTCTTTGCTGGTGATTAAGGGATAGACTGATAGTAGGCATGATTTTTTATTTCATATCTATAATTCTATACTACTATATAAAAATGATAACCCTTATGTTGAAAATTTACGTAAATGGGACACGTGAATTGACCAAAATACTCTTAATTAATTAAATCACCATCAACCCTTAATATTAAATTACACAATTAGTCCATTATATTTGAAAATATCTCTACTAACCCCTTTAAGTCAAATACTTTTACCTACACCAATAGTTGTCACCACCATCGTAATCACCGACTCGCCGCCGCATTGCGCGGGTACCATGCTCATAATATAATGAAAAAAAGATTACAATACAAAGGACAAGAGTTATACATATTTCTATTATCATATACTTTCTTGCTTAGCTTTGATTTGTATTTACATTGGATCATGTTGTGAGGTAATTTGTCCATACTATCTTCCTTTCGTTGTCAAGATTTCTTTGGTACCTAACTACTGTTTATAGTGAAAGTTGCGTTATCATTATGTCATCGCAAGGTGGGGATATACGTAATTGGGAAGTGATATTTCTACAACAGAATTTTGCTATTACAATGAATGTATAGATTTTTATGCACAGAATACAACTGCATAATACAAGTATTGTGTTGTAGATGACAAAAATGTATTATAATAATAACATGGTTGATGTAAAATGGAATTTTCAGGAATTTCAAAAATTTCTTCGAGATGATACGCATACGAGCTTTATGACTAGCTTTTCATTAAATCTTTAATTAAATTGATATATCAATTTTGGAAATATTTTTTAATTAATCGTGTACTTGACGGTCAATATATAACTATATATTTTTATTTTCACACTAATCAATATTGGTGGCTTGAAGTTGACTGCAAAATATTGAATATTCTTAAGAATAATATACTAACACTAATTATTATATAAAATCTCAAGCTAAAAACTAAACAAAAACTCCATATAACATTATGTAAACAAAATATCGAACACACAAATACACAATTTTATTAAAAGCATAACTATTATTGATTTTTTAGAAAAACAATATGCTGTAAAGTTTCTATAAATTAATAATGTTGAGATCAAAATATTTTATTAAGTTAATTAGTCATTACTTATTAATTTATTGATTATTAATTTACAATAATTCTCTTAAATTTAGACTTGACAAATTAATAATTTGATTACAATAATTGTCTTAAATTTAGACTTGACAAATTAATAATTTTATCAAAGTATAATTTATCTAGTATTAATTTATAGAGTTCTACTCTATTTAACACAAATTGCACTTTGGCCTAGTGATGTCACACATTTAGCAAGACTAGTCCAACTTATTGTAACACCCGTCGTTTGGGCTGATCAACTTTACAGGTTTAATATAATGAAACGTGAGTCAAGCTTGGGCTAAATGAATATATAGTCATGTAAATAGTCATTGAAATGGTAATTTAAGAATATGTGATGGTGTGTCAATGAAATATTTGAAAGAGACTCGAGTTAAAAGTCTTAACTAACGAATAATTTTTCAGGAGAAGCCAGAAGTGGGCGCGCGAGTGGTGAAAGGAAACAAACACATCCCACCCTCCTTTTCCCACTCATTTTTCACACACTCCTTTTCTCACTTATCTCTTTTTCTATCTTTTCTTTCTAGCAAAAACCAAAACATTTTCTCTATCATCTTCTTGAGATTTTCAAATTTGGGGCTTGGTGGTATAATCAAAATTGTTAGTAAATCGTTCCATAATAATAATCATCTTTAAAAGTTCAAAATTTTTAGGTTATTCTAGTGTTCTTCATCTCTTAATCTTCAAATCCAAATTTGGTTGTTCAAGTAACTTTGGCAAGTGTTTTTCATCTTCAAGTTACTTGTTTATGTTGTTATAAGTCTTGGATTACTACCTATTTACAAGGTTTTGGTCAAAATTGGTGTTCTTGAACAAAAAGGTCAAAATCTAGGTTTTCAAATAGGGGTTTGTGATTTTGGAGGCGAGTTTGTGAAAAGAATGAATGTTTATGCTTGATTATATTTGTATTTGGTTATGTTAAAGTTTGGTAGCTGGATTTGGCTTCTAAGTTGATCAATTTTGAAGTCAAAACCCGTTTGTTGTTCTTCAAATTCTACGGATGATGTTTAGAATTTGACGGATGATGTTTAGAAATGAAAACCATTGAAACACAAGTTTAACTTCACTCCAAGTCCCTATAATATACTCTTTAAAAAACTCCAAACAAAAGTCTAATCATAATCAATGGTGTTCCGATCGAGGTGTCTCACTATAACAAAGTATAATAGACATATATTAGTTGTAAAGGGGTTCATTACAATTTAATTCGATCTCTACATACTTTTAATAAAATATTTTACTAATTTAAAAATGTAATAGTAAATATAGAGATCGGAATAAGATGAAACAATCCACATGTAAACAAAAAGAAACTTCAACATATATTGTAAATGTAACTTTTTATTAAAAATGAATTAATACAAAAAATTATAGGGTTGTAAAAGAACAAAAATAAACTAAAAATATAATAAATTCCAAACAATGAGTTTCCATTCAAAAAAATTAGCCAAATAATTTAATTAGTTTTTTTATGAAAACAATCTAAAAAACTGCAAATTAAATCAAATCGCCCTCTACTTCACATTATTTAAGGCTAAGCGGAGTGGACCAAAAAAGAGGGCGATGACTACTTTTGCGAAGGCGATTGGTTTTTAGTTTTTTAATTTTGAATATTGTATGAAATAATTATAATTTTTGTGTGTTGGATTTTACTTTGTATTTTTATTTATTTTAATTTTATGTTTAATATTTTAATTTTTATGTTTAGTATTTGAACTTTTATGTTTTGTATATTCATTTTTCAATTTATAGAAAGTTACTCTTTTTTAAAATAACATGGAGGTTAAAAAAAAATCAACCATTGGAAGTGCCACATGGCGCAAGTCGCCCTCCTTCCAAAACCTCCCCTAGGCTTTTAATTATAAACCTCTTATAAAGTTATTTGGATATACATTTGAGATCAAAAGCCCCAACCCAAAATGCTTTTAATAGTCGAAAGGTTTTTGAAATAAAAGCTTGTTTGGCAAGGGGCTTTTGGAGGTTTTGTAGGAGCTTAAAAGCCTCAAGCTTTTATTCAAACTATAGCCCTGTTTGGATATTCATTTAAAATCACAATCTCCAGCCTCAAAAAGTTTCTAAAAGCCCCGAAAGGTCTTTAAAATAAAAACTTGTGTAAAAAGAGTTAAAATAGAAGCCCCAGCTCCTAGCACCATTTTCAAGCTCTAGCTCTGTAACACCCCACCAGTGGTGGAAACGTGAGATGCAACTGAAACAAGCTTGCAAATGGATATTATACAGAGAAACTACATGATGTTCACATAAGGCTACAAATTGACAAACTCAAGTCAAGATACATCAATAAGAATCCCATACAAGGTAAAACAAACCGAGGCATTGTGCCCGATTCTAAAGGTCTATAATGCAACCAGATATCCAATAAGCCAACTATAGGCCTCAACTCCTAGCTTGCAAGCGATTTCTTGTATACCTGAAAAGATACTCAAACATGTCAACACTAGGTTGGTGAGTTCGTAGGATCACATAGTTTCAAGTTGAGTCATAGATTCGATACTAGTGTATATACAGCTATATACATAATTACATCCATAGATAAATGAGTATCGAATAGCTGAGCAACAGAAGTCCCGCAACGGGAGGTACTCCACCACATTGGAATATCACAAGTTTCTCATCCAAAAGCTACAACAAAATCACAAGAGTCACACAACATATAATACATCAAATGTGTAACATCCCAAAGTTTTTAAGGTAAAAAAATTAATTTTTTTTATAGTTTTGACATTAAAATAATTTCCTAGTATTTTATTTTTTTGATATGAGATTAATTTAGTTAGAACTTTAATGGATAGCGGGTATTTTTCTCACCAAAATTAGATAAGGGGCATGGCATCTCATTAGGATGCCAACCATGTCTTCCCTCCTTAGTCACCATTCCATTATCACCTAAGATTTCTTCTCCAAGCTTCTTATCATTCTAATCCAATACAAACCTTAATCTTCCATGCAATTCAAGTCATATATTCAAGTTTAATAATAACAATAATCTCATAACATTTAAGAAATTGAAAAATTGAGATTTGTGTGGTGGTGGTGGTGGCCAAATTTAGGAGGAAGAAAATGGGAAGATTTGTGATTGGAAACCCTAATCTTTTCTCTTTCATTCTTGAGGTATTGATTCCTTAACCTAGTTTCAATCTTTTTTTTTTTTTTTTTATGAATTAGGGTTCTTGAGACATCAATTTGGGGATTTTGCTAGAAGTTGGAGTTTTGTATAGTTTTTCCTCAAATACTTATCCATTTTAGTTGTTATTGAGTTGCTTAATGTATTTAACTATAAATATACGTTGACATGAAATTATTGATTTTTGAGAAAGTGATGATTATCACTAGTCAAATTATTTGGTGATGGGGGAAGAATGATGTTGATGATGAATGGAACTTAATAAACAAATTTTTGAATAAAAATTAACTCAATGACAAAGTAAGATGATTTTGGGTTAAGAATGCTAGTGAAAGGTTAGAATGACTAGGTTGAGTTAGCCAAGATTGTGAATGTTAGCTTATATGCATATTATGATATAATGATAGGTTGAAAGCTTGTATTTGTGCATTGCGATTTATAGAGTTGTTGTTCGAGTCGCGAAGGAGGTGAGTATATTTTCCTACATTTATGTATACGTTGGGTTGATTTTCCATATAATGATTGATTTCATGTATGGAAATCGATTTGGCGTTAAAGCCTATGTGGGGAAATGTGATAAATGAGGCCTAAAAACCTCTTATTATGTGATTAATGGGGCCTAAGAATCCGTTGTGTATGAGGCCTAAGAACCTTTTGTGTATGGGGCCTAAGGATCCCAAGTATGTGATATTGATTGTGTTGATTTGCTTATATGGATCCATGTATAGCGTTAAAGTGCAAAGGTGAACATGTAGGTATGGCACGACGGTGCCATAGGCTACAATTTAGTCCTTTGTACGTTGCCTCCTTTGTGTATATAAATGTATGCAAGTATATTCACTAAGCATTCGCTTACGTTTTAGATGTTTACCTTTTTATAGGCGGTTCCGGAAGAAGGAACTAAGACTTTTGGAATTGAAGTTTGAAGTTTTAGAAGTGCTTTTTAAAGATTGAAGGTATTGCCATTCTTGAAGGAATGGTATTTTATAGACACCTAGTTATCCCACCTCATTATGGCTCTTGACACTCTTGATGTTTTGGTAATTTTGGTTATGGCAAATTTCTGAAATTATGGGTAAGGTTTGGTCTCTTGACATCAAAAACAAGTATGGTGTTTTGTATAAACGTTAACTTGGAATGTGTTAATGAGTGTATGGTAAGATGGATCTTTGAACTATTTTGGTATGGTGTTAAAAACTTATTTGAATCCATAAATGTTGTGGTTTGAGGTTATGTTTGAGTTTGGGAATTTTGTAAGTCAAGAAAAGTGTCAAAATGATGATTTTCCTGTCAGGTAAAAAGTTGCCCCGCAACTATTTATAGGTTCAACGCAACTTTGGTCTTGTCATTTTTCTGACCTCTTAGGTTCGCCGCAACTTTGATGGGTTCACTGCAACTTTTTCCAGTTCAGCACAAAACCCGATTTTTCAAGCGACTATAACTTTTAAAACGTAACTCCGTTTTTAACATTGAAGTTATCCACAGAAACGTGTTAGAGTCTACTTTCCAATGGTAATGTCTTTCAAAGATGAAATAACAGTTTAAAGGCCTAAAGTGTTTGTTAGTGTTTTCAGGATATTAACAGGTGTTATGGCATATTACCGAAGAAAACGCCATATAAAGGCCTAAAGTGTGCTTACGGATGGGCTGAGTTGATCCTTGGAAGCAGAAATGAAGACTATAGTGAATGTTTGCTGATGGTGCGCCGCACCTCATTAACAGGTGCGTCGCACTCAAGGAAGCCGAAAGGAAGTGCTATGTTTGAGTGCGCCACACTCAAAGTTAAAGGAGCAGGAAGATCTGGTGGTGTGCTGCACCTACTGCACGAGAAATAATTGATTTTTGCTTAGAGTATAAATAACTCAAACCAAAACCCTAACTTTCGACTTTCCAGACATTTTGAGGGTTCTCGAAGGCTATTTTCATCAGATCAAACACCTCTAAAGATCATAGAAACATTTGGATTCATTGCATCTATTCATTAACGATTCAAGCACTCTTTTGGATTTATTTCTACATTCGGTACAACATGTTTTCATATCCTATTGATTGTTTTTATCTTTTCATCATGAGAGGCTAAATCTCTTTGCACCTAATTGGGTACAGAACATGTCATAGGATTGTTTGATGTTATTTGCAATTGTTGAACAAGATTTCTATGTTTAATCGGAGATCCGCATTTGTTTGAGTTTATAAATTGTATTTATCTTTTATATAGATTGATTAATAATTGTTATTAGAGGTTCGAGAAAATCTATGTGATTGTCATTTGGTTTATGAAATGACTAATTGGTCTTAAATTAATCAAAAGTCGCTGGAGTTCAAGAGAAACTAGATATAGAGATTTAAAAAATTAAATTCATGTTGAGTGTGTAAACGTCTATGATAGAGAGATCTGATTAGGCGAATAAAGCAGTTTGAGAGAAAGCCTTTCAAGATTAAATCATAAAATCAACTTAAGTTCTTAATGCTAAATTGTTTTGAGTAGAAATTATTCACGAGACTGATAGCTATACTTTTGCAATTAAATATTTGAGTGTAACGAGAGTTCGTCTTGATTACCTTGTAAGTTCTTCAACATTGCAAGTGATATTTAGACTTTCGGATTGATATGTAAGCTGATCCAAGTAGGTGCGCCTTTTTATATTCTTGTTTACAACAAAACTCTTTTCGATTAATCCTGAGGGATTATTAATTGATTTTACTAACTTTTGCAACGTGACAATTCGGTCACAAAACCCCCCCTCATTTCATTTGAACTATTTTATTTTAACAATTGCTTTACTTAGTCCTTGTGATCGACCTTGGATTTACCAAGCTAACTATACTGCATACGAACGGGTTCACTGCCTGTGAGTGTGTTGTAGTTAGTCGCTAGGTGATTCATGTTTATAAATATTAAGACTCCATTTCACACATCAATGTCAAAAGAATAACCACATGGAATCCTTTTACACATTTCTAGTAAATTGAACCCTTGAGGGCACATAACCAGCACTTATAATATCTCAATGAGAAATACAAGCCAATAACCAAGCATCACTATGGGAACTTACGCCTAAGAATCACAATAATCACCATGGGAACTACGCCCAAGAATCACAATAATCACCATGGGAACTACGCCCAAGAGTTACAATAATCACCATGGTAACTACACCCAAGAATCACAACAATCATTTGTCAAGTACATACACTTCATACGATTCTACTTTTGAGGGGTCATAGATGCTTATGTATAGGGTCACCCGCAACCTTCCCACAACATCTATAACCCTTCAATTATCGTCTTCCATGTATGCACGTCCATCCCAACTCACAATATAATATATTCCATATATGAAGTTACAATCAAATGATCAAGTATCACATGCCACATCGAAAGATCATCCTAGCATAGGCTACAACAATCTTATATGTTCAACTATTCACATTGTTACCATGAAGTTACATGTCTACCTATAAACATGTAAAAACACAAAAACATATGCATGTAGATACTACAAGCGTAATCTACGACATAGCACATTAGCACATAGCACATTAACACATAGCGAGTATCTTTCCACCCCAAAAGCATGTAAATAGTAAGGGCTACGAACTCACCTGTGACGAGCAACCATAATATCCAAGGATTGATGAGCACAATACCAACCTTAACTACGATCACAACCTATTACATAACTTCAATTCATCACACGCTATCCCAAACGGTAAGGTCTAACCTTCTTTACTACGCCACATTCCCAAAGATACTTTAGAAGCGATTTCGAAATGTTTGGATACCAAAGGAAGAGTTTTGGTTAAACATGTTTCAATGACTTAACACCAAAATTTGACATGAAAATCAAAGTAAATGTGTGTGTTAACAACTTATTTGACTTTCCCTTGTTGATAAAAGACATCCCCGAAAGTTACAAGTCGCTTGAAGTTTGAACGAAGTGGGAACCTAAAAGTAGTAGACAAGGTCAGGAGAGCATGACTCTTGTACAGGGCAAAGGCCATGCTAAGCCTCTTAGAGGCCATGCTCCAACTATCAGGCTTAAACCATTTTTGCTTAAAATCAACCGAGCTAGACACAAAATTGAAGCTTTCCACTCCACCACAACTCAATACAAGTATAACCACAACAAGAATCATATCAATTCACAAACCCACTTCCGATTTCTCTACCTTTAGTTTCAAACACGTTTTAAAGCTAAAACACCCATTTTACACACGAATCGACCCCAAAACGTTTAGATCCAATACAAGGAAGTTATCTACTAGTTAAAAGGAACATTTTGAGCTAAAGATCACTTACCAGTTCGTCCCGAAGCTCGAAATCTGGTTTTGGAGCTCTTGAGGATGAAGAACACTTTCACAAACCAAAAATCTTGAAGTTTCTAAGATGATAATTGTTATACAATGATTTACTAACACTTTTGGTATTTCAAAACCCTTAAATCCAAATTCTTGAAGTAAAGTGATGAAGAGGGTGTTTGTTCTTGCAATATAGAGAGTAAGAAAGAAAAAAATAAAGGTAGAGATAATATATATATATAGAGGGTGATGTGACCAATTTATACCTATCGCCTACATCGTTATTGGCCATTTTATTAAGTGTTTTAAGTTGATTATATGTGCATTTGGCGCATTTATGGTGTTTGTTAGTGTTTTCAGGCGCTAAACAGGTTACTTGATCATTTGACACATTTTTGGATGATTTTTGAGGCCAAGAAGTTGATTTGTGAGTTCGAGAGTTGTTTAAGGTTGAGAAGATAGAAAGTTGGAGCAAGTTCATAAGTAAAAATGTTATTTTTGATCAGCAGGTCTAGACTACACCGTAGTGTGGGAAGCATGAGCCCACTGTGCCGCAGTCATATGATGGACAAACGAGACCGTGGATTTGGACTGCGCCGCAGTCACCTAAAGGAGAAATCAGGCTGAGGATCCTTACTGCGCCGCAGTGGGTGCACGGGAGCTGAAGCCTTGGACGATTTTGCATCAGATTTTTGAAGAGGTATAAATAGAAAACAAAGCCCTAATTCCCAACTTATCAAAACTCTCTCTAGGAGTTGTTCTATAAGGGATTTTTCAAGGATCAAGAGCAAGATATTCTTCCATCGATTCATTGAAGATTCATGAGCACCCATCTAGATCGTATCTACTTTTATTGTCTTGCAATTTCAAATTTTCAAACGATTGGTACATCATGTTTTTCTTTTATTTTAATTATTATTTCGAATTGATCATGAGTGGTTAAATGTTTAATCATCCACCTTGATGAAACTAGACGAATGATGTGATGCTATATTTTTAATTCAAAGAGTTGATTTTAATTATCATTGTGTCGAGATCTTGATGATTTAATTCCTTTATATATATATATATATATATATTATTTTGATATTGGTGGCATGTGTGCTCTTCGTTAGTGGTACTAGTTGAATGCATGTGTGATTTTCAAATGGTTGTTCGTCTATAAGCAATTATCACTAGTTCATGGTATGATAGTGAATATCATTTTAATGAAAGGAATATGTTGTCAACGTGTTTTATAACGGTTGGTGGTACCACGTTATCCTCACATAGATACAATTGTTATTTCGATAATCAAACAAACTAAATGTCGGTAAGGTTGTATAGGCATTCGTGGTACCGACTTGAGTAATTTAACTAGCAATTTAGGTGATCGGGTAATTTGTTCACGGTTGGTGGTACCACGTGAGCACCTTAATTCTTTCACGATTATCTTTTCAACTTAAATGAATTTGTCCTAATTGAATGCAATCATGTTTGAAGTCTAGTGAATTCAAGGTGGATGATATTTATTATTATTGTCTGAAGTTTTTCCTTACTTTTATGCAAATAGTCTTTTAAATTTGTTTTAATTTATTTGTCAAGAGAGAATTGAAGCAACACCCCTTTTTCCAAATCATTTTACCAAACAACTAGTCTAAATCAATCCCCGAGAACGAACACGGTCTTACCTCTTAACTGTATTACAAACGGTCGGGTCCACTGCCCGATAGTGTGTAGTAGTGAGTATTTAGGTGATTCTAATTTATAATTTTTGAACTCGATTTAGCACATCAGGGGGGGAGAGAGAGAGAGAGAGGAAATGGGAGAAATGAGAGGAGGGGAAGGGGTTAGGCTCCATCACATACACACACAAGACTCTTAAACTCCATACTACTAGCTAATTACCAAACGGTACCGCAACTAAACATATAAATGTTAAATATCACGAAATTACACCAAGTCTCGTAAAAATTAATTCGACTTTTATTAATCACGTAAGTTCTCAAGTATCGATATTCCCCATAAATTCACAATTAATCACATAGTAAATGATGCAGTTTTACTAGCAAACAAATGAATCAAATAATAAGGATGTATTAAAGACATATAATGAACCAAAGGTTCTAAGAACACTAGTCCTTTCTTAATTAAATCTAAAAAAAAGTGCCTTACAATAATAAACTTATGGTATATAAAGGAAAAATAATCCTTGGTAAACTAGGAAACATAAATCAGAAATAAAGTCTTGAAATAGATAAACATAAAAAGATCTTCCAACAACTTGTTAGACAAGAAAAATCAAGAAACATATTCTCATCCTTAATTGGGCTATTCTGATCTCGGGCTGGGTTAGATGGGTTGAGCCTTCTATTGCATCAGTAAACAAAAGTCAACCCTAGTCAGATAAGTCAAATCTTACTGGTGTTACAAGCTCCAAGTCTCTAAGACGATGAGGAGTAGCATGTTCCCTCTTTTTTATTTATTACTCAGAACGCCGCTCGCATCGGCTCAGGGGGCGTTCCATTCTCTTAAAAAAGTGTTCCCAGTCCCATTTCTATGGCGTCCGACCGTTTGTTTTCTTTTAGAGTTTATTTTCTTTTTTTTTTAACCCTACAATATATATAAAAGGAATGCCTTCTAAGGGAATGCCCTACTATAAGGTAATTGGGAGAATACGCCTCATGATGTGGCATGTTTTTATATGAGGGGGGCATTGACATGAGGAGCTACTCCTCTTAGTCTAACCACAACCCCAACTCGAAAGCCAAAAATGTGAAACATACCAACTAAGTATTGCCAGAGAGTCGGGGACAATTCCTAATTAAAAAAGCTAATTGCACAAGTTATCCCCGTGGTTTATATATTTTCGTGATTTTCATCTCTCTAAGTTATTTTTAGCGGATACCGTCCTACATCTTTAGATTTATAGTGGATTACATCTTTTTGAGGGTTGTAAGGTGCGAAAAAAGTCTACATACTTTTTGTGTTTTCATCCCTCAAAAGGATGTAGTCCACTAAAAATGTAACACCCCACACTTCTAAATCCAAAATATGGAGTGTCATTTCAAACTTAAACAATAATACAAGTGTGCTAAACAGAATTTCTCTTAATATTTTTACAATTGTTGTAGCCTAAATGATCCTTGACCATAATCTTTAACAAATCCTTTATACGCGGAAGCTAGCTAAAAGTCCATTGCTCTACTCTTTCTTAATACCTGCCGAAAGAAAAACTGCAGCTGAGCCAATTGCTCAGTGCGCGGATATAGAAATACATATAGCAATTTTCAAAATAGACAAAATATATTTTCTAACAGATAAAATCATTTAACGCATACAAAGATTTAAGAATAGAAATTTTAAGGAACCAATGTATTAAAGACATATTTTAAATAAATAATATTAATTCGAAACAAATATAGTCATAATATAAAATTAACATTTTTCACCTTACCAAAAGAACATATCAATATCTAATGTTGTTATTAAAAGCCTACCATGTTTCATAATTTCAAATCCAATATTATCAAAATACTTACATTGCAAAGTTCCATAATTTCAAAGCAAACCGAGCTTCTACAACAAAATCGCATACATTTGCATATCGAATCCAATGGACCAACACAACAAATGCCAGACAAATGTAAAATGGACATGCAGATCCAAATATACCATACAAATGTGAAATGGTGTATCGGGCACAACAAAACCATCCACCATACCAGAACAGAATCTACAAACTAGAGTCGACTCATACCCCCCAAAACAAAAGGCAATGTTTTGATAGCACACCTACAAACGGAAACGCCGTAACCAATCACACTGCCACAGAAGTGTCACACCATTGGTGCCCCCAATGATGTACCTGTAGTACCCCTACAGGTGGTTAGCTCGGGGTTTTCATATTAAATTTCCATATATCAAAACAACTTTATAAATAGATTTTCAAAAATAATCTTATCGTATAATGTTTCAAAAGCTTTTTTATTTCGAATTAAGTAATGCACATACGTAAAGAGTTTAATAAATAACTCCTTCGTACATATATATATCTAAAATCAGATTTTATATAAAGCAACACACTATACTAACATATAATATAACAGGAAAAAAAATACAATATAGTTTTGAGGCCATAAAAGACATATCAAAATCACTTTGACAGCCGAATAACGCGGAAAGAACAAACGTCATAATTTGGATATATATATACATATACTTACACGTACAAGTTTAAAATAATAATCCATACTATTATATAACGAACATACTTTAAAATAGGAATCCGTACTACTATATAACGAACATAGCTTAAAATAATAATCCGTACCTTATATCTATACTCCTATATACATAAACTGACAATTTTTTTTCTCAACATGTCTACCTTTGAAATATCAAATTTAACCTTCACATTGATACTACCATAGCCCTGAATTACCGTAATTACCCTTTTGAAATATTTATAAAATCACACATCTCTTCTGTCGCTCTACATCAACGCCTCTTCCTCTATCCCGCACGGCCTATCCCATGAATCCATCATCGCTCTGTGAACAACCGCCTTCTGTCACCAGTGCCATCCAGCTCCGTCGCTCATACATTACCTCCATCCATCACCGCTATCTTTATTGCAGATTTGAATCACCACCGTCATAAATATCAAATTGGTTTTCTATTTTTTAAATCAGGTTAGATTCATAATGGATTGATTATTAGTGTACCATTTTATATTCTCTAATCATTATTCATTCATTGTACCTTTATCAACAATATTTTTTTTCTTTATATTATACATCAGTGAGAATTACAATGTTTTTTACATTTTTTTCAAAATTTTGAATTGAATTGGTTGCACAAAACATATATGTTTCAATTTATTTTACATATATCATATTACGATCTTTATATTGGTTGCTCACCATATATTTCGATTGAATTGGTTGCTTACAATACATATTATTTCAATTTCAGTTATTATTATTTTAGATCTAATGTATTTCAATTTATTTTATGTTTGTATCAATTTATATTTGTATAATCATGATTTATTTAAAAATGTCTTCGGAGTGTTGAAATTGGGTGCTCACAAATTTACAATGATGATGAGGAACCGAATTTTTTATTTTATTTTTTTAAGAATTGAGGTTTAAAACATGTTTCATTCAAGTTGGTTTTTTGGATGCAGGTTTCCATCATACATCTGAAATTGGTTTTCTTTTTGGCCAATTTAGGTTCGAATTATAATTCTTTGATTATTATTATTATTATTGTACCTTTTATAGTTTGCATAATTGTCATTTAATTTTTAATTCCACCCAGTCATATATTACAACTATAGATATAGATATTGTTAGACAAAAAGGCTAGAATTTATGTATTTTTGTGATTGATCTTGATGATTATTTTTTTTTGGTAAATTGCTAAGTTTCTGTTTGACATAAGTTATTTTTGGTAAACATATTTATATCAATATTTTTGGTAAATTGCTTTAATTAGGTTTGACATAACTTATACAATATTTACCTTTATTTGAATACCTATGTAAGTAAAAGTCACCCTTATATAATTTATCCATATTCTCTAAACACATCAACCTACCCTATATGGCCCGATAATTCTTTCTCTTAAATCTAACTTTTGTTTAATTAGGTTGTTCCTCCAACCATGTTCGAAACAGGTGATGACACCCCTTCTACCAACAATTCGATTGGAGTTGCTGAATCACATGTAGCACATGTGGCCCCTAATTCTCCTGCCTCCCGAGCAATACAGGTCATAGATGAGACCTTTTGATACACAATCTCCAACTTCTCTTTCCTTTTTGCTCCATCCCCCAATATGGTTGTCCATTCGGCCAATGCAGATGCTACAAACCAGTCTTTCGGTGTTACTGCTATTAATTTAACCCCCATTCTCCTCAACCTCCTACCAGTTTTTATGTTTATAAGTAGCAAATGTTTTTGCGCTTTCTAGAATATTGCAATGTTTGTGGCCATTTTCGAGTTTAGATTGTCTACCCATTTCGATCCGTTACTGCACGTAAACTATAGTCCAAAATTCATTGACTATACGTAAATGCTTAAAGTTGCAGCCTTTAGTCATTGTGATCAAATTTGTATTTTAGACTTGCATCCAGATTTCTTGCTTGCAACACCAAAAGTAAATGTTTGGTATTTTTACTTGCATCATCTGATTCTTAATTCCTGAATTTGCAATCAACAGGTACACTTAGTTCTATTCTATTATTGTCCAGACGGCCTACCCAATGTGTCATGTACAACAGCAGAACGACTAACACATGAGCAGTAATGTAGAAGATAACACGAGCAGCCATGAAACTCCTAAAGTGTGAAGTCAGTCTATGTTTTCTCTATTTATATACCTCCGTTGGAGTTTTTTACATTGCATTCTAACGTGTTAAAATGATACATTGTTCTTTTTTGATACATTCCAGTCCAACACTTAGTATTTAGTTCTTGGAAGTTGCATTTATTTCTCATTTCTTGAAGTGTTTGAGTGTGATCTAGGTTGTTTTCAATGTTGTTATTGCCGTTTGCTTTGTATTTCCATATGTAATAAAGTTCATTTGTACTAGGCGTTCAATATGTGAGAATGTGAAAATGGCAACCTACTAAATATTAGTTGATACTCAATATTAGTTGGCTTAATGTGGTGATACCAAAAATAAAAAAAGTTGGCTTAATGTGGTGATACCAAAATTGGTTACTATATGTTACTGTAAAACACCTGACTTCAAACGTACAATCATGGTACCGTTACTTAACCACCGTCTTTTTGAAGATACTGCAGCAACGCGCGAGTGCTTTTTTGAAAACTTTACGTTGAATAATGCGATTCGCTGGTGATCAAATATATTTCGTTAAATGTAATGGGTTTTTGGGGAAAGTTGGTTTTTGAAGTTGGGTTTTGCATAATGAATGAATGGCGGGCTTTATATATAGACATATAATTGTCAAACATGGAAACAAATCTATACATTTTATATAAACAAACTACCCCTCCAAATTCAACACTTTAGCTTTAAATTCTCTATTTTACCTTTTTAATTTACACTACTACCAAACACTCTAATCCTGAAATATCAAAACCTGAAATATGTCAAAAAACCTTATGCCCAATTTGTCTCCCTTCCCTTCCCCTAAAGCTGCTCACATATTATACAAAAAAAAACACTCATACATCCCCCGAGAACAAAACACATACATACATCTCCTCAAAACCGCCTCCCTCTAAAACACACATAGTCACTGCCCCACAAAATTGTCGCCATCTCCACCATCTCATGTTAGAATATGAGTACATAAACATACATAATCACGAGTAAGCGCAACGGAAGAAAACGAAACAAATATGCAATCAAATTAATTAACAAAGAATAGAATTGAGTTGTGTACCTTATGCAAAGCTCCAATAAAGATAATAATAATAAGATTATTATTAATGCTTAGGGTTTAAAGCAAAACTCCTCTACGATCGCACACTAGACACCCCGAACAATGTATGCTAATACTTCGATCACTAACCAAACAACCTTTTGTTACAAACCCTTAACTTGAAGTCCAAATCCCCTTAAGGAAAAGAGAGTTCGGTCACTTCAAAGAAAAAGGGAGAAGAGGAGAAAAAACTTATTTGAAAATAATGTGTGAAAAATCTTAAACTTAACCCTCTATTTATAGGACATAATTAGGTTAAAATTTAGTTGGAAAATAAGCTAGACAAAGGCTTACAAGGCCTTTATCATGGCCGGCCCCCCCTTAGCATTTAGGGTCCAAATCCATTTTTCAATTTCACATTTTAATCCTCTTCTTTAATCAATTAAATATAATTAACCCTTTAATTATGTTTAATTAATCATTCCGTGATCAAACTAATCAATATATTACTTTAATATATCAATTAATATTATCGAGTTACCGTGTCATTTCGTGTGACCATTTAGGCTTAAACTATTCCCGCACATGCGATTTATAATATGTAACACCCCACCGTTGGCGGAAACATGAGGTGTCATGAAAAGTACAGCACGACATGGAATTACATAGATACTGCTAAATGAAATAGAATATATTAAATATATTCCCAAAAAAAAACATGAGTTCAAAGTCATAACAGTGCTAAAATAGCTTATTACAATCAAGTCCATAAAGCAATAAACCAAGGCATGTAGCCTTAAAGTCTGACAATTATTAAGGTGTTATGAATGTGGTACCTGCCTTACAATAAGCACGTCCCCACATTCATAACACCCTCCACGAACTCCGATTGGTCTCCTCTGATTCAACGGTGCAACATTCAAGGGTGCCACTTGAGTCCTTGGTTCCCGACAGTAATTTGCCAAATGCCCAGTCTTATTGCAGTTGTAGCATGTTAAGCAATTCTGATTTGCTGCATGGTGCAGATTGCACTTGGTACACTTAGGATGAGGACCCACATAATCCTTTTTGCCAACATCAGTCACTGCAAATACCCTGCCTCTGTTTTGTCTCTTCCCATCAGATCGCCAAACTTTCTTATTATTACTCGTCCCACTGATTTCCTTCCTTTTTGTCCCAACAGCAGTAATAGTTCCACACTGAACCAACTCCTCTGTCATAGCCTCAGACCTCAATATAGCCTCCTCTAGGGTAAGTGGGTGAACACAGCCATAGTCGACCTAACTTGAGGAATTAACCCACGAAGATACTTCTCTATACCTTTGTTCTCAGGTTCAACCAAATGTGGAACGAGCCTTGAGAGTTCATTAAAACGGGTAGTGTATCCAGCATGATCAGCACCGACCATCTTATGTTCTAAAAACTCTCGTTCTAGTTTCACCAGTTCGGTTGCTGTGCAGAACTTTTTGATCATCAACTCTCTGAAGTTATACCAAGACATCGCCTCTGCCGCTAATCTGCCTCTGATTCTGCACTGAGTGTTCCACCAAGACAAAGCATCTTTAGTGAAAGAGCTTGCCACATACTTAACCCTCTGTTTGGGAGTACATTCACTAATACCAATCACAGCTTCCATCTTCTCTAACCATTGAATAAACTTGACTGCTCCACCTCTACCATCATACTCTTGCACACCACAATCCTTAAAGTTTTTGTAAGTGCAAGTCCTGACACCACTTCTAAGTCCCCTTGGCACATTCCCAAGTCGAAATCCTTGATCAACGTCTTCATAATATTCACCATCCTGATCATCCTCAGCGTCTTCATACTGAGCATCATCATCATACTGAGCATCATCATTCTCTGCATTTTGTGCATTCTGAGCATTTTGTGCATTCTGAGCATTTTGTGCGAGTATAGTATTAACCACTTGGGTGATCATGGCAACCATGGCTGGATCTGGTTGCATTCCAGTTTGCTCATTAGTAGTTTCATTTTCAGCTTCTCCACGACCGCGTACACGACCACTACCTCGGCCGCCACCGCGGCCCGCACCACGTCCAACTCCACGACCAGTACCTCGCCCTTCAGCTTGTTCATTTCCACGACCTGCACCGCGGCCAACACCTTGAACTACTTCAGGCCCAGTGCCACGACCAATACCACGGCCTCGTCCAGTTCCTCGGCCAACGCCATGACCTTGGCCGGAGCCTTCATTTTCTCCACGGCCTCTTCCACGACCGCCGCTAGTTCCAGCACTAGATCTTGTTCTTGCCATTATCCTATAACCATCTGTCATTAGTCGGGGAGGATATGCTCGACGATGTTAACATCACAAAACACTCTCAGTAGGCTCTCTTATCTTATGGTCTAAGGAATGCTATCTAGAACCTAACTATTCATGCAGTTTATGTTAATGCAATACATATATATATATATAACCCTAAATCGCAGTTAAAACGTGGTCCGAATCTAACACCTACATCCGTTGCACTAGTGGTGTATTTATACAGGGTGTACCAGCGGCTAACCCTCCACACCCCTAGTACATCTAATGCAAGGTCGGATCACGGTACTGGTATGCTCTCTAGGTATTAGCTCGGTATGTATACAGGGTGTACCAGCGGCTAACCCTCCACCTAACCAACACCCATTAAACATCCCAGGGTAGCTACCACACTCTCACTACAAGTGCAATCACTGATGTCAATAACTGTCGCAAGGCATGGCGGTAATCATAGAACAGTTGATCAGGCTTTTCTATGATTATCGTTATGCGATACTAATTAGCGCCATCACTTCATCTTGCTCTAATACACATAAGTAATCACAATAACACCGGAAGTACACAGTCACCGGATAATAGTCATAGTCAAAATAACACAGGGATAATAAGTCTAAACAGAATATGAACTCAAAATATAAGCGACGTTAGCACGTCTAGAATGCATCTATGATTCCTATCGTAAATGCTATACGGGGTTCTTAGGTTATAGTCTAGGCTTTACCACCAAATTCTCTACAACCACGGCTCTGATACCATTCTGTAACACCCCACCGTTGGCGAAAACATGAGGTGTCATGAAAAGTACAGCACGACATGGAATTACATAGATACTGCTAAATGAAATAGAATATATTAAATATATTCCCAAAAAAAAACATGAGTTCAAAGTCATAACAGTGCTAAAATAGCTTATTACAATCAAGTCCATAAAGCAATAAACCAAGGCATGTAGCCTTAAAGTCTGACAATTATTAAGGAGTACTAATCTCTGAAGTCCAGCCTAGCATAGCAGTCCTTATCCCTGATTAGCCTGAGTACCTGAAAAGTATACTAAAACGTGTCAACACAAAGGTTGGTGAGTTCGTAGGTTTTAGTCAAAAGTCTAGTCAAAGAATAAGTCTTTTGTCGATTATTTAAAGTCTAAACCAGTAATAGTTCAATATATAACGAGCAGAGTTACGCCATAATAAGTCCAAAGTCTCAATGTCTCAAAGTCCGGCCTTACGGTAAGCCTTCCTAGGTCAATATATAACGAGCAGAGTTACGCCATAATTAGAGGTCGAGCTTAGACCAGCCTAGGTCGAGCTAAGCCTTCCTAGGTCGAGCTTAGACCAGCCTAGGTCGAGCTAAGCCTGGCCGGAGTCAGATTCAACGCGATTTGTGCAAAAACGAACGATTTTGATGCGATTTTGTTAAAATAACGAGATCTAAGGCTAGCCAATCCATATCCATGAGTCTTGATTGCTCAAAAGTGTCACAAATCAGTACAAAAAGGGTGAAGTTCGACCGATTTCATACATCATGTGTCTGACAATTGCACAACCTTCATCTTGGATGTGAAATCGACTAGTTTTAGCGTCTTTTAGCCAAGTGAAGGATATCTTCAATTTTTGCAGTTGCACAAGATCCAAATTACAAAAGTGCATAATGTATCAAATCAAAGCCTTAATCAAGGTTCAATTCGTTTCTTACACACAATTGTAACCGAAATTGCACAATCAAAAATCAAAGACATGATTCGCTTAACTTTTGATAAGAACCGAAAAGAAAACATATACATATACATATAAACCGACTTGAATAGATTAAGAACAGATCTTACACAAGTTTTGATGTAGAAAATGATAATATTTACTTGTTTCTTGATCGGGGATTGAAGCCTTGATTGATTTGCAAGCGTTTAGAACCGAAATCAAACGATTTTTGCAAGATAGAATTTGAAAGAAAGCCTTGAGTGTGTGTGTGGCTAGGTGAACGACCAAAACAAGGAAAATTAGAGAAAAAGGCTTGTCTTGTATTTATAGGCATGGCCAAGGAAGGGGGGGTTCGTCAGACTAACGGAACGCCTGACAGTTTTAGTCCTTTTCGCTTACCGGACGAACACCGAAAGTCATAGAAATAATTTAACCATATTTTATGATATAATTTTGAATTACGAACAATACGACTAGTCACATGACCATATTTGACCCACGAAAGTATTTTAAATCTTTATTTAGGCATTTCTATTAGACAACTTGTCTTCCTCAAACATTCGCACCAGGTCTTGAAAAGTCTAGAACACTAGTATACAATAAATATTACATGTCTTAATCATAATGCAATCCATAGAATCTCACGTCTTTAGACTTAGGTTTGACGGAAACTGACCTTATTCGAACGGAAAAGTATAGTCAGACGGACGCTCGGGTGACGGTTGTTACATAATAAGATGATCACACTCCAACAGCTCCCACTTGAGCATGTTATTATAAAGGCAACAACATTGGTTGGCGTTTAGCAACACTCCAATGCTCCCGAAAATATTTAAGAATAGATTCTTTAATTGCCAAGTTGAAATAATTTAGTCTTTAATATCCCTTTGTTCAGATACCCTTGTTAATTATGAATATGGATCAATGTCATTTCACAATTTAACGATTATGTTTCTCATTTCTATAATTAATTAAGATTACCAAATTAGTCAAGACAACTTTTTGAGTTCATTTGGGTGTGGCCACGCAAACATCTTCAATTAAATAATGAGGGCGCCAAATGATATCATTTTTCTGTTGCAAATTGAAGGAACAAATCCTATATTGACTACAAGTGTCTGGCCATGTCGTTTCTCAACATTTCTGAAAATAGCCCTTTATTACTGCCTTGTTCAGGACAGATGGGAACTATATCAAGAAATGCAATCTACACATGTATAACTCACTTGTATCTCAAGTCAAAGGATAAATAAAGTAACCATTTCACGAATTTCATTTAATGACGCCGATCCATAAAATGATAATTCGTTATGTGGGGTAAGTGTTGGGTTATATAACTATTATCAAACAAATCACAAAGCACGCAACAGAAGACAAGATCTATGCAGTTTAATTAATTAACCAAAGTATAGAATATGTACCTTATAATGGAGAGATTAAAACAAGAACAAGGTTTAAATTAACCTCTCTACGATTTTACTCTCAACGTTGAAACGTATGTATGCTAGTACTTGATCACGAACGAACAACCCTTTGTTACTTAACCCTTTCGATCGAAACTCCATGAACTAAGAACATATGTGGTCAACAAAACAAAGGACCATAATTAATGTGTACATTAATTAATGATTGTATATGTAGTTCCATGATTTCAAACGGCACAAACCAAAATCCTTTTTGGTTTTTGATTCAGTTCGACCGAAAAGAAAAAGGAGGAAGGAGGAGAGATTTTCTTTTATGTGACTTAATATTTAAACTCTTTGAATTAAGCCCTCTATATATAGGGAATAATTAGGGTTTTTAATCTTGGTGACCAAGTAATCTTAAGGCTAAAAAACCTTGTAATTTTCGGCCCCCATGTTTAGTGAATTAGAGTCCAACACTAATTTCTTAATTTCACATTTAATCCTTCTTCCAATTAATTTAAATACAATTAATCCTTTAACTTATTTAAATTAATTATTTCGTGATCAAATTAATTAATAAATTACATTTAATATATAAATTAATTTATAGTTACATTCATGTTGAGGTGTGACCCCGTAGGCTTAAATACTTTTCGGACATACGTTCATTTTACGTAATCATATTCTAACAGTAAGTCCAATATTCACCTTTTGAATATCATGTGAGTTTGATACGATCAACTATCTTCAACATATTCCCTTAAATATTTTCACGAATCTCTCACAATTGTCTTATTTTAATTATATTCTCATATAATTAATCGACAATGGACGTTTAGAATATTCAACTAATATTCATGGATTAAACATGCAAATATAGGACACAATTATTATAGAAATGAAACCACTTATACCGCGTATAAAAATTCATTTATTGAAAATAACAATTGTTTAACATCTCATTATCCAAATATCAATCACAGATTTACATGATATAACTTAGCAATATCTAAAACCTAAGCCTTCTACATGCTTGTTGAGCTTTCTCTTTGACAATGCCTTTGTAAAAGGATCCGCCAAGTTATAATCTGTGTGAACTTTGAGTAAATTGATTTCACGTGATTCGATTTGCTCTCGAACATAGTGATATCTCCTTTGGTAATGTCTAGCACCTTTTTGAACCTTAGGTTCATTAGCAATGACAATTGCTCCAGAATTGTCATAGTACAAATCCATAGGTGTGTTATTTGATGGCATCACATCAAGCCCAGAAATAAACTTTCTGATCCAGACAGCTTCCATGGCTGCCTCCAAAGCAGCTATATACCCAGACTCTGTAGCAGACATAGCAACGGTAGATTGCTTCTTGCTTTTCCAATCTACAACACCTCCATTTAAAATGAAGACATACCCTGACTGAGATTTGGTATCATCCTTATCGGTCTAAAATCTAGCATCACAGTATCCAGTGACTTTAAACTCAGCTTCGGGATTTCCTCCATACATCAAAAACATTTCTTTAGTAGCACGCATGTACTTAAGAATGTTCTTTACATCAGTCCAATGATCCTCTCTGGGATTTTGCTGATATCGGCTTACTATATTTTGCGCGAATGCAACATCAGGTTTAGTGCATCTAACCGCATACATGATAGATCCCACCGCCGAAGCATAAGGGACTCTTTTCATACGCTTCACCTCTTTAGGTGAAGAAGCACCATTCTTGTTGGATAAATTAAGTCCTTCTTGCATAGGCAAGTTCCGCGCTTAGAATTTTCCATCTTGAATCTCTTCAAGATCTTATCTATATACGCACTTTGACTTAATCCGATCAACCGTGTACTTCTATCTCTATAGATTTTGATTCCAAGTATGAATGCTGCTTCACCCAAGTATTTCATAGCGAAACACTTTCCAAGATAAGATTTAACGTCTTTCAACATTGGAATGTGATTTCCTATTATCAATATGTCATCTACATACAAGACAAGGAAAGGAACATTACTCCCACTAGCTTTGCGATATACACATGGCTCATCGAGATTCTGAACAAAATCAAACTTTTTGATTTCTTCATCAAACCTTTTATTCCAACTCCTTGATGCTTGCTTTAGTCCATAAATGGACCTTTGAAGTTTGCATACTTTGTTGGGATATTTAGGATTGACAAAACCTTCTGGTTGTACCATATAGACTTCCTCGTCTAGAAAACCATTCAACAAAGCGGTTTTGACATCCATTTGCCATATCTCAAAGTCATAGTAGGCTGCTATGGCTAAGATAATCCTAATAGCTCTAATGTCCGCAACCCGGAGAAAAAGTTTCCTCATAATCAACTCCAAAGAGTTGAGTATAACCTTTCGCCACAAGACGAGCTTTATAGGTGTGTACGTTTCCATCCACGTCGGTCTTCTTCTTGAAGATCCACTTACACCCAACGGTTCTACCATTTGGTGGAAGATCAACCAAGCTCCAGACTTGATTGTCTTTCATGGATTTCATTTCCACATTCGCAACTTCAAGCTATTTGTCAGATTCCGGATCTGATAATGCAGCATGCA
This sequence comes from Erigeron canadensis, assembly GCF_010389155.1. NCBI lineage: Eukaryota > Viridiplantae > Streptophyta > Magnoliopsida > Asterales > Asteraceae > Erigeron > Erigeron canadensis. Next base: position 20,152,502 of record NC_057763.1, read on the forward strand.
TTGAAATTAGGAGGTTCATTCAAATCTCCTACCACGTGTTCTTCAGACTCAATCATAAGATTTAATCTATCACGAGCATGTATTGTCCTTGAGGACCTACGAAGTGGAATCGCTTCATCTTCAACTTGAAGTTCATCTTGAGATTCACCTCTTTGAACATCCCCCCCCCCCTCCAAGTTGAACATTGCTAGTATCTTTAGAAGTTGACACATCTTCTTGATGCTCATCAAGTTCAACAATCCTCCCACCGTCTTCTTGAGATATGAGTTTCTCTTCAAAGAACTCAGCATATCGATGGACCTTGACAGTGTTTTCCATAAGAAAGTAGAAGTAGTAACCCATTGTTTCCTTTGGGTATCCTACAAAGATGCACTTGATAGATCTAGGTGCAAATCTTGTTAGGCGTATCTCATTTCACGGGTGCCTCACATCCCCAGACCTTTAAGTAAGACAAATGAGGAACACTTCCATGCCACAATTCATGCAGTGTCTTGTCAACTTTCTTAGTTGGAACCATATTGAGAATTGTAACACCCCACCATTGGCGAAAACATGAGGTGTCATGAAAAGTACAGCACGACATGGAATTACATAGATACTGTTAAATGATATAGAATATAATAAATATACTCCCAAAAACATGAGTTCAAAGTCATAACAGTGCTAAAATAGCTTATTACAATCAAGTCCATAAAGAAATAATTCAAGGCATGTAGCCTTAAAGTCTGACAATAAACAAGGAGCACTAATCTCCGAAGTCCAGTCTAGCATAGGAATCCTTATCCCTGATTAACCTGAGCACCTGAAAAGTATACTAAAACGTGTCAACACAAAAGTTGGTGAGTTCGTAGGTTTTAGTCAAAAGTCTAGTCAAAGAAATAAGTCATTTGTCGATTATTTTAAGTCTAAACCAGTAATAGTTCAATATATAACGAGCAGAGTTACGCCATAATAAGTCCAAAAGTCTCAATGTCTCAAAGTCTGGTCTTACGGTACCTGCCTTAGTCCAAAGTCTCAAGTCTCAACACACACAATAAGTACGTCCAAAGCACAACAAACAAACACATAATCACACACATACAACAAGATCAAAGCACGTCAAATGGCACAAGTAACTCTATACGCACAGGCTCAATATTGAACATAAAACAGAAATCGACAAAACTGTTTGAAAATAAGTATACTTTCCACCCCAAAACTTATAAAAAGAGGGGCTACGAAACTCACCTGAAAGCAGCACAAGCACAAATACCCTAGATGAACGAACAAGACCACGAACAGTCAAATACACTTGAAATTAGCTCACTATCTGTCCAAAAGTCCTACACTGTCCACAAGTCACCCAGTAAGTACTTACTTAACTGCACAAGTCCATGTCCTACACTAGTGTCTTATGAAATGCCATTATGTCTTATCCAATGTCTTAATATATATATATATATATATGTATATAATAGCCGTTTGTCTTCATAAGTTGTCCAAGGAAATAGTTCATTTAAACATGTCACGTTATCCGTTAAGTCTTCGTGTCAACGTCATTATAAAATATATTAAGTCCGGAAAGTCATATAATTGGTACATCGTCTTTACAAAGTCTTTTTATTCTCTGCCTTTATATATAGTCGTTATAAAGTATACGAAGTCCGATAAGTCATTAACTGGCGTTATACGAATGTATAATTTATAAATGGTCCTTTTAACGTCTTTTTAACATATATGCTAGATTTGATCCTTGTATATAATATATATGTCCATATCAATTTTAATTCTTGTGTATATATATACATATATATCCATATTGATTTGTAATTATGAAGATTGGAATTTAATTATAAAATTTTGAGATTTACTTTTTATTATAGATCAAATAATTGAAATAAAATTTTTATTTATTTAAAACTTTAATTTTTGACTAAAACACCAAAATAATACCCAAAACCCTAATCCTTAACAATAAGCCGTCATTGACCAAGTTTGACCGAACCAAAAACTTGACGTAACCCTAAAATACAAATCAAATCAAATTTTTGAACCAAGACTCTTTTCTGGCCGAGTTTGACCGGCGTTGACCGGCAGAACACGATTCCCAAAATTAGATCTAAACACATTTTTAGGACCAAAATCACTAATGCTATTCGGACCTATGCTATATCCATCCGTAATCGACCAAAATTATATATATATCCACGGTTTAATCATTTTCCGATTTACACACATGTTCTAAAGAATTGAAAATACAAAACACACATTAAATCTAAACAAGAATATAGATTTCGGATTCCAAAGATTTCGGACAATAGTTTCCGTATTTGGAAGATTTCGGATATAAACTTTTCGGATTTTATGGATTTCGGTTCATAGTTTCAAGATTCAAAGGACTTGGGAGCCAAACATTCCGGATCTAGGGTTTTCGGATATATATATATATAAGGCACGTAACCGGAAATATATATATATATAAACGTATAAAGATTTCGGTTTTTAAGGTGATAAAGAAGAAGAAACCCGAATTATGTATATATATATTTGTAAAAATATCGGATTTATATACATATATACATATACAAACCGAGCTATACATTCAAAGAAGACATTTTTCGGATCAAAAGGAGGAAGAAAAGATTAGCCGAAATATATATATATTTATACATAAAATTTTCGTATATATATATATACATATACATAAATGTGTAAAAACGGGTTTTGATGAAGAACACACATGAATCTACCCAAAACTTACCAAGATCTTGAAGATGAAGGAAGTAGAAAGTGAAGATTGATGGTGGTTTGAGGTGGTGGTTCGGTGGTCGTCCGTTTTTAGTGAGGGAGAGGGGAGGTGCGGCTGAGAATAGAGAGAGAGAAGAGAGGGAGACTACTAAAACTCGTTTGACCCGACCATTCTAGGAGACTCGTGACCCGTTAATCTATTTTGTCGTCATATTTAAACGTAACTTTTTAATAGCTTTTTAACGGATACAAACATGTCTATTTTTATTTAATAAATCTTTAATTGATATAATTTTAAGTATTTTATTAAATTTGGCATTTCTACAAGACAACTAGTATTCTTCCTGTTCTCGAGTCCACGTACAATTTTTCTAAAGTCTAAACGTTCATAAAGCCCACATCAAATAGAAATTCATTTATTCCGTGATAAAGTCTTATAAGACTAATTACGTACATAAACTAACGAACTTAAAATGACCGGAAAGTGTTTCGGAAAGTGCGCTCAGATGACGGTTGTCACAAGAATGCAAACAACAGTCTCAAGGGCATAATCCAAAACAAAAAAGGAAGAGTCGTATGATTCATCATTGATCGAACCATTTCCAACAAGGTTCGATTCCTCCTCTCCGAAACACCATTATGTTGAGGAGTATATGGAGGAGTAAGTTGTTGAACTATTCCACAAGCTTTAAGATAATCTTTAAACTTTTGACTTAGGTATTCACCACCTTGATCCGAATGAAGGATCTTGATGGTTTTACCGAGTTGATTCTCCACTTCACTTTTAAATTCCTTGAATGTTTCAAAGACTTCATGTTTATGCTTAATCAAGTAAACATAACCATAACGACTGAAATCATCCATAAAAGTGACGAAATAGCTAGCACCTCTCCTTGACACATGTCTAAATAGGCCACATACATCTGAATGTATTAGTCCAAGTAGCTCTTTAGCCCTTTCCAGTTTATTTTGAAAAGGTTTCCTTGTCATTTTGCCGGAAACACAAGATACGCATTTTTCAAATGATTCATCATTTGTTTGCAAGACACCGTCCCTTTGAAGTCTTTCAATGCGTTTCTTGCCAACATGAGCAAGTCGACAATGCCAAAGATAAGTCGAGTCTGAATTGGGCTTGACTCGGTTGCTAACATTATACATTGAATTATCCTTTGAATCACAACCACGCATATCAATTTCATAAATACCATCACAAGCAATAGCATCAAAAGAATGAACATTATTTCAAGAAACTGAAATGCCAATATCATTAAAAACATTAATGAAACCGTCGTTTTTCAACAAAGAAACTGAAATAACACCTCTAGTAATAGAAGGTGCATAATGACAATCGTTCAAAACAATTATTAAACCACTAGGTAAAACCAAATGATAATCTCCAATTTCTTCTACAGCTGCTGGTAGGCCATTTCCCACGAACAGTTGTAAAGATCCTGGTTTCAGTTTCTTCCCCTTCTAAGCCCCTGTAAAGAATTACAGATATGAGTACCACACCCAGTGTCGTAAACCCATGAATTCCGCTTAGAAAATGAATATAATTCAATAGTGAAGAATATACCTGAAGTCCCGGATGAACCGGACTGCTTCTTCTTCAACTCAGCAAGATACTTGGGACAATTCCGCTTCCAATGACCCACTTCATTACAATGGTAACTGTTTGGGGTAGAATTTCCACTACTAGGATCCTGAGTATATTTTACAGTTTAAGTCCTTTTATAATAACTTCGTAATGCTATATAAAATTAAAGGATCCTTGATCCTGTATTGGTAAATGTAGTCCTTAAATCAATGTTATCCAGATATATAAAGATCTTGATATCTTCAAGACCTGTGATCAAACTAACGATTATATGTCTAGTATATTAGATTTTATTTGCAGGAATTAGGTCAAAGACGCGTCTTATATTAAAAACGTGCCACAACGGCTAGTCTACCACTTCGTCCACAAGAATCAGGATTGAAAACAGAATTACTTGAAGAAGAATAAGTTCTCAACAGTCATGCAAGTCAAGTCAGCGAAGAAGAGTAATTCAAGGAAGATCCCGGATATTTCGGAAATACTGTTCAACGTCTAGCTCTATAAATATAAGAAAGATTGATCTGCACAAGGGACGAACATTCTCATCTGCACTCACACCTTTACAACACTTATTCAGCAATCATCAACAACAACACTTTAGTTTATTAGCATTTCATAGTTCATTCAATTATTCATTTCATTGTAATCGATCATTTGTAAACAAATATCGTAATAAAAGAATAACTGGAGGGTCGATTGCATCGTCCCGGGGTTTTTTTACCTAAGATTACATAACTGGATCAAGGGTTTTTCCTCATCAACAAAATTCTGTTGTCTTTACTTTTATTTGCAATTTCATTAAGCTTTTACGTTATTTTATTCTATTTTACATTATCTTCAACTGTTTTCTTATTTACTCAAAGTATTTCGATCTCAAAGATCTTCTCAAACTCGTTTTTAGTACAAACTCTTAGTTTAATTTATTTTTGATAAGAAAACTTTCCTTTTTATTTGAAGATCCTTGAACACCAAACCCCACTTACAAATCTTCGGTTGATTATTAATCTAAAATCCTTTCTAAAATTATCTTAGGTAATTTTTGACCGACACAATTTGGCGCCCACTGTGAGGCAAAAAGGTGTTTTCGCCAGAAAAATAATTCAGCATCATTAATTATTTAATTTTTTACATCATCCTTAAAAAGCATTTTTTCTACATTTTCGTCAAAAATCGTTGTCCAAAAATATGTCTAACTTATCTCAAAGTTCTTTTTTTTTTATTCGATGTACGATTATCCTTATGTAAAAGAAAGCTTAAGAAATCCTCCTGAGAATGTAAGATACCTAGCTGAACAAACTTTGAAGGGAAATACTGAAGGGATACCATCTGTAGATCCTTATTTAGCCATGATATGGAAGAGGTATTTTGATCGAATTGATGAAGAGATTTCTAGAATGAAAATCAAAAAGCAGATCCAGGAATCACATGAACCAGTAGCAAATTACGTAGCAAAACCAACACCCAAGAAGGAATCATTGTTGAAGGTCAAGAAGACTATCTTGAAGATTAAGCCACTTAACAAAATCCAGAGAGATTCAGGTATGAATAACGAAGGTAAGAACTTTAAAAAGTATTTACAATTTTCTGATTATCATTTTACCACTGATTTCTCTGGCCTTATAACCATAATGAAAGGTCTGGGGGACAAGGTTAACTGGCCAAAAGCAATACCTAGAAAATTTCATACTGAAAGACATAAATGGTGTGTTTTTCATGGAGTTTTTGGTCATGAAACTGAAAAGTGTGCGGCATTTAATTATGAAATATGGAGATTAACACAAAAAGGCTTATTAGACGAGATACTTCCTAACAAAATTGGAAACTTAACAAAGAATGATTTCTAAGTAGGTACACCACAATACTAACTTGGGGTAATGAGTCATGACTAGCCATTAAGGCTGGCATGAATCATTAGCATGTGCTTTTGTTTGGATAATTACTTGCAGGATCCTGGCTAATGAAGATCATGAGTTGCTACCCAAGGTACAAGTCAAGACAACTCCTTACGAAGTTAGAATTCCATAGTTAGGTTACAGTGGGTTGAACATTTCAATCCTTGGTTGAAGGGTACACCTTCCCAAACGCTGAGGTTTAACAGTACACCTCGTTTCGCCCGGGTCGCACGTTAAAAAGCTTTTAATTGTGGGAAGAACCTCACAATTAGGACTTGAACATAGGGTTGTTGACTTTTTAGTCAGCGCAAACGGGTTCTTGATCTCTACGATCATTCAAACGAGAATAAGGATAATATCTCTATTAGAGGAGTCAATGGTTAATAAAGGACAAATGGTTAAATTGCAGCATTGTTATTTGTTGTGATTAATTTTTTTTCACAGGAAATATAGAAGAAGTCAACCGTAAACAAGATCCTAGTAAGCATAATTATCAAGGAAGGTATGATTTTTATTAATAGATGAGTGATTATAATGGGGATTAAGGGATAGGCTTCCTATTACAATGATTACGGGAAGGGGGTTTAACATACTTCCTAATCTATTTTCTTCGAGCGCTTCATTCTCACCAAAAATATGAGGGTATTTGATTTTTAACCACCCCAAAAAGTTTTCAAATTTCTAACCTCTTCCTTAGTATCCTTAAGCTTTTCTTTCAAATTTGCCATCTCTCTTAGAGTTTTATTTCTGGTATCCATAACTGAGTTGAGAAGTCGATTTACATTATTAAATGTTTCGTCTTTGTAAGAGATCTTTGCTTCATAGGAGTTAGATAATTTTTCGATAATCTGCAAAAGTAAAATGAAAATTTTTAGAAAAATGAGAGAAGATCAAAATATATGATTAAGAAAAAGTACTTACTGAAATAGATTGATTCCTAAGTCTTTTTTGAGTTTTACGTCTTGAAGATGATTCATTTTCCATGGAATAGTTGTAGATTTAATAGAAAAAGAAAAGATGATTTTAATATGTTCTCTAGGCATAAAGTTGTGTGTGTCAAACTTGGTAATCTTAGATATATATAAATCCAACCGGAAAGATCAATCGATGCATTAAATGCTAAACATCAAATCGAAGCATCAGTAAAAACATTAATACATCGGGAAAAAGATACCATCGATTAGATATTTATTGGAAGGTATATCATAAATGCAGGTTCATAAAAGCAAAGATATGAAAATTCAAAGTATCTTGACTTATGGAAGACTGACAACATTTTCGGCAAGGAATAAAACAAAGGTACATTATTTAAAATAGTTGCAAAGATTTTTTATGTTGGTCTAATTTACTAGCAAACGCCTCTTTAGCAAACGATTCTTCTAACTTAGATAATGTGCTACTCCACTTGTTAACATCCCAATTAGGATTTCCAAAGCCCATAGTATTCGCCTCTGCTGCCATTAATAACTTAGCTTCTAGGACTTGAATGACTGTATTCGTGTGAAATGCCCTTAGTAATGCTTCGTGTTCTGCATAATGCCATGCTATATTTTCATGTAGTTTAGATCTAGCCTTAGATGTCTCAACAATCGCCTTGTCTAAAGCTTCTTTCCGTAGGATAGAAACTTTACTTAGACGAGCAATGGTTAGGTTCTTTTCTTTCATTCGATGTTCATAGCAATCAATCAATTGTTTTAACTTCTAAAATGATTTATTAGAATATAAAGAAAAATTCATAAATAGAAATAAAATGAGATATGCTTACCTGATCAAACTCTTCTTTAACTTCATTAAATTGTTTATGAAAATTTTCATCGTTTTTGGGATTTGAAGATTTAGATTCGATAATAGGAATGTCAATAGGTTTAGAATGATTCATGACTAATAATAAATGAATAATAGCAAAAGAATGAGGGATATAAGTAGGCTGAGATCCCGGAATTATCTCAACCATATTTCAAAATAATTCCTAAACTACTGGGGACAGTTAGTAGAAATAAGATAGATAATATGTCATAAGTCTAAAATGGCCTACATAAACCATTTTTTACACCACCACGAGTAACCATTCCAGATTAGTCACCCCCATCATAATTGTTTTAAAGTACATACCACTCGCCTATGAAATAAACAAATTGTTCATGACATTTAAACATAAAAACATAGGATTAAGCTCCGTCCATATGCTCTTCAACCTGCTCTACATTCTGCTCCTTCACAACTTGCTCTTCCTTTTTCTCCTCATCCTCAGAAACTTCCATTGGCTTGTTTGAATCATCTCTTTTGGTTGAGACTATAGCATTGTCAGAGTCCTCACCTTTAGACTTAGATGAATCAGAATTCTTCTCCAGCCATTCCACCTTATCTTTCCACTCTGTCACTGCCCATTTTTAGCTTTGGAAACCTTCTTGCTCTGCTTCAGCAGCCATTGCAATCTTAGCTTGAAGAACGACACGAGTGACAACATCCTTATATGCCAAACTCTGACGATCTAGGGCTTCTTTCACTTTTTCTTTGACGTTCTTTTCAGCTGTTTTTGCCCTTTCCCTATAATACTCACGACTCTTGACTGCATCAGCATAGCATTGTTTGGCTTTTGACAAATCAATTTTCAAACTTTTGATTTTCTCAACCATCAACTTCTTTTCTTCAGATATAGTAGCTACCTTATGATTCTCCTTAATAACTTTCTCCTGAATAGTTTTTAATAACTGAAAAAGGAAAATAATTAAAATGTGTTTTCAAACAAATAGATAAAAAGTCGTTGGATAAAAGTTTTACCATCGCAGCTTGCTCTAAAGCAGTGTTGATAGTTATATTAGCAGGAATCTGAGCAATAGGAGTAAGATGGGTAGACTGGGCCAAATTGCTAGCCTCAGGGTTTGGTGTTGAACGAGTAACTCTAGCCCGTTTAGATAACTTGGTAGTGTTATTTGCAGAAGTGGTCTTACCCTTGTTGATAGGTTCAGGATTTATTGCTCCATTATTACCAATAATGTCTTGATACTTAAGAAGCTTATTTTCTGTATGGGTAAGGAATAAGTTAGAACCATTATTAGATTTATAGGAAAATCTTTTAAGACAAAGTACTTACCAGCCATAGGAACAATTTGGTTAGAACTAGAGTTGCTAGGAGAATCTGGTAGAGCTCGAAAGGTCCTAAGTCCTGTTGGAAGATTCAATATTGCTACCACCCTATCTTTCCCAGAGGCTTCACTGATTGGGAATTCTTCGAGATTACCTGTAATATGACCAGTTAGAAGAAATAATTATTAAACTACAATAAGAAAATAAGGAAGAAAAATGTATCCCTACCCTTTTCAGTCCAAGCAGTAGGCAGATAGAATTCTTTAGGAAGAAACTTTTTTGAAACAAAGAAAAATCTACTTTTCCATGATGGGTCATTCTGAGTAACCCCCAAAGCCAAACTCTCATCTTTGCTAGGAGCCTTAAGTATATAGTAACCCGGACCAAAACTTTGCAAATTGTATGCTAGGGGAAGGTCTGAAATCTTAAAATTGATTTTCTTTTCCTTAACTAAATGGTCCAAAACATAAAGGGTTCTCCATAACATGGGCATCGCTTGTGGGTATGCTAACTTAGAAAACCTAAAAAACTGTTCATATAATTTGGGGAAAGGGAATGATAATTTTAGGTTTTCAAAAGGAAATCCAAGGAAACAGACCCATAGATCTGACTGCATGTCTAAAGTAAGAGTAGGATCGAAGGCCCTAAACTTAGTATCTTTAGGGAAATAACCTTTAATCTTTTCGATATCACTATCAGTGTTATGGGTGAAATTTCAGGTTTCATTATCTTGAGACCTTCAGGATCTTGACACGCCTTGACGAATTACTAACGATAAACTTCAAGTATTGTTTCTATGAGAATATTATGCAGGTAACTTGATATTTATCACAAGGGAAATATCTCTAACGGTACAAAAGAGATTCAACATATGTCTTATTTGATCAACACGCAAAGAAGACTTAGTCCAGCATGAGGAGAATATTTTCAAACGACTACAATATCAGTCAAGATATGCTCCAACGTTCACCAGATGAAGACCAGGAAGATCCCTGTAATTTCGGAAAATTAGTTACTAGGCTGCTCTATATAAACGAGGACCTGATCGATCATAGGATATACAACGTTATACACACTCACATATTCACTTGCTTATTTTCTCTGCTCATACTTGTAAACAACCAACACACTTTTCTTTACTTAGAAAGATCGATCAAGTTGCTCTATCATTGTAACCAATTTACACCATTAATAAAAGAACAAGGCAGGGACGATTGCTTCCTCCCGGGGTTTTTATGCCGGCAATCCATAAAGGATTAAGGGCTTTTCCTCGATAATAGATCTCGGTGTTCTTTGTTTCTTTCTCTTTATTTTTAGCATTTATTTACGTTTATCTTTCTTTATCTTGCTTAATCTATCTTATATTTGATTATATAGTTATTTGCGAAATCTTTTGACTACCTTCTTTTGTTTTAGTCGACATAATCTTGATTTATCATACTTATTTTAAACGCATCTTTGAATCTAAACCAATTTTACAAGCCCTTAACCTCACGAATGCAAGTTTGGTTACATAATTGATCTAAGTCTTCAAGGTTGATTATCTTGGATATTTTTTGACCAAAACAATTTGGCGCCCACCGTGGGGCAAAAGGTGCTTTCGATCTGATAAAAAATCTTTTTGATTTTCATAACTCTTGATTTTTCAAAATCTAATACCGAAGATGTCCACTCAACCAACTAATTCTTCGCAAATTACTCCTGTTCTTTCTTCTCCTTTGCCTCCTCCACCTCCATGACGTGCTTCTTATCGAAGAAACAGGAACAATGCTGCTCGAACTTCTGCCCAGGAAAAAGGAAAGGAGCCAATGAATTCATTCCAGATTGCAGACTTATCTGGAGAAATTCCGATAGGCAACTCATCTCAGGAGAATGCAAGATCAAGCCAGACTCAAAGAAGGAGTTTTTACGACGATTATGGCAATCCGGATCCCTACAATACCGGATCTAGGAATGTTAACTCTGAAGAACTTCTTGACTTGTTTACTATTTTGCAGAATCTTGATAAGACAATTAAGACTAATCAAGAATATATCCAGGCACAATTCAAATTCTCGAGTCAAGGATTTTTGAAAATAGACCACCGATGACTCCTAGGAATTTGTTTTCAACGACTCCAACTGCTCCTGAGTCTGCTCCTATTAATATGTCGATGCCAACTGCAACTCCTAATTTTGGGAGTAATATTCCGCAAAACACTCATGTTGCTGGAACATCGGCCACCATGAGTGCAGGTTTGAACAATTCTAATAATTTTGCTGGATCTTTTGCTTTTACTAATCCATCGCAGGGACAAGGAGCAAATGATTACATCGCTAGAGAATTTCAGAAGATTAAAGACATGATTTCGAGCATTCCTGGATTTTGCAATCCAATTTCTGAAGTCAACCCTGCGTCCTATCTAATCAACAGATATGGCGACAGGATTGCGAACGTAGAAATCCCGAAGAAATTCCAAGTTCCAAATATGAAACCATATGATGGAACCACTGACCCACAGGAGCATATCGCGCTGTATCTGGAGAAAATGGAAACAGTGCCAATTCCATCAAAATTGAAAGAAGCTTGCTTATGCAGAAGCTTTGGATCGACACTATCTAGATCAGCCTTAAAATGGTTGCAGAGTTTGCCTCCTCTATCTATTAATTCTTTCGCTGATTTAACAAATTTATTTTATAGTCAATTTTCATGTAGTAGGACTTTTGAGAAATTGACTGATGATCTATATAAAATAATTCAAAAACCGCATGAATCACTTAGAGATTTTATGACTAGATTTACAAAAGAATCTCTTAATATTCCTAAATTAGATATGTTGACCGCTATTAAAGCTTTGCAGAGAGGTCTCCATAAAGGATCTAAATTCCAGGAAGATCTCATAATGACGCCATGCAGAAATTTAGATGAAGCAAAAGCAAGGGCATCAAGATTTATAAGGCTCGAAGAAAATGAACTTACAACTTCGAAATTAGATGCCTTATCATATGATTGTCCAAATCGGAAGGCAGAAACCCCGGTGTTTAAATCGAGACATAAACCTTACTCAAGACATGTAGAGGATCAAGTCAATGTCGTTGAAGAAGATGACGGGGTCGAATATCCAACTTTGACATCATACTGTTTCTCTGTAGGAACTCCTGGCATTATAATGGCGCTTAGAGATCTTGGAGACAAGGTGAGATGGCCTCAGAAGAAAAATGACAGATACTTCAAGAAGAAAATATCCACTTTATTAGCAAAAAGATATTTGACAGAACTCCTTGGAAGAAAGAAGGCCAAAGATGTTGAAGGCTTGGACTTTTCCAAACCAAAATTAACACAAAAAGCAGATTCCCCACCAGCGAATGCAAAAGTAATTAATACCATCTCTGGGGGATCGGAAGTGTGCGGGACAACATATTCAGCAGCAAAAAGACTTGCAAAGCAAAGCAAAGCAGATAAAGGAGAAAGAAGTGTGAAGAAAGCATCAATTTCGGACTCAGACATTATCTCCTTTGAAGAAGATTTTGATGATATCATGGAACCTCATCATGAAGGGGTGGTGATTACTCTTTTTATCGCTAACCATTATGTTCGCAGGATTTTGATAGATAATGGGAGCTCAGTGAATATCATCAAGCTGGAGACTTTACGAAGAATGGATATCTCGGAAGAAGATATCAAAGGAAAGGCTTCTCCATTGATTGGATTCATTGGGGAAACTAAATATACAGTGGGTGAAATAAAATTACCACTTTATGTTGGAGGGATGAATTCGATGCAGAAATTCTATGTCGTAGATTCTCTCCCAGGATGCAACATAATCTTGGGAAGACCCTGGATACACGAAATAAGTGCAGTACCTTCAACATATCACCAATGTGTTAAACTTCCAACACCTTGGGGAGTAGTTACTGTCAAGGGAGATCAGCAAGAAGCAAGAGAATGCTACACATCCAGCATGAAGTCAGCTGCAAAGCCAATTTCACAATAGCAATTACAGAAAAGGGTCTTCGATGTAGACGAACCAGAAGAGCAAGATGTAAAGGAAGTTATCTTGGTTCCTAAAGATCCTAACATTAAAGTTTTAATAGGGAAAAAGATATCAAAAGATATGGAAGTCAAATTTACTGATTTCCTCAAAGCTAGAATGAAGACTTTCGCTTGGAAACAAGAAGATATGACTGGAATATCAAGAGATGTCATCACACACAAGCTGGGAATCGACAAAAGCTTCAAGCATATTCTGCAAAAAAGAAGAAAATTTGCTCCTGAAAGAAATGCTATAATCTAGGAAGATGTTGAAAGATTATTAAAGTCTAAAATGATCGGAGAAGTTAAATTCCCAAAATGGCTGGCAAACGTGGTGGTCGTACAAAAGAAAAATGGAAAATGGAGAGTTTGTGTAGATTTTACTGATGTAAACAAAGCTTGTCCAAAAGATCCATTTCCACTACCACATATTGATGCAATGGTCGATGCAACTTCAGGACATGAGATGCTAACATTCATGGATGCCTCCTCAGGATTTCAACAGATACAAATGGAACCTGAAGATCAGGAAGCCACAGCCTTCATGACACTGACAGGTATTTATTGTTATATTGCAATGCCTTTTGGTCTTAAAAATGCAAAAGATCAACTGGGGGACACCATGGAAGTCTATATAGACGATATGGTGGTAAAGTCCAAGAGAGCTGAAGATCACTTAAAGGATCTTGAAGTAGCCTTCAACATCCTGGACAAGTACAATATGAAGTTAAATCCCGCCAACTGTAATTTTAGAGTCGGAGCTGGAAAATTCTTAGGATATATGGTCACCAAAAGAGGAATTGAAGCTAGCCCGGAGCAAATTAAAGCAATATTAAATTTGAAGTCTCCGTCGATTAAACTGTCGCACACCAGAAAATTTACACGAAAAATTCACATTGTCACATAATTATCTAATAATTAACCCTAATTATTGGATCATCATGCTTTGCAAAATATATCTCTATATATCCAGAAAAATCACAATTAATTTTGCATGAATTTCTTGTGATTTTACTATTATTTAACAACTTTAAATAATAAAGATACACATAATCATGCAATTCATCACATAAATCATGTCAATTCTCAATTCAAAACTTTTTTGAGGGTTTCAATCTTCATTGAATTAGGTTAAAATTTAATTAAACAAAAAACCCTTATTTTTATTGAGTTAAAAACCAAAATTTTAATTAATTAAAATAAGAAAACAACCTTTAATTATTTAACAATTAATTAAAATCAACCAACCCTTAAACCCCCTTTCAAGTTTTGATCACATATGTGGCTCGTGATACCACTGTTAGAATATGAGTACATAATCACGAGTAAGCGCAACCGAAGAAAACGAAACAAATATGTGTAACACCCCGACAGCGGCAGAAAACTCGGGATGTAAGATAAAGCACACGCGCACATGGATGTTACATAGGAACAACTAAATGAGTGCATAGGATAAGCATAAATAGTCGATTACATAATCAAATAAGCATAAGAGTAGTCATCACACATAGGTCCAACCAAGCATTCAAATAAATGTATGTTAAGTTCCCACGCAGGGGAATCGGTTAGGCATATTGCCAACAAATATAAACGAAAGCATGCAAAATCCAAAACCTAGCCTGCAGTCTGCTTAGTTGTATTTAACTTTATGAACTTTTATATAATAATTGTAAGGTTGAGGGGGAGTTTTTGTAAGTTTCCTTAGGATATATAAACCCCTCAATCCTTCATTCCTAATAACCTTTTGTAAGCTAACAACTCATTCCTGTATTATATGAAATCATATCATTTTCACACACACACCTTTCTATCTCAAGAACACACACTAACACTTGCTTCTAAGACGATCTCCCAGGATCGTCCTAGTGGTTTTTCTGGCATTAGTTGTTAAGACGATCTTCTCAAGATCGTCCTAGCATCTTTTGGTTCTGTGTGAACTGTGTGTGGTGATTTGAACATTTGAAGTTGTTGTGATTGTAAATCACACACTTCCTGGGTAACTAATCTCATTGATATTGGTTTTGCTCAACTTTCCTGAAATCATAACCATATTCTGTCCAAATTTCCAAGATTTTCTGTACTTAGAAAATTTAACCCAAATTCTTCTAAGACGATCTTCCCTCAAGACCGTCTTATTTTTCCTTAACAAATTTTCTAAGACGATCTTCTCCAAGACCATCTTACCTTCCTGTCTTCCATACTTAGTATTTTTCAAGTCCTTTTTCTAACACGATCTTACCCAAGATCGTCCTACCTTTCTTTCTTCAATATGATCTCCATCAAGATCATTTTGTCTTCCAAATTTCAAAATCAACAAAAACAATTTCCAATTCTTTGTTCATTCATTTCAATGACAACAACCAATTCTTCCCAAACTACTTCACAAACAACAACAAGTGTGGTAGATTTCATTTCCAAAGATGATTTCTTGTTTGTCCAAACAACTCCTGATACCTTGACAAAGGAAAACCTTACTTTGAAAAACAATTTGAAAATGGCTAAACAAGAGTTTGATAAAATCAATGAAAATTCTTCAGAACTCTCAATAGCTCATGAAGCTCTCAAAGTGAATTATGACTCTTTAAAAGAAATGCATTTGTCAAGTACCAGTTCTCAAGTTGTTTCTCCCAATGCTCATTTAACTAACAAATGTCAAGACCTTGAAGAGACTGTCCATTCACTCAAGCAGACCAATAAGACCCTAAAGCTTGAGAAAACAAATGAATGGATAAGAGCAAATGCAAGACTAGCTGATGTTGAGTTTCTCACCAATAAAATGAAAGATTTTAGACCAACTGTGAAAAACATGAACGACAGATTTCTGATCTAAACAGTACTTGTTTTCTCAAAGGAGTTGAAATTGAAACTCTTCAAAAACAGATTGAGGAGTTGAAAGCAAATGTTTTGTTCTATCAAGAAAAAATCTATAAAATTGAACAAAATCCTCTTCTGAATTTCACTGCTTATTATAACAAGTCAAAGATTGATAGATCAGAACTTCTTTTTGGTTTGGGTTATGAGAACCCAACACACTTGGAAAAAAATCCAAAAAGAAGACCTTGGTCCACTTTATGATGAAAAATGTCTTAGACTTGGCATGATTCAAGAATTCATCAGACCATCTGAGGATGATTTTGAGTCAGATGATGTTGAAAGACCAATAACAAATCAGATTGGTATTGACTATGTTGCTCTAAATGATACATACAAGAAAACTCATAAAAGATCCACCTATGAGTTAGAAAAAATAGACAGCATTTCAATTCTTGAAAATGATTCTCAAAAAGATTGTTTAAAACCAATTTCACAAAGAACTTATATTCCAACTACCATATTGGAAAAAGAAATTGAAGGTTTAAAACAAAAGATTGTGTCTCAACAAAAGGTCATTGAACATCTGAAAACTCAAGATCATACTCCAAAGGTAAGTGAGACCACCCCTACCAAAATGTTGCATGTGTTTAATTCTCCTGATTGCTCCACTCAGTCTAAAGAGTGTGAGATTTCTAACAAAGTTGTGCAGGGTGAGAAAATCTCTCCTTAAGAGATTCATGATATGTCTACTTCAATGCTAAAGAAAGTTGTGCAGGGTGAGAAAATTCTCTTGGGTATGAAGGTCCATTGATAAAGACTAGAGACTTGAAGCTAAAGAATCTACTCATAATATGGTATTTTGTATATTCCATCCTCAGCAATTCATTGACATCATACACCAGAGGGATGGACAATCTAACTCAACCCATGCTGCATATATTCTATGGTGTTGTCTTTAATAGACACTATGATATCGCTCAACTTCTGTGGGACCAGTTCATAGTATTGGTTAATGGCAAGATCTCGGATCCCAAGAAGTATATTCCATTCATCAGATTTCTGACAGTAATTGTCTATGCAGCAATCAGACATGAGAAAAGTCTTCTGAGACTTCATGATGATACAAAAGTGATACTCCATTAGTATAAGTATGTAAGAGACTCTGGAATTGCAAGTTAGACATACTTGATTCCATCTCATTTGCTGGATTTGGTTTCTGAGAACAATGTGGATTATCAAGCTTACCTGGACTGGATTAGAACAACTCTGGGACCGAAAAACCTCCCGGTCCCTTCCCAAGTTGTGCATAGGACACCAAGTGAGGGGTCAAAGAAATAAAGAAAAGAGTGTGAGGGTGTATCCAGTTCCAGTGAGCCTAAAAGAAAAAGGATTGTGAAAGGTCAAAAGTTTGAGTTGAAATTAAGTAAGCAATTTTTCAGAAAAAGAAGAAGGGGAGTTCGTCAAAGAAATTGAAGAGAAAAACTCCAGCTGGACCTTCTTCACCTGCATCTTCTGAGGAGACAGTTTCTGTTACTGAGTCTCCAAAGCCATTTAGATCTCCACCACCAAAAACAACTACTTTGAGATCATCTTCACCCAAAACACCGTCACCTCAAAGATCATTAACTTCATCATCATCTACATTTTCACCTAAATCACCTCAAACACCATAAACACCTATTCATCAATCATCACCACTTCCCGAAATCATCTCACCAATACCACCAACAATGGAACAAAACCAACCTCAAATCGTTGCTTCACAAATTCATTCATCATCATCATTTCCTCGATCTCCTCCACCTACATATTTTCAAGGCCGAAAGAAATTGATCCTTGTCAATATTCGAAAAAAATTCAAAAGATCTCGCTTTGAATATGATCGATTTCAATCAACAACACAAGAAGATGCACATGACTCCAGTGATGCTGAGTCTGATTCTGAGAATGCAAATAAGTTTGCAGATAATGTCATGGACATCCCGGAGGAACAAGGTGGAAATGAGGGAGGGGTTGAAAATACCAGAGAGGATGAGAGGTCCGGGCTAGGAGAAAGGCAAAAAGAAAACGTTGGCCTCCGCTTAGATACAAACATCTATAAACGCTGGGTTCGCCCTAGGATAGAAGTCGAGAGCTCCCAACTCTCGCAAGGTCAAACCTCTGTAAGCCATTCGGAAGTCTCTCTACAGACTGACGTCTCATTCATGCACGAGCAAAATCCACGTACTCCATTCCATTCTCCTTCTGAGTCTGTGAATGTTGAAACACAAGAGACATCTGCTCCTCTCTTGAACTTCATTTCTGCACATTTGTCTAGAACCTCACTTAGGACACCAATGGCACCGATTGTAATACCATTAGCATATCTAGGTGATGTTGCCGGACCAAACATAGAGAGATTGGCTATTGTGCCCTCTCGAAGATTGTTTGGAAGTCCTTCCATTGCTAACGTCATGTCAGCTTTAAACGAAGGTGCCTTAGTGGCTAGATTGGTTGTGTGACAGTCTGAGTTCCTTCGAGCTCAATCTGTTGTATTAGCTCTTCGTGCCTTAGGCATAACGGCAAGTCTAAGTGACTCCGGAGTTATTCACTTTCATTTCCCACAAGATTCAGGTTGTAAAGCCGAATCATCAACTGTTGTTCATACTTTTGAACCAACAGGAAATCCTGAGACAGTAATGATGTCTTTAGGTCACTCAGTAGAATCACTTGAGACTACTGAAGTGCCAGATTTTGTTCTTCCTTTACCGATTGAAGCTCAAAGGTTGGTATCTTAGTTTGTTGAAGGAGTTGTAGAAGGTCAGAGAAGTGAACTCCTTGTGGCAAGAAATGTTATCACCGGAAAACTACCAGCCACCGAAACAAGTTCACCATTGCCAAGATTGCGTATTGGAGGTGCTTTACGCATTGGTACTCCAGTAGCATCTTCATTACCTTCCTGTGTAACACCAACAACAACAACAATGCAAACAACAACAACAATTCCATCAACACCAATTCAATCAACACCGATAATTTCAACAATTCCACAAACAACAACACCAACACCAATTACTCAATCATTTCCTGAACCTAGTTCACCGCATCATTCTTCTAGTTCTTCTTCCGAATCTTCTGATTCTGAATACTTAAGTGATTGTTCTCCAAACCGAATTGCCACCAGTGGTTTATCAACCGATAGTCTTGTTGTATCACTCATGCATCGGTTGAGATCCGAAGAATCACATCTCACCTCTCACAAATGATCAATCTTTCACTCACTTCTTGCTTACATGTCAAATCAGGAAACTCAACAAGCTAAATAGGCTGAAGTTGAAGCTCTTCAGAAAAGAGTTCATGAACTTGATCAACAATGTAAACTGGCCGATATCTCCAGGAGTCGGGATGATCAAGATCCTGATGATCAACCCGAGGGGGAAAATATAAGAGATATCGGAGAGGGTCATGAAACTCAAGAACAAGCTGGTCAAGAACAAAATGTACAAGATGTGATTCAAGATCAAGAACAAACCAATCAAGATCAAACACAAGCTCAAGCTTCTACAACTCATGTTTATGAATCGGATTCAAATGATCTACCTCCACTTGTCAAAAATATTTCTTATTATTACTCCACAACTTCTGACGAGTCAAGTGATCCTGATCTATTTCAACCTGAAGATGATGAGTCTGATTCATCCGATTCAAGTGATGATCCTGATAATGCTCCAACAAGTGAACAATCTCAACAAGGAACATATGGGAAAGATATATTTGAAGAGATTATATATCATTTGAGAAACCCAGAGAATCTTGAGACTCCGAGTGAGCTTGCACAAGGAGTCAGACATCCAAGAATCTCAAGAAGCAGAATATGGCAGATCAATGAAGGGTATTTTGTTGAGAGTTATGAGCAAATTCTGGATCTAAGCACAAAAACTGATGAGATTGTGTGCAAAGCTAGATATCTTGAAGAAAGAGCTTTCCAGATTTACTACACACCCGTTGAAAAATTGAACATGACATTGAATCGGTTGAGAGCATTCTTTCTTTTCAGACATAAAGATCAAAGAGATAAGTACATGGAGTTGATGAATGTTGTTAGTTCGGTAAGAGAAGAATGGTGGTATAGACAGTTTGAGAGACCAATCACACAAGTGCTAGAGTTATTTGTTCCCTTGATGTCTCACAACATGAGACTTGTTAGATTCAAAGTTCGCAGAGCAGATGGTTGTATGTATATGGTTCAAGAAGAATCATTTCAACACTTGAAGATCTCAGGACGTTCTGTTCCTCTACAATCAATATGCTTATCTGATTATTAAGACTCCAGATCAACTTCAAGCCTATGAAGCATTGAAAAGCCACATTCAAGCTATAATCAGATTTTATGAATTCAATGACTTTCAGATCGGCTTAGAGAGAAGAACTAGCAGGATTAACCTCACAAAACCAAATCAAAGAGCTGGAGGTTATGAGCTAGATTCATTTCAAATTGGAGATGCGATTGAAGACTTGGATGGGTTCCTCTTCATTCATCGTTTAAAGAGAAAGATCTTCATTAGTGCTTTAGATTTTCCAAAGTACTCTGATGGTACTTTGAACTGCTGCTTGTCCATTCTGAATGCAATAGATGAAGATGCTGGTGATGAAGAAGATGACAACATCAAGTCTCAGAGGAGAAATCATATTAGACGTATCAAAGTTGTTCTTGAGATACGTCAAAGAGTAAGAGATCTTATTGTTGAAAGGACTCCCAAGGCTCAAAAAGGAGTGAGACATACTGAGACAGGCTCATGGGTTCTTTGGAATCCTAGTCACAAGCATGGTCCTCACAACATTCCTCCAGTGAATTTCCAAGACAATATCCGACTGCCAGATGAACGCCCTGAAGGTGATAACTGGCATTTCATTCCCAAGAAGTTTTGGAAAGACACTTGGAATAGTTACAAGAAAAGAGCCTTCTAGAGTGCTAAGATTGACAAACCATCAACATCAACTGCTGCTCAAAGTTATAAGAAAAGAAAGAACAAGCAAAGGAGAACAAGCATGAGGAGAAGATATCAAAGGAAGAAATGATGGATTACCAAGCTCACAACCAAGCACTAAGGGGGAGAATGTTAGAGATACAAAAATAGTGCTTAGTTGTATTTAACTTTATGAACTTTTATGTAATAACTGTAAGGTTGAACACCAAGATGAAAATACTGCATACGTTGAGTACAGTAAGTCGTGCTTGCGTCTGTACTGTTACTGCAAACTTTTAAATCACCATTTCACAATGATTTGACCTCAACACTTGAACCAAAACACCAAAATTGATGAAAACACGAAACTTATTATAGGAGAACTTTTATTTCATTCAAACATTTCAATTTTACAAACCAACGACCAAACGGGTCGATTTTTCCACATTTACCCAAATTGCCATAACAACCAATATACTAATTGACATCTATTTTCATTTGCCATTAAAACTCAAGACTCTCAATTTTGATAACCATCAAGAACAACATTGACAATGACAAAGTACATGTACCATGAGCCAAGAGTCCAAAGGAGTCACTATGGGTTCTAGCCATAAACCAATTTTTACCGTAAAAGTCAACATTTCCACAATTCATATCATCATAAATCTTTAGGCACTAAATCTTATTTCCACATCCGAGACAACCTATAAAAAGGGTAAACAACTAAAAAAATAAGCAAAGCTTAGTGAATACTATTGCATACGCTTATACACACGAAGGAGGGCAAAACACACAAAGGACTATCACATGTAGCCAATGACATCGTCATACCATCACTTGCATACTCACCTTTGCACTAACAACACATACATGGATCCATATACGCTAAACAATAATCTTAAGAGGTTCTTAGGCCTCAAAGGTTCTTAGGCCTTTATCTCATCTCAACTATAGGGTTCTTAGGCCCCGGCCTCAAATTAGGCCCTAACGTCGAATCGATTACCACACATGGAATCCACCATCGTATGGTAATCGACCCAACACATATATAAGAGTATGCAAGAGTACTCACCTCCTTCGCGACCACCAAATCCATGATGACCATTTAAAAATCATATTGCTTTTCACCTAGCAATAATTCACAATTTACACATATAAGGTCATCCATCATATCCAAGGCTATCTAACCATAGCCAAAAACAAATAATTCACTAGCAATTCTTAACCCATTTTCATTCTCATCTTGTTCTTGAATTGGCCTCTTTTAAAATCTCAATTTATTTCACAACATCATGACCATAACTCATTTTAATACGAAAATCACCATTTCGTTATCTCATCAATATGACCATACACATTTTACTCAAAAATCATTATTTCCATTTTCTCATAATCACTTCCATATAGTCATATTGTTATTACTCAAAATCTTCATTTTCTTACTTTGGCCATAAAAATCACTAAAAACACTTTTATCAAAATATTCATGCACCCACATATCAATATGCTACATTAAAAACAAGAATTTAGAAAAACATTACAACATATCCATCTCACTTAAAAAAAATCCTCAATTTATCAATTTTTATGAACCCTAGTTTGATTTTAAGTAAATAACTCATTTTAAGAAAAACCCCCAATTCATCAATTCAAGAACCCTAAATTGAAATTAATTTAAATTATCCATCTCATCAAAACCCCAAATTAATTACTTGCATGAAACCTAATTTAATTACAATAGAATAAAAATTATACCTTTGAGCAATAACAACTAGAATGTAAGAATTACAAATCTTCCTCTTCTTCTTTCTTCCTTGTTTCGACCCACACACAACCACACTCACACTTTCTTCCAAAATTAGATGATTAACCCTTGATTGTTATTATTATCTCTTGAATGATTCTTTAATTAAATTGAAAGGTTAGATATTTGTTTGGATTGGAATTACAAGAAGATTATAATTATTAGGGAGATTTCTTAACTTTGATAATGGAAGAATCAACACCAAATAAGAGATTTAGAAGGATGAATTTAGGTAGCAAGTTTGGAGAAGAAAACAAGGTGATAATATAGTTAGAAGTTGAGTTGTGAATCATCAAGAATGAATTGCCTGGCATTTCCCTCATATGCCACGTCCCATAATATTTTTGGTGGGTAAAATACCCGCTATCCACTCAAGTTTCAACTAAATTAACCCTTTATCCTAAAATAAAATACTAGGAAATCATTTTAATGTCAAAACTATTAATAAGGTTAATTTACATTGGTCAAAAAATAAAGGATGTTACAAAATTTCTCTTTTCAATTAATTCTACGGAATTACTAACTCTTTTTAACTTTAAACTAACTTTTCAAAAATTAAGACGACGTGGTGTCTTTAAAAACCAAACTCTTTTTAGCTACTTAAAACTCGCTTACTCTTAATCAGTCCCTGTGTTCGATCTCGGACTTACCTTTAAACTATATTGCATACGAACGGGTCCACTGCCCGAGAGTGTGTAGTAGTCAGTTCTAGGGTATTTCTTGTTTATAAATTTAAGACTAGATTTTACACATCAGTTGTGTACCTTATGCAAAGCTCCAATAAAGATAATAATAATAAGATTATTATTAATGCTTAGGGCTTAAAGCAAAACCCCTCTACGATTGCACACTAGACACCCCGAACAATGTATGCTAGTACTTCGATCACTAACAGAACAACTTTTTGTTACAAACCCTTAACTTGAAGTCGAAATCCCCTTAAGGAAAAGAGAGTTCGGCCACTTCAAAGAAAAAAGGAGAAGAGGAGAAAAAACTTATGTGAAAATAATGTGTGAAAAATCTTAAACTTAACCCTCTATTTATAGGACATAACTAGGTTAAAGTTTACTTTGAAAATAAGTTAGACAAAGGCATACAAGGCCTTTGTCATCCCCCCCCCCCCTCCCTTTAGCATTTAGGGTCCAAATCCATTTTTCAATTTCACATTTTAATCCTCTTCTTTAATCAATTAAATATAATTTAAACCTTTAATTATGTTTAATTAATCATTCCGTGATCAAACTAATCAATATCTTACTTTAATATATCAATTAATATTATCGAGTTATCGCGTCATTTCGTGTGACCCTGTAGGCTTAAACTATTCCCGGACATGCGATTTATAATAAGATGATCACACTCCAACATCTCAAACACCCACAGCCATAGGTACGGTGATCCAGTAATCGCGCAGATACTGCTACTTAACCAGCGTTTTTTCCTATGCTCCGCCGCATTGCGCGGGTACAAAGCTAGTATAAAATAAACAAAGTTTAAAACCATAATCCTTACCTTAAACTATCACGATGTATAATGGAACCGCTATCTATTTCTTCTTTGAATTATCTACAACAATTAAGGTCTTACCTATTAATTTTTTTTTTTGAACATTAAAATAACCCATTTATTAAAATAACTAGCGCAAGCACTAGTGAAAAGTACAGTTGAACGGGGTACAAGGTTACGTTACAGATTTGACATATTGATACTGATAATAGAGATGAAAAAGGAAGGGCACAAACACAAAGTAAACAAAGAATTCACTGAGACCAGCAAGATGGCCAGGGTATCAGAAGTTCACTTAGAATGAGAAGCTGCTCCATTGAGACCAATTATTATCATGAGCCTTTGATCGGTTAGTAATCCACAGAAAGCTATTGCTCTTTATATCTTTGGCCGCTTGTCTTGTTGAGGGAGACTTTCCAGAGAATATGCAGTCGTTTCGGGTCTTCCATAAGGTCCAGCAGTAGGATAAAATGATAACATTTAACAACTCTCTTTTTCCATGAGGTATCACGGGGACTTTGTGATACTCAAGGAGTTCTTGTATGCTTTCCGGATTGGATACAGGTAGCTTCACCCATGATTGAATGAATCCCAATAATTGCTCAGCGAAATCGCAGTGTAGGAAAAGGTGATTGGCAGTTTCATTCATGGCCTTACATAAGACGCAAAGAGAAGAAGGGACAACAATGTTTCTGATTTGCAGCAGGTCAGAAGTGGTGATCCGGTTCATCTCTAATCTCCAGCAGAAAATGTTTACTTTCAGAGGCGCGAGTTTGTTCCACGGAAAAATCCAACAGTTGGGGCCGTGTACAGCAGCTTTGATGCATCTCCTAATTGATTTGACCAAGAAAATTCCATCAGGATCAATCGTGCTTCTCCAGCTATCTTTCTTATCTGTAAGTGAGACTTGGCTTATTCGTGACAGTAAATCTTGTAACTGAAACAATTTAAGAGGGGTTGAGGGAGCATTAGTCCACTCCCACTCCCATTGAGAAAATCTTCCAGTTCCTGTGCATCTATCTCTGACTCGGCAGTTCTTTTGTCTTTCTAATCTAAATAACTCAGGATATGCTAAAAATAATGGGGACTCTCCAATCCAGGGATCAATCCAAAAGCGAAGGGAAGCTCCATTGCCAACTGAACCTATAATGACACGCTCCAACGAAATGTCAAGTAGGGCAAAGTGGGAGTTTAAGCCCGTAATGGACTTCCAAACTCCCACAATGCTGTTCTTAACTGGAATGGGACAACAATTCCTAGAAGAGGAGTGAATAGCCATAACGACTTGACACCACAAAGATTTCGGCTCCATACGGAACCTCCACCACCATTTAGAAAGTAAAGAAATATTTTTATTGTACAAACTATCCAACCCAAGCCCGCCCGATTCCACCGGTGCAATTACCCTATCCCAACAAACCCAATTAATTTTTCTTTTATCCGCCGTACCCCCCCAAAAAAAGGACCTTCGAATAGCTTCAAGCTTAGAGAGAATACTAACCGGGGCCTTATACAGTGAGAAGTAGTAAGACGGGACGCCATCAAGCACCGACCTGATGAGAGTAATTCTACCCTCGAGTGAGAGGGTGGAGGCTTTCCATGAGGCTAAACGGTTTTCAAAGGTTTCTATGACCGGCATCCAATTTTTAGATAAATTCATGTTGGCTCCAACTATGAGTCCAAGGTAGGTAATCGGGAACTGGCCATTATTGCACACAAGGGTTTGACTTGCTGTGTTGCATTCATCGGCTGTGAGGTTTATCCCATAAAAGATAGACTTGCGGTGGTTTATTCTCAGCCTGGAAATAAGATAAAAACATCTCAAGATCCTTGTAATATTCCTTAACCCCATCAGTGAGCATTTTCCCATTATCATTGCATCATCCGCGTAAAGCAGGTGTGTAATATTTGGACCAGAGTTTGGTGGATTGAGGTCTTACCTATTAATAATGTTCTGTACACATTAGTTATCGACCCAACGTGAATTTTTATGATCATTTACTACATAGAATCACAATTAAGGTCCTACCTATTAATAATGTTCTGTAAACATTAGTTATCTACCCAACGTGAATTTTTATGATCATTTACTACATAGAATCTTTTTACATTACTAACTTAAGTGTGTATAACTAAAATTGGTTAACTCCCTATAATTTAATTAACTATAGGAATTTAATTATGTTTCTTTCAAATTAACACGTCATGAAAATAATTTAAGAACCACACATCCACCCGGCCATGATTCAAACACTCATTGATTATTAACGTGCATGACTTACTTTAAGACTCGGAATGAAAATCGGTTTCGACATCATCAGATTCAACGGAATTTTATTCCGTTACCACAAACCATATATATATATACTTAATATATATAAACAAATGATGAGATTAATATACAAAGATGTTGATTATACCTCCGCGAATGAATCCGACTTTGTAATGAAATCAAAACGGACTCGAATAGTACTTGAAACGGACTAGATACCTTATGTGCGATGATCTAAAATTAAACGAACTCGAACGAAAGGACGAACACTACGCCTAAGATCACCCGCATGCTCTCTGAAATCCCGCATTCTCTCTGTAACACCCCGGGCTAGAACCCGAAATATTACTGAAATTATATAGCACACAGTGGAATTATCGTAGAATATATACTACATGAAAATAAAGGATTCGAAGAATCCAAACCAACATTTAAGGTGCAAGGTACTAAGTAAACAAGAAGTCATGAATGAGAAATAAAACGGGTCATTATAACTAATCTCATAAGTACTAAACATGACCCCTAAATGGACAACGGATCACGGATCCATAGTAGTCCCAATCCAAGCTCTAGGAGAAATCAACAAGTAGCCATCAATACTCCAACTTCACACGAGTACCTGAAAAGTGCACTAAACAAGGTCAACACTAGGTTGTTGAGTTCGTAGTGATGGATCACATGAAGCCATTGCCAATAATCACAATACATATAAGGAAGATCAAGCATACCAGTAGCCTTCACGTGCCACACTAACAACACATCAAGATTTCACAATATAAACAAGCGTGTAATGGTAAACACATATAATACCAATGCCAAATAGGAATCGTATGCATGTCAATGTCATAATGCGTATGATATGCATGCCAATGTCGTGATGCTTATGATATGTATGGCCATCATGCCATCTATGCAACGATACTCACATGTCATCACAATGACCAATGTGGCATCTCAAAAACGTCGGCGTATATACGTCTATATACCCAGATGACTCAACACCAGTGCATACGTCTATACCCCTAGATAACCATTTGTCTCATGAGACAATCATCTCATCAATAACCAACCAATAAAATCCCAAATGCATTTCTCCGAACAACCCCAAGCCTTGGTTTACCACAAAGACCAATAAACTAGGCAATATCCATTTCAAAGCTTAAGTGTGTTGCCTCTATCACAATTCCATCAATAATCATCCATCAATCCAACCATCTAACCGAACTATACATACATACACTTAAGAGGGCTTGCTTTCAAAGAGTCCTTGATGCTTGTATACAGGGTCACCCGCAGCCTTCCCACCACATCTCAAACCTTTTGAAAGCGAAGTCGACTTCCATGTATGTACATCTATCCTAAATAACCACAATATTCCAAACACATGCATAATTCATCAAACAACTCATCAAACAATCCATCAATCAATCCACAATCACTACAAAAAAAGAGGCCTTTAGAGACTGAAAAATCAGTCATTGTTGATTATTCAGTTACTGAAGCTTAGTCGTAGAAAGTACCAGCCTATAGAAAATAAGAAAATCGGTCTCTATTTTTCAGTCTTTGAAGGCCTGTTTTTTTGTAGTGAATTCAACCAACATTCGATCACACAATATTTAATCATAACGAGTGTAAATTAATCAAATAATACTGTAAGTCCCTTAGCCACCAGATCACACGAGATTAAGTATCTAATGTATAAATGCGGAAAATCTTATATACTAGCAATCAACACAATATATGAACACGAACATGAATATGAATAAACTGGAACCGTATATTACTTCAGTAAATGCAATTACAAGTAAATACCAAGTCCCTAAACATGAGAATATGAAAAACACAATAGCTAGAAGATTCACCTTAAACATAAGGTTTAATCTCTATTTATACTAAAACTTAATGGACTTGACGGACCTCGAATTTCATGGACCGAGCCCAACTCGAGCTTGACTAGGTTGAGCTCGACCAAGTCAACGTGTTGACCATTTCGAGCTTGACCAGGTAAAGCTCGACCAAGTCAACGTGTTGACCAATTTGAGGTTGACTTTATTATACGTGAAAACTTAA
The DNA here is from genome assembly GCF_010389155.1 of Erigeron canadensis. Taxonomy (NCBI): domain Eukaryota; kingdom Viridiplantae; phylum Streptophyta; class Magnoliopsida; order Asterales; family Asteraceae; genus Erigeron; species Erigeron canadensis. The sequence continues at coordinate 20,181,231 of NC_057763.1, forward strand.
CATATTACAAGTACATATTCAATAGACTCAAGACAAACTTCTATAATGATGTTGTCACCCGGAAATGCACCAACAGACTCCCCCTTGACATCAGCATTTAGAAGTTTTCATCGATCTTCTAAAGTTTTCACTTGTAATGCATGGAAATAGTAACAGAAATGCCCAATCAAGCACTCCTTGACTATTGCTATCACTTATGACAATCATTAGTTAAAAAATCTGCAATCAACAAATTTTCGTTAACCAATAATATTATGTCTTCTTTTGGTAAGACTTGATCTTTATGCGCTGCACACTGATCTTCAAACTGCAAAATCTCTGTATCCTTATGACAATTAACAAATCCAATACTCATATTGTAAGTCTCCCCTGAACAATAACATCCAAATTAAGCTCCAAGCAATATTATCATGCCAAACATCATCACTTTAAAGTAATACAGACATCATTGCCTCCTCATGCAATTCGGATATCATCACTCCAAACATTATGCAAAATAACATTGCTCAATCTATTTTGATCTTCAAGCTTAACCGACATATGATAAAGAAGTTGAATCTCCAACAATCAGCATCGAATTTAATCAGCTCTCACAACGATAAGAAATTCTGTAAGTGGAATTTCAGATATGCAGCACTTACAAGATCTATGTCTTCAACCAATAGTGTTTGACTTTGTCTTGTATCTTCATGAATCCACCAATCACCTGAAGTCTTTCATATCAAGTCTCCCCCTCAAGGTAAGCATCTCCAAAATACATAGAGAACCACTTAATCTGCAACCTCTTCACTAGTCACCGGATTAATCATCTCTACATCATTGACATTAAATAAAGGTTTGGTTTTCAATTAATCGGCTACAAATGATTAACTTTATCACAAAAGCTTTTCGACAAAATCCCAAACACATGTTAAGCATATATCATGAACAGTTTACTCGGATTTTCAATCACGGTCTTCAATCTTCATCTGATTCATTTGAATCACCTAATCTTAAATCAGGCGCATTTGATCCAAAAATTAGGTCGGACACATGTCACACAGATTCAAAACCAAAAAGATACCATGACTAAACCCTGTCAAAACACCATGATCTTCATTGCTACGAACATCCAAGAATTTTGCATAGAAAACATGGAAGCTTTAAATTTTTCCCCCCTTTTCTCTACAAAATTCTTAAAACAACCTATATGTTTGTTTTTTTTTTTGTTACAACAATTATCCCATTCTCATCTTAATCCTATAGTTGTTCACATATGCAATCCAGAGATAACACAATAGCTCATTGCCATAACAACATGGTGACATAATTATTCACATATACAATCAATATTCCAACAAGCTTTGACCAAAACTAAATCAAATTTACAAGTTCTTGACAATTCGAAAAGTGATAAATTAGAATCCAAAGTTGATCAAGTTTACAAGTCCAAAACTTGATTAATAGATATCAAACCTAAACTCAAAAGAGTTTACAAGTTCAATATTTAGACAAGTTCAGAACCTAAACATAATGAAGATTGCAAATTCTAAAAAGCCCAATCACTTGGAGCACAAAATCTGATTATATAGTCGAACAGGAGACAAAGGACGAGCTTCAGAAAAGGTCGAGATCGAGCTCTAGAAAGGTCGAGGTCGAGCTCCAGTTGTGGTCGAGGTCGAGCTCCAAATCTGGTCGAGGTCGAGCTCCAATTGTGGTCGAGGTCGAGCTCCAGATCTTAGGGAGGTCAAGCTCGAGCTTGGTTGAGGTCGAGCTCCAACTGTGGTCGAGGTCAAGTGATGTTTCCATAACCATTGGAAAGTAGACTCATTTACGAATTCGTGGCCGCTTGAATCGTCAAAAACGGAGTTACGGTTTGAAAGTTATGGCCAAAACAAAGTCAACACGATTTTCAGCAGTCGAGCTCGAGTGGTCGAGCTTGGATTGGTCGAGGTCTAGCTTAGAGCTTGGAGTAAGGTCTAGGTCGAGCTAGGAGGGGTCGAGCTCGACCTGGTCAAGCTTGGCTTGACTTGTTCGAGCATGAATGGAGCGTATGAAGCTTGATTGGACCAAAACCCAAATGTAACCACCTTTATCGTTGTCGAAACCTTAATCCCGAACCAAAAGAATATCTCCGTTGGCTCTGATACCAATTGTAAGTCCCTTAGCCACCGGATCACACGAGATTAAGTATCTAATATATAAATGCGGAAAATCTTATACACTAGCAATCAACACAATATATGAACACGAACACGAATATGAATAAACTGGAATCGTATATTACTTCAGTAAATGCAATTACAAGTAAATACCAAGTCCCTAAACATGGGAATATGAAAAACACAATAGCTAGAAGATTCACCTTAAACATAAGGTTTAATCTCTATTTATACTAAAACTTAATGGACTTGACGGACCTCGAATTTCATGGACCGAGCCCAACTCGAGCTTGACTAGGTCGAGCTCGACCAAGTCAACAAGTTGACCAATTCGAGCTTAACCAGGTCGAGCTCGACCAAGTCAACGTGTTGACCAATTCGAGGTTGACTTTATTATACGCGAAAACTTAACGTTTATTACATGTACATATTCAATAGACTCAAGACAAAGTTCTATAATGATGTTGTCACCCGGAAATACACCAACAAATACCATCAACCATCAATAAATCAATCAAACAATTAAACATGTAAGGGTGCACTTTCCAGCCCGAATCTCAAGCGAGTAGGGAACTACGGAACTCACCTTGGCTTCCAAGCTACGATAAAGAGTTAACAAAGAGTTATAAACGCAACAACAGCTACGAGTCCGCAACCTAGCAATAAATATCATATTATCATCAAAGTCAACTTCTATAATCCTAAACAAGTTGGTTTGGTAAAATTAAAGTCGAGTCACAACTCTTAGACGTCTAACCGCTTTCCCGCGTAAGAACAAGACACATTCGACTCGACATTTTTAAAATTGGAGAAAGATTCATGAAAAATTAATGTTGCTACAATAAATTAGACTCTTATACGATTCCAACGATATGTCATATGACTCGATTGGACTTACGGATCAAAAGTTATAAGCGTTTGAAGTTGACAAAGAGTTTTCGGTTCAACAGCTTTTCACTGCGCCGCAGTGGGGTCTGGCACCTCCCACTGCGCCGCAGTGAGCCCTATCTGCAGCCAAAAGCTAAAACACCCCAAAACTCCATTTTTGACCCAATGATCGATCTAAGGAGGTTCAAGACATGTTTTGAAGCACAAGCCAACATCATTTGACATAAATAAACATAACCCACATCTTAGTTTCGATTCATAACATCAAATCCTTGCTCAAATCCATTTTGACCCATTTCAAAACCTAATTGAACCCTAGTTCGAGTTTGCACGATTTGTGACCCGAATTCATTTGCAATCAACTAGAAACATGTAAATAAACATGAAATGATAATTATGGAATGAATTTAACTTACCAAAACCTTCACCAAGTGCTCAAACCCGAATTTGACCCGAAAGTGAGCGATTTCCTACACTTCGAAACCCAACTTTTTGATATGATGATAAGGAGATGATGAGGATTATTATTCTTGTTTTTAATTTTGCTTAAGCTTCATTAAAGGTGATAGAAATCTAGTGAGAAAGTGAGATTCTGTGTGTGTTTTTGTAACAATTCAAGAGAGAGGGAGAAAATGGAGAATGAATGGATGAGAGGGAGGATAAGGTGGTAGAAGGGGAATGGGTCTTGGGTCATGGGTTGACCCGACTCACACATTACTAGCTCAATTAAATTGTTGCCTTTTGTCATCTAAGATCATACCATCCAACGAGTGGTCAAGTGACCCATTAGCGTTTTGCCCATCATTTAATCTCAAAGGAGCTAAATCATTCTTTACTTGAATTTACTAAGCATTTTACATAAAAGTCAAAGGATCAAAATTTGCGGATGTAACTATCAATTATAATATTTTTATTTATTTATTTTCTCGATTAGTCCGCACAACGTGCAAGTTTAATCTAGTATTAAATATAACTAAATAATAACTATTTATAATCCATATCAATTATTAGTATTATATTCTTTATTTATTCAACGTGTATTACTAGTAGATATACATAACATTCTTTTATTAATATTATTAGCTAATTAGCTCGGATTAAACCCGGGCTACATAATTAAAAAGTTAAAACCAAAAAATATACACTTATGTATATAATTTAGGAGAGTTGTGTATGTCTTCAACCGTATTTGCTTTTTTGGCTTGCTGGGAGGGGATTTAGGGGAATTCTTACACATATCGCTCGTAATTGTTGGAACCATGCTTGGTTGTATGTACATAGACATGTTTACATTTGTAGGTTGATGTTTAATAGGTTTAAAGGCCTCTTTTACTATATATTGTCCATTTTACGCTAAAGTGTGTTATGTGGTGTCTGTTATTCTTCTCTAATTGTAATGTAGTCAGACAATACTCGACCAACATGTATGGTTACTAAACTTTTTATACTCTCTATCTTTTTCCTCTTTTTGGTCGGAGATGTTTTTGAAAGTAGTCTATCTTCGGGTAGGGTTAAGGATGTCTACATTCTAACTCCCCCAAACACGACTTTTGCCGGATTAGGTACCGTTGTTGTTAGTATGTAATTTGTTGTCGACACGTTATAGTTTTTGATATGGAGATAACAACATATTCATAAAGATAAACATTAGTATATAAAGTCGATTAGGTGATAAAAAAAGTAAAACTAACTACCATAAATCAGTGGTAGATATAGAATTAAAAATCAAAAGAGGTAGAATACAATCAATCATTTTTTATATTAATTTTATAAGGTTACAAAAAAAAATGTAGAAAAATAAATAACATAGGGCCTAATATAAAAAAAAAGTTTTTAAGGTTACAAAATAATATGTAAAAAAATAAATAACATAGGGCATAATATAAAAAACTATATTTTTAAAAATAAAGAAAAATAATTATGACATCATAAATTTGTAAAAAATAGCTTAAGAAAAAATTTGAGCATGTCCCATAAGAAAAAAAGTTCTAGAAACAATTTTGTTTTATCTATACTATATTATAAAATGAATAGCCTTTTCTATTTTTGGTAATGTTGAAAATATGTAATATTTTCACTTGGTACCCCTTAAAATATTTTTACATAAACTATCTCCTTAACATTAATGATTAAATTACACTATCAATCCTTTATGTTTTAAAATATGTCTATTAACTCTTTACATCAATTATATACACAACTCAACGTCGCTTCATCAACAACCGTCGCCCAACCATCAAACCATCGCCGCCACGACTACCGCTGCATCGTGCGGGGACCGTGCTATTTATATAAGAGATTTTCAAACTAAAAAATGTAAACCAGAAGGATGATTTATGCAATTCACTACAATTAAAATATAGTTTTGTTACACCACCGGAGAAGATACCTTCACCACCAACAAATAACAGCAAAAAACAATTCCACCGGAATAAACAATTAACAAAACCATTTTTTTATATTAAAAATGGCATCTCTTTCATTTTCACTGTCAAATTCAGCAAACCCTAATCACTTAACACAATTTTCCAGCCGTCACGTTTCCACCACTTTAAGTTTCTCTGGCCGTTATCTATTAACCAGGAGTTTGAAATTAACGTCGCCGGGGAAGATATACCGGAGAGCTGCCGTGCGGATGACGTCAGACTCTCACTCGTATGACGTCATAGTAGTTGGAGCTGGAATAATAGGATTGAGCATTGCTAGGCAGCTTTTGAATGAATCGGATTTGTCTGTTGCCGTCGTTGACGCCGCCGTCCCTTGTTCCGGTGCTACCGGTGCAGGTGCATTTGCTATTTTTATTCCTTAAATATTGTAAACAATGTGTAAAAGGAAAGGATAAAAAGTCAACAACTTAATTGATAAATCATTATATATGTGACATATAGATATAGATACAGATTTAAGTTCAAAACAAACATACTATTATGACTTACTGTATTAAGGCATTTAGTTATTAAGTCAATTAATTGCACAAGTGGTGTTTGAGTTTTAGATTCATTTTGAAATGGAAAATGATAAATCCTCCTAACTAAATAGCTTAAAAATCCTCCTAAAGTAGAAAGTGACATGTGGTATTCACTAATTCTCTTTCTTAATCTTGTCGCCTGATTTTTCCACATATCATCGTCAAATAGTTAGGAGAATTTTTAGACTATTTAGGTAGGAGGATTAATCACTTCCCGACAATTTTTTGGCAATGCTTATTTTTTGATGAATAGTGTCATAATTATTGTGATTTGTTTTAGAATCTATTAGTCTAATTACTCGTATTGGGTTTATGAATTGGTCTTAGGACAGGGGTATATATGGATGGTACATAAGGTTCCAGGAAGTGAGAAATGGGATTTAGCAATGAGAAGCCGTAAGCTATGGGAGAAGTTTGCTGACGATGTCAAGTCTCGTGGATTGGATCCTGAACAGGTTCTTGGCTGGAAAAAGACAGGTGCTTCTTATACTTATGCTGCTTTTGATAATTTTTATATTTTGTTAAAAAATATATGGTTATTGTTCTTTATATATGCCGCTTGGCCATTTTGGTAAAGAAATTCAGATTATCATCAACCATCTCCAAGTATAAGATATCCTGAAAGTCTCAGAAGAGACATACTGGGTAAATATCCTGGGATGGCAAATGGCCACGGAATGCCGTACATTAGAGCCAAAGGCTCTACTTTCCCCGGGTAGCCTGAACAGAGATCCATCCTGATTCACCTTTTTTTTTAGTTTCTAAAAATTCAGGTTAGATAAATTATATTAACAGATTCGTATTCTACATGATCAGGAAGCCTGTTGGTTGGTAGAACGTTGCAAGAAATGGCATCCTTGAAGGAAAAGGTAGATCAGCTATCAAAAGCCGGTCTTAAGGCAGAGCTTTTGTCTACCACCGACTTACAGGAAGTTGAACCTGCACTTGTGATCGGGGAAGAAGGTGCGGCAGCCTTTCTACCTGATGATTACCAACTTGATGCACGGCGTTCAGTTGCATTTATAGAAAAGGTACCCAGGAAAAAAAATTATAGAGAGGTGGAGGGTTCGAGTCCCAAAGTGGACAAACTTGTACATAATCATGTAGTGTGTGAATATCTACCTTTATAAAAAATGATGGACACAATGTATGGTATAGTTCCATTTCTAGATGTAATGGTCAGCATGTCCTGCAGGAGAACAGGATGTTTGCAACTAAAGGAAGGTATGGAGAATATTATAATCAGCCCGTGACTGGGTTGTTAAGGTAATATGCTAAATATTTTGTTTGAGTTTTTTTTTAAAGGCAAATTTATACACCTATTTATAGTCGGTCCATGATTTGACTTGAACCCAATGGGAGATGTTTTACTGAAGTTAAGTTGAAGAAGTTGTGAACTTCTATTAAAGAGGTGGACATATTGTCGTTATATATGATGAATCTTTTTTAGGTCTGGTAATGGGAAGGTTGAAGTGGTTCAGACTTCGAAGAATTTATTGTATAGCAAGAAGGCCATAATAATATCCACTGGATGCTGGACAGGCTCTTTGATGCAAGACCTGATTCGGGATTTGGACATCGAATTTGATATGCCAGTAAAACCTCGAAAGGTTAGAGTCCTCGGATAGGTCTGATAAACTTTTAAGCTTCATTTTAATTTTCTACTGAGTTTTAAAAAAATATTATATGGGTCTGAATGTCTAATGGAGGTTTCTTTGTGCATATCATGGATACTGATATCTTATAGAAACAAATTCTGCTATATATATAGAATTTCTTTATTTTATAGACTTGCTATATATATATATATGGGGGAAGTGAATGTGTGAGACAACACCACCCAACTTGGGTGAAAAACCCCTCACATTTTGATTTTTTATTCCATAAAAACCAGGGGGCCATCATTTATTCATTAATATTAAAGTATAATATGTGAGAGATTTTTTACCCAACTTAGGTGTGTGACAACCCCACACTCACTTTTCCCTATATATATATATATATATATATATGGGAAGAGTGAAGGTGTGAGACAACACCACCCAACTTGGGTGAAATCCTACTCACATGATAGTCTTTTAATCTATAAATATATAATGCATAAATAATGGACCCCATGATTTTTATGGATAAAAAAATTAGCATGTGAGAGGGATTTCACCCAAGTTAGGTGCCTAACAGCACCACCTTCACTTCCCCCTATATATATATATATATATGGGAAAAGTGAAGGTGTGAGACAACACCACCCAACTTGGGTGAAATCCCTCTCACATTCTAATTTTTTAATTTATAATATATAATGCATAAATAATGGGCCCCCATGATTTTTCCCATATTAAAAAGTTAGCATGTGAGAGGGATTTCACCCAACTTAGGTGCCTAACAACACCACCTTCACTTCCCCAGTATATATATATATGTATGTATAGACTTGCTATATACTTGCTGGGGTGGGATAAATTGAGTCCAGCTTAATTTGAGTCCAAAAATGGTCCATGTAACTTACACATGTGTAAGTTGTGATGGCGATGGTCGCCGTCGCCGGAAAATCATGGTGGTGGTCGGAGATGATGGTGGTGGTGGTAGGAGGTGGTTGGAATTTGAGGAGATGGAAGAAAATCAATGGACTCAAATTGGACTCAAAATAAGCTGGACTCATTTTATCTTTTCCTTAGACTTGCTATATATATACATATATATATATATATATATATTCTTTTTTGACCTAGATGATTACTCTTTGCTATCAGGGTCACTTGTTGGTAATAGAGAACTTCAATTCCTTAAAACTGAATCATGGTCTAATGGAGGTTGGCTACGTTGGTCATCAACATTTCACTTTTAAACCAAGTGATGTTGATGCCGACACTTTATCTGTATCAATGACCGCTACCATGGATACCTCGGGAAATCTTGTTCTTGGTACGTCTTTTGTATTTAAAGTTTCCTCTTTACCTTCCAATATTCTAATTCACATACTTTCTTGTTGCATGAATTTAGTAAATGTCAACCTTATGATTTTAACTACATTGTTTTCAGGAAGCAGCCGACAATTTGTTGGATTCAGCACGGAAATAAACGAGCACATCATCAATCAGATATTGGAACGTGCCAAGGAGTTCTTTCCTTCTCTAAAAAAATTGTCACTCACAGATTTGGAGAAAAGTAGAGAAGTCAGGGTTGGGCTAAGACCCTTCAGTAAGTATGCATTGTAATTTGGCCGATTGAAGTCATTAGGCTGGCACTAGAGGCGGGGGACTAACTAGATTAGGCTACCCGAAAGACGGTGTCCATAATTCTTGAATTTTTGGTAAAACAGTTAATTTGTCAAATATGGTTACAAATCTGTTAATATCCATCTTAAAAAATTGTAATGCAAGTCTTTTAATGTTTTGGAAGGTTTTATGCATTAACATTACACTCATGATCCATTTGACGGATATCCGTTCTAGTTAGTTTTCTTTATTTGACTAGTTTGACCCATGAGAGATGATACAGAAAACAAATCAACTCACTCATATGTAAATGGGTTATAATTGCCACCTCTAGGTTTCATGATAATCTCAAGGCTCTAATAGTGTCACTTTAGTAATTTGTTAAATTCATGAATTTTTCAGTGCCTGGTGGAAAGCCTATGATTGGTCATGTTCCTGGATTGTCAAATGTTTTTGTAGCTGCAGGCCATGAGGGAGAAGGATTGGCTTTGGTATGTCATTCATACTTCTTTAAACCCACTTTTGAATTAACACTATCGATCATGCAACGCAACGTTTAAACCTCTCTTCAACTTTAAATTTAGTAAATACATTAGACTTGAAGCCAGTTTCAAGTGACTATTTTAGCGATCATCTCATTTGAAATCTCAATAGATTTACATACAAGTCAAATAATGGAGTGTAGATTTACATACAAGTCAAATAATGGAGTGTAATATGTAATATATTTTGGGTTATCAACAGGCCCTTGGAACTGCTGAAATGGTTGCCGATATGGTTCTGGGCAATCTTAGCAAAGTTGATAACACACCCTATGCGCCATCGCACTTGAAACAGGTGAAGTTGGAGATATCTTGACTGACTTTATTAAACTTGAAGCCATCTTCCACTCTATAAGCTCTCTCAATTTTAGTTTTGAACAATACATCATGTTTCTTGTCAAGCTAATGATAGACGTACATGCACTGATGGTATTATTTATTTTAGTTTTGAAAGTATAGTTTATTAAAGAAAAGAATTCACATCATCTTCTTTTGGTTTTCTGACAGCCGGCATGAGCTCCTGTATTTTGAAATATGCTGTCAAGGAGACAATCTTTTTTATGAGAAACCATCTGGTTCACTAAATAATATAAAAGAAGCTACTATTGTAATGGATGGATGGTTCTTAGTACCATCTCCACAAAGGCGTGAGCTTTTAGCATCTCGTTGCGTTTAATGATACTCTAAGTCATGGGGCCTACATGTCTCTACGCTTGTGTGAAACGGTTAGTTAAAAGCGTACTGCTTTTCATGAAGTTTCAGCTCTTATCCTGGGGGAGTTGTGTTGGGTTATTTTGAGGATTGAAAACTATATCTGGTTAAATAATTCTGAAAGCCAACAAATGATCAAGCAGCTACATCATAATTTGTTGTTTTCAAGTTCTTGAAGATTTTGTGTATAGGTTCAGCTACATGCACACTTTCTTCTGAATATTAAAGGTTGTTTTGGAGCCAAATATAGCAAAACTCTTGGGTGTGGAATTTTGATGATTGAAACTATGTTTATGTTAGAATATGAACACATACATAACCATATAATCACGAGTAAGCGCAACGAAAGAAAACGAAACATATATGCAATCAAATTAATTAACAAAGACTAGAATTGAGTCGTGTACTTTATGCAAGCTCCAATAAAAATAATAATAACAAGATTATTATTAGTGCTTAGGGTTTAAAGCAAAACCCCACTACGATCGTACAGACACCCCGAACAACGTATGCTAGTACTCGATCACAAACCAAACAAACCTTTTGCTTAAACCTTCAACTTCAAAGTCGAAACCCCTCTTAGAAGAAGGAATTTCGGCCACTTCAAAGCAAGGAAGAAAAAGGAGAGAATTTGCTTATGTGAAAAAGTATGTCTAACAACCAAAACCTAGAATTAAGCCCTCTATATATAGGGGTTAATTAGGTTAAACAATCTTGGAAAACAAGTTAGACAAAGGCTTACAAGGCCTTTGTCATGGCCGGCCCCTTTAGTTTTAGGGCCCAAATCCATTTTTCAATTTTCATATTTTAATCCTTCTTTTTAACTAATTAAATATAATTAACCCTTTAGTTATGTTTAATTAATTATTTCGTGATCAAACTAATTAATATATTACTTTAATATATCAATTAATATTATCGAGTAACCGTGTCATTTCGTGTGACCCCATAGGCTTAAATTATTCTCGGACATGCGATTTATAATAAAATGATCACACTGGACAGCTCCCACTTGAGCATGTTATTATAAAGGCAAAAACATTGGTTGGCGTCTAGCAACACTCCAATGCTCCCGGAAATATTTAAGAATAGATTCTTAAATTTGCCAAGTTGAAATGATTTAGTCTTTAATATCCCTTTGTTCAGATGCCCTTGTTAATTATGAATATGGATCAATGTCATTTCATAATTTAACGATTATGTTTTCTCATTTGTATAATTAATTAAGATTACCAAATTAGTCAAGACAACTTCTTGAGTTCATTTGGGTGTGGCCACACAAACATCTTCAATTAATTAACGAGGGTGCCAAATGGTATCATACTTCAGTTGTAAATTGAAGGAACAAATCCTGTATTGACTACAGGTGTCTGGCCATGTCGTTTCTTAACATTTCTGAAAATAGCCCTTTATTAGTGCCTTGTTCAGGACAGTTAGGAACTATATCAAGAAATGCAATCCACACATGCATAACTCACTTGTATCTCAAGTCAAAGGATAAATAAAGTAACCATTTCACGAATTTCATTTAATGACGCCGATCCATAAAATGATAATTCGTTCTGTGGGGTAAGTCCAATATTCACCTTTTGAATATCATGTGAGTTTGGTACGATCCACCATCTTCAAAATATTCCCTTAAATATTTTCACCAATCTCTCACAATTGTCTTACTTTAATTATATTCCCATATAATTAATCGACAATAGACATTTTAGAATGTTTAACTAATATTCATGGATTTAAACATGCAAAATATAGGACACAATTATTATAAAAATGAAACCACTTATACCACGTATAAAAATTCATTTATTGAAAATAACAATTGTTTAACATCCCATTATCCAAATACCAATCACAGATTTACATGATATAACTTAGCAATAACCTATGCTCACGACATACTTATTGACCTTTCCTTTTAACAATGTCTTTGTAAAAGGATCCGCTAAGTTATAATCTGTGTGAACTTTGAGTAATTTGATTTCACGCAATTCGCTTTGCTCACGAACGTAGTGATATCTTCTCAGGTAATGTCTGACACCTTTCTGAACCTTAGGTTCATTGGCAATGATAATTTCTCCTGAATTATCACAGTACAGTTCCATAGGTGTGTTATTTGAGGATTATCATATAAATCCAAAAATAAACTTTCTAATCCAGACAACCTTCATGTCATCTTCTCTGAGACGACAATATACTCAGTCTCTGTCACATCCATAGCAACTGTGGTTTGCTTTTAGCTTAAAGCATTCCATCGTGTCTTCATTTAAAATGAAGACGTATCCCGACTGATATTCTTGATTCATCTTCATCAGTCATGAAATCCAACATCACAAATTCTATTACAATTTGAATTTTGATCAGGATTTCAACCATACACCAAAAATGTACCTAAGAATACTTTTCACAGTAGTTCACTGATCCACTACGGGATTTTGCTGATATCGGCTAACAATATTTTGAGAGAAACACAACTTCAGGTCTAGTGCATCTTTCCGCGTACATGATAGATCCCACCGCCGAAGCAGAAGGAACTCTTTGCACACGCTCCACCTTTTCAGGTGTAGAAGCACCATTCTTGCTAGATAAATTAAGTCCTTCTTGCATAGGCAAATTCACGCGCTTAGAATTTTCCATCTTGAATCTCTTCAAGATCTTATCTATATACGCACTTTGACTTGATCCGATCAACTGTTTACTTCTATCTCTATAGATTTTGATTCCAAGTATGAATGCTGCTTCACCCAAGTCTTTCATAGAGAAACACTTTCCAAGATAAGATTTAACGTCTTTCAACATTGGAATGTGATTTCCTATTATCAATATGTCATCGACATATAAGACAAGGAAAGTAACATTACTCCCACTAGCTTTGCGATATACACATGGCTCATCAGGATTCTGAACAAAATCAAACTTTTTGATCTCTTCATCAAACCTTTTATTCCAACTCCTTGATGCTTGCTTTAGTCCATAAATGTACCTTTGAAGTTTGCATACTTTTTTGGGATATTTAGGATCGACAAAACCTTCTGGTTGTACCATATAGACTTCCTCGTCTGGAAAACCATTTAAGAAAGCGGTTTTGACATCCATTTACCATATTTCAAAGTCATAGTACGCAGCTATGGCTAAGATAATCCTAATAGCTCTAATGTCCGCAACCGGAGAAAAGTTTTCCTCATAATCAACTCCAAAGAGTTGAGTATAACCTTTTGCCACAAGACGAGCTTTATAGGTGTGTATATTTCCATCCATGTCGGTCTTCTTCTTGAAGATCCACTTGCACCCAATGGTTCTACCATTTGGTGGAAGGTCAACCAAGCTCCAGACTTGATTGTCTTTCATGGATTTCATTTCCACATTCGCAGCTTCAAGCCATTTGTCAGATTTCGGATCTGATAATGCAGCATTGAAATTAGGAGGTTCATTCAAATCTCCTACTACGTGTTCTTCAGACTCAATCATAAGATTTAATCTATCACGAGCACGTATTGTCCTTGAGGACCTACGAAGTGGAATCGCTTCATCTTCAACTTGAAGTTCATCTTGAGATTCATCTCTTTGAACATCCCCCCCCCCCCAAGTTGAAGATTTGCCAGTACTTACAGAAGTTGACTCATCTTCTTGAGTTTCATCAAGTTCAACAATCCTCCCACTGTCCTCTTGAGATAAGAGTCTCCTTTCAAGGAACTCACCAAATCAAAAAACTTTGACAATGTTTCCGGTAGGAAAGTAGAAGTATTAACCCATCGTTTCCTTTGGGTGTCCTACAAAGATGCACTTGACAGATCTGGATTCAAGTTTGTCAGGCGTGTCTCGTTTCACGAGTGCCTCACATCCCCAGACCTTTAAGTAAGACAACTTAGAAACACTTTCCATGCCACAATTCATGCGGTGTCTTTTCAACCGTCTTGGTTGGAACCATATTGAGAATGCATGCAGCAATCTCTAGAGCATAATCCCAAAATGAAATGGGAGAGTCTTAAGGTTCATCGTTTATCTTACCATGTTCAACAAGGTTCGATTTCCCCTTTCACATATACCCTTATATAGGAGTAAGTTCTTGGATAAATCCACAAGCTTTTAGATGATCCTTAAACTTTTGGCTTAAGTACTCTTCATCTCGATCCGAACGAAGAATCTTGATGGTTCTTTTGAGTTGATTCTCTACTTCATTTTTAAATACTTTGAATGTTTCAAAGACTTCATGTTTATGTTTAAGCAATTAAACATAACCATAATGACTGAAATCATTCATAAAAATGATGAAGTAGCTAGCCTTTCCTTGACACATGCCTAAATGGGCTACATACATCTGAATGTAGTAGTCCAAGTAATTCCTTAGCCCTCTTCGGTTTTATGCGGAAAAGGTATTCTTGTCATTTTGCCGAAACCACAAGGCATGCATTTGTCAAATGATATCATTTGATTTAACGATCTTTTGTCAAATGATTCATCATTTGATTTTAAGATCCCTTCAATTTGAAGTATGCATTTCTTGCTAACGACAACACATTTATCAAATGATTCATCATTTGATTTCAAGATCCCTTCATTATGAAGATTTCCGATGTGTTTCTTGCTAACGACAATCCCAAAAAACACGCAATTTATCAAATGATTCATCATTTGATTGCAAGATCTCTTCATAATGAAGATTTCCAATGCGTTTCTTGCTAATGATAACGTCAAATCCATGCATTTATCAAATGATTCATCATTTGATTATAAGACACCGTCCCTTTGAAGTCTTTAAATGCCTTTCTTGACAAAATTAAACAAGATGACTATGTCAAAGATAATCAGAGTCCAAGTTAAACTTGACTCTTTGCTATTAAATTATTATTTGTATAACAACGCATATAATTCAATTTTGAAGGTACTTGAAGCACTTGCCGAACCAGCTTGCTTCTTCTTCACATTCAACTCAGCTAGATACTTTAGCCGTATGCTCCTTTTGCCAAAAGGGTCTTTTAAGGTTTTGAGACAAACACAATTTGTTTTCTCTTACCAAAAATCTTGCCCTTAGCTTACGGTTGTTTTGCTTTCTGGACCTTTCCCCCTTGATCCTAAGAACTTGGGATGTAGCAGATTTCCTTGGAAGCTCTTTCTCATATTCAATTAACATGACATGAAGTTTAGCTGTGGTTTTACTCATGCTATGCATATTATAATTACGCACGAACTCCTAAAACCCCCCTTTTTTAGGTTCATGCCATATGATAAGCATAGTTTAACCTTTCCAATTGCCCATGAGTACCTCTTCAACTAGAGTACTTGAGGACTAACCGATGTTCCATGCTCGTGTCGCAAGTCATGAAGTTGATCAACTAGGTCAAACAACTCCACTCCGGCTTGCTTTTAGTATAAAGACTTGAGTTCAGTGAGCATATCACATGGAAATGAATGCTCAAATTGCTTTTGAAGGTCGGCATTCATGCTTTCCAACATTAAACAAGCAACCTCATTGTGTCTATCATACCGAGCGTTGTATGCAGCCAACTTTCAAGTTGAAGCATTCGCTCCCGGAACAACGGTGTCTGCTCATCAATGACTTGAACCCAGTCATTGAAGTTTGGCTCCAGAAAGTCTTTTCCTTTCTAGCATCGACCTGAAAGCCGATTGGTATATGTTTTGAGAAGAATTTGTTGTTGCCATCTTCAAAACAGACAAAAGTTCAATTATCGGTATTTTGATAATTTATCCTTAAGAAATGTAATTTACCCTTGTTAAATTCATCTAACAAATTACTTTCACTAAGGCTAGGATCCAACTTGACATACAATCATTTCATCAGTTGATCTGCTAGAAATGACGGTATTCAAAAGGTAATCGAGAATCGATAATTGCATTCATGCAACTCCTAGAATTATGGGACTTACAATAACACTGTAAAGGGGTATTAAGTGTTTTGTAAACATGTTTTGTCCCATCTTATGCCACGGGTTAAGGTCTCACCTCTTAACTCGTTTTAAGTCGCCCAATTAAGAACATGTAGATAGTCCACCGCTGTCTCACAACGAGTGGTAATCTACCTTGAAGAGATACAATTCACCTACGTCTCACGTAGAGCAAAAAGCACTGGCAAGTGTTCTTAGCAAAGTGGGTGACATTGACTTAACTTTAAATGGGTAATGCATTTGATGTGAATCAAAAGTTTATGTTTGAAGACTCATGCATAATCTTCGAAACATAATATTTAATAAAATCATTTGTATAGTCTTACAACACAAGAGAGCTCGGTAGCTCCATTTGAAAGCACAAAGAAGCGCAAGGGCAAAGGTTTGCGATGAACGCAATTAAAAACCCGCCCTTTTAGAAGGCTAGCGCACTCCGACTTATACCTCTCTTAGAGTTTGTTCAAATGGGTGAGCCGGTGTATCTCAAGGTTGCAAGACTCCAATTTTATTAATGAAATCTCTATTTCGATAATTCTTAGTCAAGTTTATTTCAAAAACCAATTTTTGCATCACCTTTATACAACTTATAAACAATACAAAAATTAATAAACTTACTAATTTTCGAACTACTTAATCAAGTAACAAGTTAAGGTAGGCCACCTAAACATGGTCACTATGGTTCATGCATATGTTTAAACCCGGCTCCCCCTTCCGGAAAAGAGGACCACATGCATCAAGTTACCTTGATTGCGTAAGCCTTTAAACAATAAAACAATTAGCACATAAACACATAAAACATGCTGACTGGAAATTTCCAGTAGCTTCACGACCAGTTTGAGCCTGTTTCTGGTCAGATTCAGATTTCGACCAGAACTACAAAGTTGTAGCCCTATGAGTCGAAAATATACAGTCCGAATTTGGGCTTCTAACTCATTACCGATTAAAAGATATGAAATTTTTAGTAAACTGTCGCAAACCAGAAAATTTACACGGAAAATTCACATTGTCACATAATTATCTAATAATCAACCCTAATTATTGGATCATCATGCTTTGCAAATATATCTCTATATATCCAGTAAAATCACAATAAATTTTGCATGAATTTCTTGTGATTTTACCATTATTTAACAACTTTAAATAATCAAGATACACATAATTATGCAATTCATCACATAAATCATGTCAATTCACAATTCAAAACTTGCTTGAGGGTTTCAATTTCCATTGAATGAGGTTGAAAATTTAATTAAACAAAAACCCTAATTTTTGTTTAATCAAGATCCTATTTAATTAATTAAAATAAGAAAAACAACCTTTTAATTATTTAACAATTAATTGAAATCAACCAACCCTTAAACCCCCCTTCAAGTTTTGATCTTTGTAATTAATAGATCACATATGTGGCTCGTGATACCACTGTTAGAATATGAACACATACATAACCATATAATCACGAGTAAGCGCAATGAAAGAAATCGAAACATATATGCAATCAAATTAATTAGCAAAGACTAGAATTGAATCGTGTACCTTATGCAAGCTCCAATAAAAATAATAATAACAAGATTATTATTAGTGCTTAGGGTTTAAAGCAAAACCCCTTTACGATCGCACACTAGACACCCCGAACAACGTATGCTAGTACTCGATCACAAACCAAACAAACCTTTTGCTTAAACCTTCAACTTCAAAGTCGAAACCCCTCTTTGAAGAAGGAATTTCGGCCACTTCAAAGCAAGGAAGAAAAAGGAGAGAATTTGCTTATGTGAAAAAGTATGTCTAACAACCAAAACCTAGAATTAAGCCCTCTATATATAGGGGTTAATTAGGTTAAACAATCTTGGAAAACAAGTTAGACAAAGGCTTACAAGGCCTTTGTCATGGCCGGCCCCTTTAGTTTTAGGGCCCAAATCCATTTTCCAATTTTCACATTTTAATCCTCCTTTTTAACTAATTAAATATAATTAACCCTTTAATTATGTTTAATTAATTATTTCGTGATCAAACTAATTAATATATTACTTTAATATATCAATTAATATTATCAAGTTACCGTGTCATTTCGTGTGACCCTGTAGGCTTAAATTATTCCCGGACATGCGATTTATAATAAAATGATCACACTCCAACAGTTTAAACATTGAGAACATTGTTTTGTTGCTGATTGTTAGTTTGTTGCTGATGAATATTTCAGGATTATCAGGTTGTTCATCAAGGTTTAATCTGCTGGTACTTTATTTGTTTTGTGATCTTTGGTTTTAGTCTCTTTTCGGCCTCTGGTAGAACTTTCTTCAAGTTGAAGCAACAGTTAATTTTTTTTTAAAAGCTTTCTTACAACAAAATTTTATTTATCTTGCTTTTTAAATCACATCATCTTTAATTTTTTTAATTTTTTAATAAGTGTTTTTAATATTGAATAAACCTTATTATTTGAGAACTATTGTAATATTAAATATAGTATGGATATTTACTTCCATATTAGAGTTATCATAATTTCTAGAATGTTCTATTTCTTAGCCTATAAATACAAGGCTATATATTGTAACCCTAAGTGTAATCCTTATTAATACAAATATACAATCACCTATTCTCCTCTCTTAATTCTTCTTCTATTCTATCTTCATGTTATCAGAAAGGCTCAAAACCCTAAAATAAAATAAAAATAATTATTTCGACTTTGGCAACGGAATTCGTATGCGAAATCAATTACTATCCAACTGCTATTAAATAATAGTAGTATAAACCAATTTATTGGTGGAACATGTATTGGCGTACATTGGTGTGATGAATTTGAATTATGATCTACGTGAAGGTAAAATTCAAGACATAACCGGTTATATATATTTATGCTTACTTTGATTTGTTTCATAAAATTTTTGTATTTGTTTATCTTATTTATCATTGTGATCTCTAAAGTATCACGATTTTATAACTTTGGGTATGCATTAAAGAACTAATGTTCTTTCGGTATTCACCAAAGTGAATCATAACGTATTACCGTTATGCAGAAGAAATTTAAGGTTTCTTTTTTCTTAAATTTTAAGGTTGCTCGAAGTAATTCATGGTTTCATAACATGAGTTATGCATAAAAGAACCATATGTGTTCTTGATATTCACTAAGGTGAATCATAACTATGGTTATGCATTAGAAACTTAAAGGTTTCCCCAATAATTGTTCTTTCGATATTCACTTAAATGAATCATAACTACGGTTATGCATTAGAAACTTCAATGTTTTCTCATTAATTGTACTTTTGTTATTCACTTAGGTGAATCATAACTACGGTTTTGCATAATAAACTTCAATGTTTCTTCATGAATTATTTTTCGTTATTCACTAAAGTGAATTATAACTACGGTTATGCATAAGAAACTTAAAAGTTTCATCTTATTGGATGTAATCAAAAATAACATGATCAAAGTTATGTTAAAAGATCATGTAGTTCTTTTCTACTCTTTGAAAGCATAAATAATTGTAGCTCATAAAAGTAAATAACAACGGTTATTTACAATGACAATTGAATTCAAGATGAGGCTAATAAACTAAGGTTTATTATGAAAGAGCTACAAGTAACTACATATTCTCCTATTTTATAGTTACAATGAAAAATATTGCAAAGGTGGAAATAATTATTGTTGATATATCGATTTCATCAATCTCCAAATAATCTTAGAGACACAATTAAAGTTGGATAAGACCACTTTGCAAGAGCATGAAAAATTAATGATTTTTCTCCAACATCACCTTCCTGGGGATTTAAAAGAAAATACATAACGATGAAAGACTCGTTGGAATCATGTCAACGCTTAAATATTTAATAGTGAAATGTCCGTTGCAATTATGAGAAATCTCAATGATTAGTTGACAATTATTACAAATCAAAAGCTCTTAATGATTCTTTATAGAGAATCATAACTACATGTTATGTCAAATGGACTAAAATTATTTTTGATTTTGTTGGATCAAAAATTGTATGATTTGCTAATAACATCAGTTTATTATGCAACATGGTTATCGAATACCATGCAATTATGTCGAATACTTGAAAGAATTATCATAACTAGAGTTATATTTATTTGACATGAAGTTGTTTCAAAATTATCCATAGAGAATGATATGGATATGCCATTGATCACTACTACTTGTAGTTCATATACAATAAAGAACAAAAGGTTCTTGTGTGATTCTTTGAACACATTCAAAGCATAAATAACTATAGATTATCGATTTTTTGACATTATTTGTCATTTCAATAAACTACGTCATGTAGTTCAAAAGTTCTTAATGATTCTTCATTCGGAATCATTACAATAAATTATTGTGCAACAATATACAAATTTTGATTTTGTTGGATCAAAGTTTGGTTTGATTATAAATATCTATGTGATTATGTCGAAAAATTGACATAAAATACTATGATGAATTGGCATATCAAAACTTCAAGTTCTTGAAGAAAAGGATCACCAAATTGGTGTGATAATCACGAAGATCAATTATAAGAGCTCAATATGAGAGCACATCAAAATTCATGACAATGGTCATAAGAATTATATGATAATCATAAACATGTGATTCTTCTAAAGACTCGCTATAGTTTGTTGCACATGAAGTTGAAAATTTGTCAAATATAAGCGAGTACAACTTCACATGGATGCTCATGAAGTAGCAATATGATAAAATATTTCTAAAGCCGTTTAACGGTGTGGTATCCATTCACTAAAGTGAATGCAATTACATGCGATCCGAATGATTAATATGTGTCATGGTCATAGAAATCTAAAAATCAATGTGTTTCTTAAGAACACGAGATGACATTAGCAATGATCGACTTCTATATGATCAAATGATCATGAGAGTTTACTTATCATAGTGTTTCTATTATGAACACGAGTTGTCACAATGAGTAACCAAATTACTAGTAACTAAAGAAAAACGACTATATACATTATGTCGTTATTTCACTTCAAAGACATTTATCTATGTATTCAAGATTGTCATATTATTGACATATTGTTGGTTCCTAAAGAGCTACTTCGATAGTTAATATAATTTGATCAAAAGGAACAACATTTAAGAGTAAATGATACACTTTGGTATCATCATTGTATATAAACTATACAATGCAAAATGCACTTGAATCACATATGGTCATAACTAGAAGTTTATGAACCATGATTTCATGATTATTGTTTTGACATGACCGGTTGACCATCCCGAGTCATTATGATGCAAAAGAGAATTTGTAGATTCTTCAAAGTAATGAGTTCATAAGCTCTCAGAAATATCAATTATTCACCAATTGCTTGCCAAGTGGGGACGAATTCCCTTATCTATCTAAAGATGATACAAGAGGATGTATGTGGCCTATACATCTAATATACCATTTAGTTATTCAAAAGCGATGCATCGTCTAAATGGTCATATATCATGAATAACGCAACATGAAGTTTGCGTAAAAAATGGCTTAGCTAATAAGATTGCGAGTATTCGTAAATGGTGGTGAATCTTAAAGCGCTTATTAAGCGTCTATTGCAAATTAAATTATTATGAGAGCAAAACCCTGAATTATATGTTTAGGCAAAGTCATTATACAATATGATCTCGTATCATGCCAACAAAATAAAATAGTTCCTCCTCGTTATCTTGGATATGGTACATATCCTATGACAATGCAAAACGATGTATTTCAAAAGAGGAATATATTCAAGGGGAGAGAAGAAACAATTTAGAATGATTATTGTGTGAGCTTACTAAGGAATATGAACATAAGGTTCATATGGTGATTGAATCAATTGAGTTTGACAATTGACTTACACGCTCACAAAATTAAATAAAGCCATATCCATTTATTTCAATGCTCCAAATTGACCGTATCTCAAAATGATGACTTATATGAGTCTATGGCACGCGCACAAAAGGATATCGGTTCCAAATAAAAAGCCTCGAAAATAGAAAGGAGAAATAAATGTGATGGTCATATCGAGGTGAAGAGACCCAGAAATCTGTCTTAAAGAGACAATAGACATGATGGTTCATGAAGAACCGATGATATTTGAATAATGAAGAGATCTCTTACAAACATATATCATGTCAACTATTGCATTGAATCGAAAGCATGGAATTGAAATAAGATTGATGTCGACAACGATTATATGTGCTATATGAAGCTAAATACTATGCGTGCGAACTTTTAAGAGCATATATGCTATGAGGTGCAGAAATTGAGATACGTTGGTTGAAAATAACAAGATCAGTAATGCTACCAAATATTTAAAGCCTCTTATCGTGCACGAAATTTTTGGACATGAAATCCATACATAAGAATGTGTAGCATACTTTATATAAATCGGTCTTGTGCTAAAGCGAAGTGAGAAATTGATATATTGACGTATATGGTGCAATTGATGTTATAATAGATTTTCGCAAAGACAAAAATATATATCTCCCATGGTTGATCATATTATTAGTAGATTTGAATACCGTGATATACAAATAGTTATTTGTATCTCCTTGCTATCATTAGATCCGGTAAATGGCTTAAAGCTTCACATAGATATAAAATGCTTTGAGCATGAATCATATTTCTGATGATCAACATATGTATGAATGGTTCTTATGGACAATATTGGTTTTGAGATTATTTTGTCATTATATGGCTAAACAAAATATGTGTATGGCACAATTGTCTACATGCAATATCATCAATTGCAAATTGGACATCCAAGGGGGAGATTTATAAATAATTAATAAATGGATGTCAAAATTCATATAACTGAATCTCATGAAGAGATGGATATACTACAACTTAGTGTTGTATTATCTCGAAAAATCGAGCATAAATTGAATGAGACTTTTGTTCATTTATGAAAGTATATTGACGAAAGGTCAAAAAACTTGAATATTGGCAAGGCTTACTCATTAAGTTATTGTCGGTTTTTGAACCGCAAATGGGATGTTGATGTATTTTATTAGTACTAATGATAGTACTGCTGTAACATCCCAAACTTTTTAAGTTTGACTATTTGACCTTCCGTTAGTCAACGTTAAGTTTCGTTAAGTTTATGTGCCCTATATGGGATTATGTGATTAATAGCTTATGTGTTGAAAATTAAATGATCATGATATGTTAAATGAACCTAAGTTAAAGTAAAGTATGAGAGTTAAGTGCTTGATAGTTCGTTAAGACTCCCGGTAAGAAAGTTAAGCTAAGATGCGACGTTTAGAAGTCAAGGGATCAAAGTGTAACATTAGGAGTTAATGGCCAGGGGTTTAAGGGTTAATTAGGCTTCCCTAATTCCCAAAAGTTCTGCATTACATGTGTGAGAAAAACCCCAGCCGCCCCTTCCCTCTTCCATAGCAATTCTTCATCAAATCCCTTCGTTTATTGGTGTTTCGACCAAGTTTCAATAAGATCTCTCATCCTCTTGATCATCTACATGTAATATAGGTGATTTCTCTTTAGTTTGTGATCATATGAACCAATTGTATAGATTTAATTCAGGTCTTAGGGTTTGGAGAATGGATTGGGTTGTTGGTAATCATTTGTGGTTAATTAATCGAGTTTTGATGTTAGGAATGGTTGTTTAATGTAACCTAATGATCCATTTTGTTAACAACTCGTTCATGGAGCAATTGATGGTGCCAAATCACCAGTTAGGTCTTAAAAGAGTCCTTTTTAAGTGTAAAACCCGTTTTTGGAAAAATAGACCAAAAGAGACTAACTACCTGGGATAATAGTCTAGAAATAGACAAAAGTTGAGAATAGTCAAAAAGAGGCTAACTACCTGGGATAATAGTCTCAAAGTAGACAAAAAGAAATAACCTACCCGGGGTAATAGTCAAAAAGAGACTATTATTTGGAATGATGGTAATTAAAGGGTATGCAACTCGTATATAGAGACTGTAGGTCAGTTTGGTCTTGTTACACTCGTTAATTAGTCCTATGTTGATTCTAGGTAGTCAGAAGCACTTAGCAAGCACTATAAGATACTCATAACTGGTTGGTAAGCTGTACCGAGGTAAGATAATATCTTTTGTCACCTGTTGGTACAACAAAACACGTTTTCATAAGTTAAACCTTCCAATTGAATATGTATGTATGTTTTATGTTTATGGGTGATTATGGGAGGTTACGATGGGGTATGATGCTTACCTTTTATGATATATGAAATGTATATGCAGGTTGCAAAGGCATAAGGTAAGTTCCCATGTTACAAAATGATGATATGCTTATGTAAAGTGAATATGTAATGATGACATGATTATGATAGGTGATTATGGAATGATGTTATGATTATGTTATATGATCATGAAGTGATGATATGTTTATGATAAGATTTCATATGTGGTTTGATCACCTAGTCACTAGTCCTTTGATTAGGATTGTCATGTTCACATGCACTTTAAGGGCCCTAAAGTAAAGATGATATGTGATTATAGGTGAAAGTATAGCCTACGTTAATATAAAGTAAAGATAAAAGTGATTAGTTTAGGTGAAAGTGTAGCCTAAATTAATGTAATAAAGAAGTCTCGAGCATATTTAAAGTTGTGTTAAGCTTAACCCGTGCTAGTTGCAAAGCTAGTGCGTACATGGTCACTTGAGTTGCTCCTTGTGGCATAGTTACGTTTGTTTATTCCGGGTGGAGTAACTAACCACCAATGCGTAAAGGCATAAACGGTTTATTCAGTTGGACATGACTTTGTCTTTCCTTAACGACGTCGATGGACCCTTTATTGGTTACCCATCATGTCGGGTGTGAGGACTCCCTGTATGGTCTATGATCGCCTACACACAACCCCACATCTCTATGTAAGTGACATAAGTCACTTAGCCTACGTCTAGGCAAAGAAGCAAAGAAAAGATACGAAGTAAAGAAAGTTGCGTAAGAAAGTTAGGCACACCTAGGATTATGATGTTCCTAATGTGTTATGCTATATGATGCTTATAATGTTTATGATGCTCATGTGATATTAACATATAACGATGATATGATTTTATTAAAATATCTAATCGGCAAACGTTTTCAAATATGTTATTCTTACTTAGCTAATTTATTAGCTAACACTTGCTCTTTGAAAATGTTGTGCCATCAAATTAGGTGAGTTTGGAGCTAGAGAAAGGATAGCTTGGTGAGGATGGGTAGAGACATTAATGACGATAGCATATATGTTCTTGATGCTTAAACTACCCTTAGCCTTTTGTTTGGCTACTTCAGTTGCGATATTATGATTTAAGACTATGTAATAATGCTTGGCATTTATGTTGGTGCCAAGACTTGGATTTTTTTATTATTTCGATGATGCATTTAGTAACACCAAATGTTTTCAAATGTTTCATCCGGTTACGGATGGGCAGATTTATATGAGATCCTTTTCCGCTATTATTAAACGCGGTTAGGTGAAAGTTTTTAAAAATCCAGGTTTTTAAATGACGGGTGTTACAACTACATATCCCCGATATTACATCATTCTATAAATGTGATAGCAATAAATGGCTCCGAATCAACAAGCTATCGTTGGATGAAACTGAAGACCTACTTCGATACATGAGATATGAGATTATTTGATCAAAAGAGTTCACTTGCAAAGATGATTGGATATGTAGATGCTAGAAGCACAGTCACGAATAATTTAGCTTTTCACAAGTGATGATACTACACGATTTCATGGAGATCAAACACTCATTAACATCTATATCATCTAACTATGAAAATGGTCATAGTCAAAGATCAATAATGAAGACACCCAAGAAGAATCTAGCCTCAAGAATAGCAAGTCAAAATTCAACGGTATCATTTGAAGATGTGTATATAGATCAAGTTCAAAAGATGATAAATTCAATCTCAACATATGATCAACAAGACGGTGACACAATCAATCTTCATCAGACCTGATCAAGCAATAACTTGGCAGATTAATGAGTCATTTGTATACAAGATCGACATTTGATATTTTGAAGACGGATATTCAAATGAGGGGGAGTATTATACGCGTGATGTGACTCATTTTATACATATTTCCCACATTGTTTTAGGTCATTTATGCTATGTTATAGTCATTCATACCTATATTTCGATGCTTTATGGTATGTATGAGTGGTTTCAGGTCCATAGCAGGTTCATGGAAGAAAATGGCCAAAAACAACTTAAGAAAGTACATCGTGAAGTTCATGGATGAATTGGGTCGAAGATATAGTGAAAAAGGATGTCAAAATGAAGAAATCTTGATGAAAGAAGCTTAACCCCCGTTATAATACATCTAACGGCCGTTAAGAAGATCAAGGAAATAACATGGCTACTGTAACTGCAGTTACATTTGTCCTAACGGGACTTACAAGCTGGGTCTTAACGGGAGTTACAAGTCTATAACGGCAATTACGCGTATACTTTAAATAAAAACTCTTTTGGACGAATTTTAAAACATCTTTTTCATAGCTTAGAAACCCTAAGTCATATCTTAGCCGTTTTTGGAAGCACCTTTTGAGGGTTTTTCTTGTATTCAGCCATCTTTAAGGATTTCAAGTACGATTGGATTATTTCCGTTATTCGTTTTCATTCCCTTGTATTCGGTAACGATGGATTCTCTTTATTTGATTTGTTATTCGTGTTATATATGAGTGGCTAATCGCCTTTTCATCCATCTTGATGGAGTAAGACAATATGTAAGGATTGCACTATTTTTATAATTCAATTTGATTTGATTTAACATTGTGTCGTGATCTTAGCTTATTAATTCTTTGTTATTTAATTATTGATTACGGATAATTTTTGTACGATCTTAGTGGTAACTTGGGTTGGGTAGAAGTTATTTGGATTGCTTGGTTAAAAGCGATTATTTCTATGATGGGTACGCTAGAAAGTAATTAATAATTAATAAGAATTAACGGGTTAATGGTTGGGTACAATCGATAGACACAATTATTATCTAACATAACCAGAACCATTGTTGAATTAGTAAAGTTATAAAAAGGCGTCTTGGGGTACCAGTCTTAATAATGGAACTAGTTTAAACAAGAGAGTCAAATGAAGTTGTTAACTTGACGGGTATGGGGTTGGCAAATAATTTGAGTCTCGGTTATTTAATCAACTAAATTGAATTTGAACTTCAGCAAACGTGCAATTTTAACATGTTGTCGAGCGAAATCAAGATGGGTGACCTTTAAATTATTGTTTAATACAACAAACTCTTCTTTCGATTAATCCTGAGGGATTACTGACTCATTTCACTAACTACTTGCAACGTGGCAACTCGGCCACAAAACCCCCATTTTCCTGAATCACTTAATTTTTACAATTGCTTACAAAAGTCCTTGTGAACGATTTCGGCTTACCAGTTTTTACTATACTGCATGCGATCAGGTACACTGCCTGTGAGTGTGTAGTAGTCAGTCTTTTAGTAATTCGTGTTTATAAATTTTATTACTAGATTTCACACATCAAGTTTTTGGCGCCGTTTCCGGGGATTTGAAATAAGTAGTTGTGTGTTTTGTGATTCGACCCTCCCTTGCATTCATTTGTGGGGAAGTTATTTGTTTTAATAGATAGATTTTTATTTTTGTTTTTGTTAGTTCCTGGTGCGGTTAACTGTTTTTCTTGTGGTGCATGTGTAGCTGATCTGTTAGTGGATGAACACAAGAGCCTCCGATAGACCTTTAGTGAGTCCTTTATCTAATCCCGAGAAAGCCAGAAGACGCTTAGTAATACCAAACAACACGGAGCCCTCAAAAGCCGACAAAATAGATTCAGAAACTGAAAACCGTGACCAACCGGACATAGACTTGGATCAACACTATTCAAAGAAGGATTCTACGTCCGAAGTTCCATTTAGCACCAAATTCTCTGAAGGTAGTTCGTTGTTCAAAACTGGTGATAGTTCAGAAGAAGAGGATAATCGGGATAACACTCATAAACCAAATTCAATAGTACTTCCTCGAGTAAATCAACCAGTTAGAGCAAGAAGAATGGGTGATCAAGAGCAATCGGTCGACCCCAATAACCGTCTTTACGGTGACCGGAGAAGAAATGTACCAACCAACCGGGGTACTCCCATTCGTCCGTCAACTACCGGGATAAACTTTTCTCTAAGGGTAATCATTTGAAAAGTGTTGAAGAGGAGAAATTCGATGGTGTATCAAACAGTGATCCTTACGCCCATTTAGAAAGGTTTGAGAAAATTTGCAGGTTTTATCATTATGGCGAAGGACAAGATGATGTTGTGAAGCTGGAGCTTTTCCCACTCACTCTTTGTGGGGAGGCTAAAGTGTGGTTGAAAGTACAGCCGGATGATCTTTACACTACGTGGGCTCAACTTCGTGAAGGATTCATTGATGAGTTCTATTCTGTGAGAACTCAAAGGCAACTTGAGAACAAAATCAGAGCTTTCCTTCAAGATGCAGGAGTAGATGTGGTCGATGTTTGGAAGCGTTATAAAGAAATGCTCAGGAATTGTCCAGGGCATAACCTGAATACTGAAGCAATGGTAGACATATTCTATGATGGGTTGCTAAGGAAAACAAAGAGAGAACTTGCAGGTGCATTCGGGGGTAGTTTGAATAATGTGACCCCAAGTGAAGCCTATAAAATCCTCGATGACATGGCAAAGGGGTTCCCTGTTCGTGAAGAAGCTCGAGATAGGAGGCATATTGGTAAGATTGCTGCAAAGCTGGAAAGTGGTGAAGAGTCTAGTTTGGTTGCTGAAGTCAAAGCACTCTCGAAACAGATGAACAAGAGGTTTGACAACCAAGACATGAGGTTTAAAAGCATTGAAAGAGATGTGAAGGTGATTGCTGATGGATGTGACTACTATGGAGACATGCACTATTAAGAAGATTGCCCGGATAAACCGGCCCAGGAAGTCAACTATGTTCAAAATCAGCAAGGGAACTTCAATCAGAATACCGATCATCAGGTACTTCTTTCCCTTCATCTACTTTTAATACTAATAATTCTGGTTTTAGTGGAAACAGGTTCAGCAGATTCAACAGTCACCAGAATGCGAATGCTGAATTAAGAGAGATCATGAAGGATTTGGTAGGAGCTCAGAAAGCAACCAATGAGAAGGTAGAAGAACAGAACAAGAAGATGGTTTCTCAATGGGATGCTATGACTACTAGATTGGACGGGTTGGCTAATAAGCTTGAGCAGAGTACAAAGAGTACTCAAGCAACATTTCAGGATATAGAGGCTAAGCTTGAAAGGCTAAGAACTTCAAACAGGCAGCCCGGTACAACACCGAGCAATACTCAGCAGAATCCTAAGCCTCAGCAGAATAGCCAAGGATCCGGAGCGAAGTACAATCACCTGAATGCTCGAAATGAGCATGTTAATGCGACCACAACAAGAGCAGGTAACACTTATAACTCTGCAAATCCTTTTCCTAATGTAGTTACTCCTCTTGCACAGGTTGAAGCTGATGGGACTGTTGATGAAGAGATCGATATGGAGCCGAACCCAGCCGTGAAGATTCTGGCTGTTCCATCTACTAATGTTGAGAAACCTACTGTTGAGACACCTCCGGTGAAGCCTTACCAACCGAAGGTTTCGTTTCCTCAACAGTTGAAGGGGGTGAAGATGAAGGAGAACTTTAAGAAGTTTGTTGATTTAATACAAAATGTTAACATTACTATTCCGCTAGGTGATCTTCTTGCACGTATGCCCAACTATGCGAAGTTTCTCAAAGATCTCATCTCGGATAGAAAGAAGCTAGAAGAAGGGAAAATGGCAGTCATGAGTGTCGAATGTTCCGTAATAATAAAGAAAGAGATTCCCCCTAAGCTAGATGATCCAGGGAGTTTTCTTATTTCTTGTTCTTTTGGTGTTGAATTGTATAAGGCATTGGCCGATCTTAGGGCCAGCATTAATTTGATGCCTTAATTGGTTTACAAGAAATTGTCCTTAGGTGCATTGACCCTAATCCGCATTAGCATTAGCTTGCAGATAGATCATTCCAATATCCCATGGGGATAGTGGAGAATTTACAGATTAAGGTGGGTCATATGATTTTCCCGGTTGACTTTGTTATATTAGAGATGGAGGCGGATATTAATGTGCCTCTAATTCTAGGCCGACCTTTCCTTATGATCACGGATGCTATCATCCGGGTCAAGGCTAAGGAAATTTCTTTGGGTGTCGGTGATGACCGGGTTGTTTTTAATGTTGATAAAGCTCTTAAGCATCCTTACTCGTGTGATGAATCTTGTTTCAGGATCAATGTTATTGAAGAGGAAGATGCTTTGGAAAAGGAGCTCATGGATGTGGATATGGAGGATGGGCAAGCTTTGTTAGCTTGTAGTGATGAAGAACAAGAGTTGGTTGATGAGATGATGCAAGAGATCATGGCTCTAATTGTTGATGAAACTCCACCGGATGACGAAACATTTGAAGAGATCAAGGTTGATAAAAGCAAACGAGTACCTACATCGGTTGAGAGCCCTCCAACCGACATGGAACTCAAATCGCTTCCGGATCATTTGGGGTATGCATACTTAGAAGGTATATCTTTCCTCCCCGTTGTCATTTCATCTTCTTTGATGGAGGATGAAAAATCTAGGCTTATTACCGTCTTAAAGGCCCATAAAAAGGCATTTGCATGAAAAATTTCCGATATTCCGGGTATAAGTCCAGAATATGTAAGCACACAATAAACTTTGTTGATAATGTTAAACCTGTTGTGCAAAGGCAACGGAGATTGAATCCAAACATGAAAGATGTTGTCAAAAAGGAGGTGATTAAGTTGTTAGATGCGGGAATCATATTCCCCATCTCGAATAGTTCATGGGTGAGTCCGGTACACTGTGTACCGAAAAAGGGTGGGATGACTGTTGTCTTAAATGATAAAAATGAATTAATTCCCACAAGAACTGTCACGAGGTGGAGGGTATGTATTGACTATCGGAAGTTAAATGATGCAACCCGCAAGGACCATTTCCCATTGCCCTTTATCAATCAAATGCTCGAACGGCTCACCGAAAACGAGTATTTTTGCTTTTTGGACGGGTTTTCCGGGTACTTTCAAATACCCATTGACCCTAAAGACTAAGAGAAGACCACTTTTACTTGTCCCTATGGCACTTATGCCTATAGAAGGATGCCATTAAGTCTTTGTAATGCATCCGGTACTTTCCAACGGTGTATGAATGCCATTTTTCAAGACATGATTGAAACCTCCATGGAAGTCTTCATGGATGGTTTTTCGGTTTTTGGAAGTTCATTTGAGAATTGTTTAAAGAGTCTTGATAGGATGTTGGAAAGGTGTTAGCGGGCACACTTGGTCTTAAATTGGGAAAAATGTCACTTCATGGTTAAAGAAGGTATTGTTTTGGGACACAAAGTTTCTAAGGAAGGGTTAGAGGTTGGTAAAGCTAAAATTGATGTGATAAGTAAATTGCCTCCACCCACAAATGTTTAATCGATTAGAAGCTTTCTAGGTCATGCCGGTTTTTACCGAAGGTTCATTAAAGATTTTTCCAAAATCACCCGGCTTATGACTAAGTTGTTAGAGAAGGATGTCCCATTTGTGTTTGATAAAGAGTGTCTTGACTCATTCAACTTACTTAAAGAAAATTTGACCAATGCTCCTATTATGACTCCACCTAATTGGTCATTGCCATTTGAGTTGATGTGTGACGCTAGCGACTTTGCTTTAGGGGTCGTTTTGGGCCAAAGGGAGGATAAACATTTCCGCCCAATTTTCTATGCTAGCAAGACATTGAATCCAGCCCAACAAAATTATACTGTAACTAAAAAATAATTGTTGGCTGTTGTATATGCTTTTGACAAATTCTGTCCCTACTTGGTCCTTAACAAGACCATTGTTTATACTGATCACTCTGCCCTAAGGTACTTGTTCTCGAAACAAGATGCCAAGCCCCGTCTTATCTGTTGGGTCTTGCTTTTGCAAGAATTCGACATCGAGATAAAGGACAAAAAGGGGGCCGAAAATGTGGCAGCCGACCATTTAAGTGGGCTCGAAAACACTCACCGTGAGGAGTTGCAAGAGCATGAGATTAATGATGATTTTCCTGATGAGTTTTTGATAAAGCTTGAAGCAGGACCTTGGTTTGCCGATATTGCTAACTATCTTAGTGTAGGTATGAATCCAGAAGATATGTCAAAGCAAGAAAAGAGGAAGTTCTTTACCGAGGTTAAGCATTATTTTTGGGAAAATCCATTTTTGTTTAAAGTTTGTGCAGATGGCATGATAAGGAGGTGTGTGTCGGAAGATGAAACCCGAAAGATTCTTGATGCTTGTCACCACGGACCATCCGGTGGACATTATGGGTCGTCTGTCACCGGTAAGAAAGAGTTTGATGCTGGATTATAATGGCCAACTATTTTCAAGGAAGCGCAAACTTTCGTAGAGGTTTGTGATATGTGTCAAAGACAAGGTAACATTTCCAAACGAGATGAAATGCCTCAAAACTTTATTCAGATATGTGAAGTTTTTGATGTTTGGGGCATAGACTTTATGGGACCTTTTCTCCCATCGAATAGGAACTTGTATATCCTTGTTGCTTTTGACTATGTTTCTAAGTGGGCCGAGGCTAAAGCCTTGCCAACGAATGATGCACGTGTTGTCATTCATTTTTTGAAACAGCTTTTCTGTAGGTTTAGAGTGCCCAAGGCCTTAATCAGTGACCGCGGAAGCCATTTCGCGAATCACCAACTCGCTAAGGTGCTAAAGAGGTACGATGTCACTCACCGTTTTTCAACCTCTTATCACCCGCAAACGAGTGGCCAAGTTGAGAATACCAATCGGGCATTGAAAAGAATTGTTGAGAAAACCGTAGGAGATAACCCAAAGTCTTGGTCCACCAAGCTTGATGATGCTCTATGGGCATTTATGACCGCCTACAAGACACCGATTGGGACTACCCCATTCCGGTTGCTTTATGGCAAGACTTGTCATCTACCTATTGAAATTGAGCATAAGGCCTATTGGGCGCTCAAGAATTGTAAAATGGACCTAGTTGAGGCCGGTGAGTTGAGATCGATGCAATTGAATGAACTAGATGAACTTAGGTTGCATGCTTATGATAATTCTCTACTTTATAAGGAACGAACCAAAGTTTGGCATGACCGTAGGCTTAGAAAGAAAGATTTTAAAGCCGGTGATAAAGTGTTGTTGTTCCTTTCCAAGTTCAAGTTGAAGCAACAAAAGTTGACATCTAGATGGACCGGCCCTTTTGTGATCAAACATGTTTATCCGTCTGGCTATGATGAATTGTTTAAATCTTATGGAACTACTTTTATTGTAAATGGTCACAGGTTGAAGCTTTACCATGTGACTCATTTTATACATATTTGCTTGAGAACAAGAAAAGCTTAAGTGTGGGGGGATTTGATGTGACTCATTTTATACATATTTCCCACATTGTTTTAGGTCATTTATGTTACGTTTATAGTCATTCGTACCGATATTTCGATGCTTTATGGTATGTATGAGTGGTTTCAGGTCCATAGCAGGTTCATGGAAGAAAATGGCCAAAAACAACTTAAGAAAGTACATCGTGAAGTTCGGGGATGAATTGGGTCGAAGATATAGTGAAAAAGGATGTTAAAATGAAGAAATCTTGATGAAAGAAGCTTAACCCCCGTTACAATACATCTAACGGCCATTAAGAAGATCAAGGAAATAACATGGCTACTGTAACTGCAGTTACATTTGTCCTAACGGGAGTTACAAGTTGGGTCTTAACGGGAGTTACAAGTTTATAACGGCAATTACGCGTGGACTTTATATAAAAACTTTTTTAGACGAATTTTAAAACATCTTTTTCATAGCTTAGAAATCCTAAGTCATATCTTAGCCGTTTTTGGAAGCACCTTTTGAGGGTTTTTCTTGTATTCAGCCATCTTTAAGGATTTCAAGTATGATTGGATTATTTCCGTTATTCGTTTTCATTCTCTTGTATTCGGTAACGATGAATTCTCTTTATTTGATTTGTTATTCGTATTATATATGAGTGGCTAATCGCCTTTTCATCCATCTTGATGGAGTAAGACAATATGTAAGGATTGCACTATTTTTATAATTCAAGTTGATTTGATTTAACGTTGTGTCGTGATCTTAGCTTATTAATTCTTTGTTATTTAATTATTAATTACGGATAATTTTTGCACGATCTTAGTGGTAACTTAGGTTGGGTAGAAGTTATTTTGATTGCTTGGTTAGAAGCGATTATTTCTATGATGGGTACCGTAGAAAATAATTAATAATTAATAAGAATTAACGGGTTAATGGTTGGGTGCAATTAATAGACACAATTGTTATCTAAAATAACCAAAACCATTGTTGAATTAGTAAAGTTATAAAAAGGCGTCTTGGGATACCGGTCTTAATAATGGAACTAGTTTAAACAAGAGAGTCAAATAAAGTTGTTAACTTGACGGGTACGGGGTTGGCGATTAATTTGAGTCTCGGTTATTTAATCAACTAAGTTGAATTTGAACTTCAGCAAACGTGCAATTTTAACATGTTGCCGAGCGAAATCAAGATAGGTGACCTTTAAATTATTGTTTAATACAATAAACTCTTCTTTCGATTAATCCTGAGGGATTACTGACTCATTTCACTAACTACTTACAACGTGGCAACTCGGCCACAAAACCCCCATTTTCTTGAATCACTTAATTTTTACAATTGCTTACAAAAGTCCTTGTGAACGATCTCGGCTTACCAGTTTTTACTATACTGCATGCGATTAGGTACTCTGCCTGTGAGTGTGTAGTAGTCAGTTTTTTGGTAATTCGTGTTTATAAATTTTATTACTAGATTTCACACATCAAAGCGCTACACTCTTTTTCCCTTCATCGAGTTTTATCCCACCGGGGTTTTTCTTAGTAAGGTTTTTAATGAGGCAACAAACACTATATATGCGTATAATAAAATGTGAATATCCAAAGGGGAGTATTGTAATATTAAA
This sequence comes from Erigeron canadensis, assembly GCF_010389155.1. NCBI lineage: Eukaryota > Viridiplantae > Streptophyta > Magnoliopsida > Asterales > Asteraceae > Erigeron > Erigeron canadensis. Next base: position 20,216,534 of record NC_057763.1, read on the forward strand.
TATAGTATGGATATTCACTTTCGTATTAGAGTTATCATAATCTCTAGAATGTTTTATTTCTTAACCTATAAATACAAGGCTATATATTGTAATCCTAAATGTAATCTCTCATTAATACAATTACCTTTTCTCCTCTCCTAATTCTTCTTCTATTCTATCTTTATATTATAATAGAAACTTATAATTGGAAATACACATTAAACTTTGAATTAAATTGCATGTATTTATACATAGAATGAATTGTTACTTATAGCAAGTTATCAGCTCATACTATGACTTTCTATTACAATGCGAAAAGTTTTCACAATCGAGCTTGTCCATGCGTAACATGTAAATAGAAAAACTTATAGAAAATTGTTAGGACCGGTATATCTAAAATTTAATGAGGTTGTAAATTTATAAGGTATCTCTAAATATATATAAAAAAGAAACTTTAATTCATAATTAAAGAAGTATGGACTTTTAGATAAAGTTTAACTTTTAATTAAAACCATTAGATCAATTGATGATGTCATATACCTTATTAACTTTTTTGAATTTAATTTAATTTTAATAAAATTTAAATTCTTATTATTGCCTTATTTAAGTTTGTAGACATTAATAATTAATGTTTTTAATTATATAATTATGGAACTAATATTTTTATATTTTACATCATTTTTTATCTTTAAAATCAATTTTTATTTTTTTTACAATACAATTTTCTTTTTTAATGTTAGACGTTTTTATTAAATTATATTATTGTATACGATTTTTATCATACAACGAATAAAATTTAGTTATAAGATTTTTTCCATAAGATTTTTATCATATAATGTTTTATTAAATCAATGTTTTGAAAACCGGACCGGATGTCAAACATGCCTTTTTAATAAAGACCTAAAAAATAAATATGGAGTCTATAGTAAGGTATCAAAGTTATATGTCAGAAAAATATAATTGTATGAAAAATTGCAATGATATTAGCATAATTTTAACTTAGATTAACACAACATGAGATATATAGATTGATAATTAAATTGTTTAGTAATTTTAGTATATAACTAAATTATTCAAGCAAAACGTTAAAACACAAGTACAATGACGATGCAGTCTTATCCGGATGAATGAAAGACATCCAAGGAACGACTTAGAGAGAACTTTAATAGATGATTTATCTATTTTTCAACTGTCTGGTTTCTGTTAACTGGAATCTAAACGACCACTAACGTAACTTCATGTTTTTTAATGGTTTAATTCTTACCTGGTTAAATATTTGTCAACTTATGATATTACGGGTATAAAAATTTAACATATCATTAATTATATTATGTTTCCCGCGTATTACGCGGGTAATAATCTAGTTAATTTATAATACTTACTCTAAAGTCGAGACTAGACAAAGTTATTATTTGTACCTCCCATTATAGCTCAGTGGTTGAGTACTAGCTTTTCATGCTGAAGGTCTCGAGTTCGAGATATGAGAATGACATTTGAAGAAATTTCACAATAAGGTTCTTCAGTGAAACAGGTTTGAGTCCTGCAGAGCAGCAGAGTTTTATCCCAACTAAATTGGTTATGGGATACCAAAAAGTGTAAATTAATTTAGATTAATATTAAAAAATTAGATGATTAATAAGGAGGGAAGATTAAACTCAAGGATGTGGATTATAGGTGCCAAGTGTATTCCCAACCTCTTATTTTAGTTATATTATAGATAGATAAATTTATATACCCATGTAGATAAAAAGTGTTACGCACAAAAATTAATGTAATTATCTAAATATTGGTGAGTTTAGTCACTCAAATAGGCCGGCTTAACGGGCTTTGTGAAGGGTTATGTAATGTAGTAATGCCCAGCCCATTAATCCATCAAAGTGAAACCCTAAAATCCATCCCTTCAAATAGCCCTAGGTTTTCACATATACAACATCTGCGTCTGCAATCTACCCACCTCCACATTCTAAACTCCAACTACTATTTTGATTAATTTTTTCCACAAAATTAATAATACCACCCTTGTTTGATATTTTTCAATTTCCTTTTTTTTTATAGATAAAGCAAGTTCAGCTTCTTGATTGGATTTCGAGTTCCATCTTAACAATTCAATCGATTAATTTACTCAAAACTTGCAACATCGAATACCAATCAGTATCACTCGCCTGTCTTTGATTATATTCTCATTCATTCTTCAGGCCCTTTTATTACTGATATATTTCTTTCATATAATATAATTATGTTTATGTTATATTTTAAAAATAATAAAAGCAAACGCACTCTGTCCCTAAACTCCTTGAGGAAATGTTTTGAGGCAATTTCTTCGTTTGCAATATTTATGCTTTTTATTCAGCAATTCTTTTCTTGTCTGTATGATTTTTATTGTACCGTCATACTAGAAACAGCTGGATAACACATAAATTTTTTTTATTAAATATTTAATTTCTTCAATAGTGTTTTAGTACAAAAATTGGTGTGTTTACAAATTATATTAATACTAAAGCGATTATGTTATGTACTTTTTTATTTAATGTGTTTTTTTTCTCATCCTCTTACATAACCAAACGGAATTTTGTACTTCACGAAATCCTATATTATTTGTTTTTTAATGATTTTAAATGAATCCTTCTGGTCATATTAGACAGTGCATAAAATATTTATATCTTTATATGAAAACTATGATAAAGTGTATTAAGCATGATGAATCTTCAAATATATTGTTTCATTGAAAAGTGAATAGTGTTAAGATCTTTAGTAAACTCCATATTAGTTAATTGTCAATTTATATTGGTCTGATAATTAGACTATCCCATCAGTTCAGAATATCCTTCTAATAAACATCTTAATCAATATGCTATGTTAGTTTTTCATCTACTCTTTTCGCAAACACTTTTTACCCACAACAATAATATATCCATCTGTTTTACAAACAATCAAATAAACTCCAAAGTAACTTTTATCTTCTACTTTTATCTCTTCTCATCTTTCTCCATCCTTCTCTATTAACAACTATGGATGGACATCCTTCATGTCATCACTTACATCAATAGTCTCCCTACAAACACTATTTATGTCATCACCTTTTAACATTACATCACCCATCACCATGGGTCGTTGTGATATTGATTTTTATTTTTACATTCTTTTAGATTCTGTCTTTAACCAATCAAATATCTTTTAGGGCAAGTCTGGGTAAAAAACAAGACTGAGCATATTATCGAGTTTGAGGTTGTTTGACGGTAATTGGTTGTGTTTTCTGACTTGAACTTAACGTCCATTTAGGCCAATAACCGAAAGTGTTATAATTAGTTAGTAGAATCCACATCCATTTTAAAGAATAACGAAAGTGATACATAAGTTTAATTAGTAGAATGAACATTCATTGGATAGATATGAACATTAGCCATTTCACATTTATCATCAATGCCACGTTTTTATTCTAGGGATGTAACACAATTTTGATCTTTTTTTAATTGATTTAACTTCCTTACGAGTACATTGACAAGGATGTGGGCTTGAATTCTGATCGGCACGAAGAAAGTCGGGAATGGGACTTATTTTATTCATATGTAAATTCCATCAAACTTTAAACATAATTACGAATGTTTAAAGACATTATTAAAATAATATTATATATATATATATGTTGAAATATATTCACTTAATAAAACAAGCGTGGTACCCGTGTTGTCGCGAATATAATTGACATGGCATTTAGATCAACGGAAGATGTTGCAGACCTTCTGGCTGCCGTGGTGTTGAACGAAGGTGGAGGCGATAGACGGTGGAGGTGATGGTTGGGTTTTGAGGACAACGGTAGAGGTGTGTGTGTATTTTTTGTGGCAAGGGAGAATAAATGTGAAGAATAAATGTGGAGAATAAAGAGGGTAAAATGGTAGAATTGCTTGTCCCAAATCTTGTAAATTTTCAACAAGGGTTGATAATTTTTAATAGGGATATTTAGTGAAAATTACATTTTTGGTTGCTTAAGACAATTTAAGCGAATTAGTTACAGAAACAACCTAAGTTGGTCAATTTAATTACTTTTCACTTCGTGATTAATAGCTGTCTATTTAGTCCGTTAAGTGAAAGGCAGATTCGTCGTTTCACAATGATCTTTTCTTCTTTCAACCCTGATTTGTCAAGTTTTGTAGAAAACGATATGTCAACTGAAATCACGGCGGCCGGAAGTTTGAAAATCACGTCGGAAAAATTAAAATCTATAGTTATCTCTTGTTTACACGGATCAGAGCACAGAACATGTTGCAATCAACGCGCACGAACCCTAGCCAAAATAAATTCGATATAAACTTTGACAGAAAAACATGACCCGTTGTAAAAACTTGTTTGAATTGAAAAAGAAGACAAAACAAAGCAATTGCACTTCGAATTCAACTAAATCTATCTAAAACCGATCCGTATCCAAGCATTCTGAATCTTAGATGTGTGTGTTTCGAGTGTGTGTTTGTGTGTGTCTTCGAGTGTGTGTTTGTGTGTCTTCGAGTGTGTGTGTCTGTGCGCACGCGCTTGGTGTGTGTTCTTCGGTTGACATTTCGTTTTTCGGCCGTCGTGATTTTCAATATCTAGGTTAAGAAGAAGAAGAGATTATGGTGAAATGATGAATCTGCCCCCCACTTAATTGATCTAATAGACGCGTGTTAGTCATATAGTGAAAAGTGAATAAATTGACAAACTTCAGAGTTTTTCTGTAATTAATTCGCTTAAGGATAATAACTGAAAGTTTTGCCGACTTGCTGGAAAAAACGTAATTTTTTCTAAATTTTAGTAGGTGCATGTGCATTTCAAGTTGCTAGGAATTTATTAAGTGATCATGGTGAAATTAACGAATCTTTGCAGGCCACTGTTTGAGACATAGTGAAATTGGCGAATCTCGGTTGGCCTGTATTTCAAGTTAGGACGACTCCAAATTTTATTAAGGGATCATGGTGAAATTGACGAATTTTGGTTTACGTCTTGGGTCGTCTCTAATTTTTTACCGCTTCAATTTTACTTGGCCAATATACCTTGACCTTAACTTGCCACGTGTCATATATCGAACCACTCTTTGTTGGCCATCGTTTGAGACGTCCCTAGCTAGCTTCTTGGACGCCATTTTCTAGTTCTGGCCTAACGTCTTGGACGCCAGGGACCACCATCCCAGACAGTGGTTCATTTTGGCTTAGCCTGTGGGACGTTGAGTGAGGGCGTGTGGGATGGTGGTTCCCTTGACCAGATTTCCAGTTTTGTTTCCTAGCCTTGCCTTCTTCCTCTTGGATCGAATTGAACTTTCCATCGAGTCTTTCCTTATTACTTTTAATTAGTGCCTTGTACGAGTCGAGGGTCGTCAAAGTCGTGTCACACTTCTAACACTCAAGTCGAGACATAACATAAAACTTATATGTATAATGATAGGTGTGCACGTGTGACGATCATTGGACGATAATACTTTGATGTTAACTTCTTCATTGCCGATCAAGGTGAGTCTCGTAGCCCCCACGTTTATCTTATTTTGGGGTGGAAAGTGTACAAGTCGTTAAAACGATTGTCGATTGATTTAACTTGTTATGATTCGAGACGAGAAGTTAGATATCTTATTACTTGTTGTACTTGTTTTACGTGTTTAAATACGTGTATATGAGACGAAAGACGTTATAGACCATTATGTTCATATTATTTTATAGGTTTGTATGACGAAGACGTTATGGATTGTTAAATCGTTATTATTTATATGTTTATGAGAGGAAAGACATATATTATATTTATTGTAAAACGTGACTGGTGGATTGACGAATCCACACCTGGTATGATCATGGCCACATTATGACGTATATTATATATTATGTAAGACGTGACGGTGGATTGACGAATCCACACTCGGCATGATCATACTCGGGATACGGGTTGTTGAACCCATATTATGACATTATTATACATATATATTGACGATTATAGAGACGTTGACGTTTATTGTAATGTCTTGTGTTGACGTGAAACCTTTTTGGGTTTCTTTAACGTGATTAGGTATTCTAATCCTCGATTATCGAGAACAGTTGATATCCCGATACTTGATTTTTATTACTTAAACCTACGAACTCACCATCTTTATGTTGACACGTTTTAGTACGCTTTTTAGGTGAACAGGTTAATCAAAGACGTATTGGATGATTTGTAGATTGCATGTGCTAGGATTGGACTTGGACTACTTCATAGATCCGTGATTCATAGTTCCCGTGCATGGGTTATGCTTAGGATCATTTGTCATCTTTTGTAAACGTTAGATGGTCGTGCTCCTTATTCATTTTTGTATGAATTGATACGTGTATTTGAATTGATATACATGGATTGTCCAATCCTTTGATGCATATAGTTTCGTCTCTACTTAATTCCCATGTCGTGCTATGCTTATTGCGTAACCCTCATAATTCTGCCTTGTTGAGTGCTACAAACTTAGTCAATGAGCCTTGTAAGGCTAAAAGGAGTGGGGCTATCTCAACATGGAGGGACTTGCGACATGTAACGCCTAGTCATATATTGGGTACCCTCTTAAAAAAGTGTGAGTGTGGCTATCTAGGTGAGTGGGACAACTTGTGACATGTGTCAATAAATGATTTAATTTCCCTTTTTTATTAAATTTAAACTATAACATTTAAAGTTAAAAATAAAATTATCTATTATATAATTAAAACAAGATTTTAATTACATCGATATTTTGAAGAAAAACCTTACTTGGTAGGTTTTTTCTTATCAATTAACTTTTTTTTATAACTGTATTAATGACATCATATTAAATTTTGATTTTTAATCCATCATTTAGAAGTGTTTCAAAAATAATCAAACTTAATATAAAATAACATATTTTTGAATTCTTATTATTAATATAAGTTCAATAATGATAGTTAGACATTCGTATTATCATATAGTAAAGGAAGTACGGGTAAGATGTATAACTACTATCTATTTGATCAACACTTTTACGTTTTTGTCCTACGTAAAAACATTTTAGCGTGAGTGTTATTCACCTATTTTATAATTTCCAGTTGTAGCATGATAACAATTCTATGGTTTTTTATTTTTATTGTCAACTTTTATAAAAATGTAAGTAATGTTGTATACATATGTTGTATGCTCATCACCTTAATACCAATGATATGCCCGAGTATTACCCAAGTGTTGGAACCACGTTAGTGTGACCGTCACTGATCGTTTATCATTCCTGATATGATAATTGACGATAATGAAATCCCTATGTCTAAGTAAATATATGATAGGCGTATTTACTCTTAGAGACGTAGTATAGGGTTTCCCATTAGGTGATTGTAACTAAGAGGACTAATGATACACACATTAAACACTAGAAGGGTTGAATGTGTAAATACTAAAGAGTTGAATGTCTAATTATTCTCATTATAAATAGAGGGTAATTAACCCTAAGTTTAGGTTAAGCCCTACACATAATAAAACCCTAAATTCGTGTGTTCCCTCATCTCAAATTCGTGCATCACTTACAGCCGAATTCAACCATCCCATTATTAATCAATCACATTGTTTTGAGAACCTGAAATCAATGACAAACATATTTAATGTCTTTACAGGTTTCACAGGATCACCTGGTAAGTATTTTCCCTTGAATCAAACCATGGTTATTCCAACAACAAGATGATAAGCTAGTACTATATAAAATTACAATTCATTATCTAAATTTAAATTCATTACAAATTATACATAAATAATTTTAATTTACAATAATTAAGGGGTGAATTGAATATCTATATACATAAGCCATCTCCAATCGTGTACAAAATCATTTAAGCTCAAAACATGAGCATTAACTTAATGGTTAAAAGGTCATGCCTTTACTTAAAAGATCTTGTGCTCAAGCTTTGGGAAAGACATAATAAGTCCTTTTATGAGGCCTTTACTTGGGTATAGTCAGGTTCAAGTCTTAAGGAGCAGGGTTTACCCCTATTAATTGTCGTGTCTTTAGGCGGATTAGTATGGAGTTTTTCCCATCGGGTATTTGAAATAGACATTTCTATTTCGAGGAAGCTTTGAGCGCGGACTCGATTAAGACAACTTATGCTAGACCTCTGATCACACACGAAGTTTCTAGCGAAATTCACCTTTTAACATGATTCGATACAGAAAAACTCGGCTGAAAGATATCAAAAGATAACCAAATAACAAGTCAAAGATGTAGAATTGGTCTACAAGAAAACATAATACATGGGATAAACCCATGTTGCCATGCATTCCTAAAAATATGCATGAGAGTATGAGATATACCCATGTATTGAAAACGAACGTGGGATAGTGCATAGTGCTTTTGCCTTTCATATTCATTTTGTTAGTATAAAAAGATGTGAGTTGAAAGAGAATAGGAGCAGGCAGGGCCTCGAAGTAGAAAACATCAAAGAATTTGTACTTTGAGAGAGAGTCTAAATTAACAAAAATCAAAACAACCAAAAGAATTCCTCATTTTCTTTTCTTAGTCTGTTGCATTTCATCAGCCTTTTTTTTTTTTTTTTCTATATCATTTAATTTCATTATTCAGTCACTATAATTACTATTCTAAAGCAACAAACAACTGAACAAAGAATTCACATAATTCATAACGGATCATAAGAAAATGATAAAACTTAATCCAATGAGTTTTTTCCTTTGAAGACATTATCGGACTCAATAGTATGTTTTTCATTTTGACGCGCCTTTATAGAAGGAGACCCGCCTCGTTTATGCGTTGTATACACCCTTTATATGGATTAATGACACACCAAAGGTGGAGTCGATACATATGATTAGAAATTTAGAATACATATGTAACTGAAATCCCGTCTTCATGGTCAGAACTCATATTTGAAGTTTCTAGCTTAAGATGGTCTTGGAGGCAAGTTAGTAATTAATTTTATGCTGTGAAGTTTATACTTACAGAAGAAGAGAGGCTATTTCGGGAATCAGGTTGAGGTTTTGGGCCAATTCTGTTTATAAGACCAAGAAACGAAATTAGATTCCAAGTCAACTGATGAACATAACTGATCGAGCTGGCATTCTATTCTATCCAAGTTGTTATTAGTTTAAAAATCCTATCATATTCTTCGTACGTAGTTCTTTATTGTGGAGATTAATCTATACATACACATGAGAGGATTATTTCTTAAATTCATATGGTTGATCTGAGTCTCTGATTTGAACAAAACTTTTATGGAGTATAATATAATGATGCATATAGAAATAAATTGACAAGTATCGTGCGAATCCTAATTGTTAGTTCCTTAGATGATGGTACCAACGTCAACATTTGGCGTTTACTTCTAATAAAAATCGGATGTTTTTTTATGTTATGTTTCATGATCATTCGTTCTGTTGGATTCCCCTGTATACTTTTTCTTGTTTAGGTGCTTTAAGATATTCTCAACTAGATTAGTGCTCAGAGACTCTTTCCTATTTAGGTGCTTTAAGATAATCTCAAGTAGATTAGTGGAGTGAGTTAAACCATAAAAAAGCATAATTTTTTCCTTAAATAGAGAGAATCTTCAGTTGCTTCTTCATCTCAGGCTTCTTCATACTTTGCATGTCAACTCATTATTATATGTTAGTACAGAGAGCTCAAATTGCTACATTGATATATGTAAAGTCAATCACATACTTTATTTGTATATTTTTTCATGCCCTGCATGTTATAAGCATCAAGCGTGTATATAACCGTACATGGCAGTAGTTCAGAACAGGCATCGAGTTGTGAGGATGGTGTTAAACGAGTTCAACAAAACCCGCCTAATTTCCTTTTTACTACTCTTTTGCATATTAAACCATGAACTATGTGTAGGTTCCACTCCAGCAGAAAACGAAATCCGTGTAGGACTGGGGATCATTCTTGATATGGAGTCATGGTTAGGGAATTCCATTTACAGGTGCATTACTATGGCGATAGATGATTTTTATGCTCTACATCCCGGTTACAAAACCAGAATAGTTCTTTACGCAAGGGACACTAAGGGAGATCCGATTAAAGCTCTGTCTGCTGGTAAATTCTCTTGTGTACTTTCTTCAATTGATCGATCACATTTGATAGTTACTGTATTTTTTATATTTTATTTTTTGAACTTTGTTTCTTTTTTACTTGTCTGAGCAGTAAATGATCTTCTGCAAAGCGTGAAAGTGCAAGCCATCATGGGTCCAGAAACAAGTCTTCAATCAAAGTTATTGGCCTTGTTTGCAGATGAAGCGAGAGTTCCTATTTTTTCTTTTGCTGGTGTGTCCTCCTTGGAATATCCTTACTTGCTCCAAATCAAAGAAGACGAATCCAATATGGCTAAAAGCATTGCTTCCCTTGTGGAATCGCATAACCGGAGGAATGTTACATTCATTTATGAGGACACGGATGATGGGAGAGAAATCTTACCTTATCTGGTAGAGTCTTTCCAAGATAAAAACATCCAAATCACTGGCAGATGTGCCATTTCTACTTCAGCCACGTTTAATGACATCACTGAAGAGTTGCGTAAGGTCATGTCTATTCACTCGACTATAATTGTTGTACATATGTCACCTTCACTAGCATCTAGCTTTTTCTTGAATGCAAAGAAGTTAGGAATGATGAGTGAAGAATATGTATGGATTTTAACCGAAAAAACAATTGATGTCTTGCAATTAGCAAACTTTGAAGTTATCGAGTCATTACAAGGCGTATTAGGTTTTAGATCATATGTTCCAGTATCAAGCAGGCTGTATAACGTAACTGCAAGATGGCACGTTTTCGTTTACAGAGATTACTTAACCAAACTAACGAAAGAGGTGCCCACGCCAGCTATATGGGCGTATGACACAATGTGGGCACTTGCCGAGTCTGTTGAGAAGGCTGGAGTACCACATAATGGTCCTTCGCTTTTAAATGAGGTTTTGAAAATCAGGTTTAAGGGTTTAAGTGGAGAGTTTCAACTTAGTGAAGGAAAACTGATCTCTAATGGATACGAGATCATATCTGCCATCAACTACGATGAGAAGATAGTAGGATATTGGACGCCTTCGGAAGGAATTAGGAGTGCGCACCTCCCGATTAAAAGCCTCCATCAGTATTATGGTCCAAGTACTGAAGCTGTTAGCTGGCCGACCACTGTTCCAAGAGGTCGCGTGTTACTTACATCTCCGAGTAAAAAGTTAAAAATTGGTGTTCTTAAGGTAAGGAACTTTAAGTACTTCATGGATGTAGAACATGATGTGAAGAAAAATGTTACGACTGCCACTGGATTTTCAATAGATGTATTCAATACATGCATTCGTGCGTTATCATATAAAGTGAGTTACGTACTAATTTTATATGAGAACGCCACTTACGACGATCTTGTACAGAAGGTCTATAATAAGGTATATATATATAATATCGGTTTTTTTACTGCAATCAGAACACATAACCTATAATATACTAATAAAAATAACTAATCCTCTAGTCTCGTTTATGGACAGGAAATAGACGCAGTTGTGGGGGACTCAACAATCTTGGCTAACAGATCCAAGTATGTTGACTTTACAGCAACTTACACTGACTTGGGTGTTGGAACCCTAGCAAGAATCAAGAAACATGACATATGGTTCTTTTTGAAGCCATTGGACGGGGATCTAGCTCTAGTCGCTCTTGGTTCTCTTATCCTAACTGGCATCGTTATTTGGGCTATTGAATTTGTTAATAAACAAGAACAGACACCTCCCAATCAACAGAACCAGCCCCCTCCAACTCCACCACAACCACTCATTCAACCTGCCCTGCTACCTTTGAATCTACAATCTCCCAATCAAAATGGCCAGCAACCTCCCATTCAAGATGAGCAGCTACCTCAGAATCCACCACAACCACCCATTCAACCTGCCCCGCAACCTTTGAATCTACAACCTCCCAACCAAAATGACCACCAGCAACCTCCGCATCCACAACCTACCATTCAGGATGAGCCGCTACCTCCGAATCCACCACAACCACCACCACCCATTCAACCTGCCCCGCAACCTTTGAATCTACAACCTCCCAATCAAAATAACCAGCAACCTCCACACCCACAACCTACCATTCAGGATGAGCAGCTACCTCCAAATCAAATTCCAAATCAACAAATTAAGGAATTTGGAAGAATCATCTGGCTCATGCTATTGACCCTCTTTTTTTCTCAAAGTTCTCCCTCTTTCTCTCTAAGATGTTTCTTAACTGTATGAAATATATATATATATATATATCAGGATCTCAGAGTATGTTGCATTTGTATTATTGTAGAAGAGGAGCTGAAGAGAATGCTGTCAAAGTTTGTATTGTTCATTTGGTTACTTGCGGTGCTTATCTTGGTCTCGGGCTACAATGCAACATTGTCTTCACTGTTAACAATAGAGCAATTTCAATTTGCTTCAAAAGGGGGAATTGTGGGATTTCATGGCGGATCTTTCATGAGAGGAGTGACAGTCAACAACTTGCACTTTGAAAGTAATAAACATAGACCATTCTACTCGTATGAGGGTTATGCTCGTGCTCTATCGAAAGATGGTGATGCTGATGCCATCGTTGATGAAATTCCTTACATAAAGATGTTTCTAAACAAGTACCCAGGTGACTATGACCTGATCTCCGTTCAACCGATCACTTCTGGTTTTGCTTTCGTAAGTATTTCTTCATCTTCTTCTTCACTTGCTCTATTACCCATACATAAACAAGTGCATTAGGGAAATCAAAGTTTATCTTAGGAGTATATTATGCTACGAGAATATCTTTTACCTTTCTTTTTGACATATACGTATACAATTGACTTGCATTCCGTACAGATCTTCCCAAAAGGTTCACCAATGGTACATGATTTGTCAAGAGAGATTGCCAAAATAAGATTAGACGGAACACTGGGGAATTTGGAAAAGAAGTGGTTTGAGAATCGGTTTCCTATTCCATCCCGAAATTCTACAAAGGAATCGGCCATGACGTTTGATAAATTTGGTGGTGTATTTATTTCTGTTGCTGCTGCTTGGGGTATCGCCATTATCTTAGCTGCACTTTGCTACTTTCTGCCAGCCCGGTATTTGAACGCATTTCAAATATAGTGATGATGGAAAAATCCCCTATGTATGTCCAATTTATCATTTTCATGTCAAGCTGCAATACATTCTTTGGAGATATATTACTATCCCATATATTCTCTGATCATGACTTTATCATTTTAGACAATTAATGTTCACAGTGTACCTTTTGTATCCGGATAATGTTTCTTAGTCAGTTTCAAGCCTTTTTGTGGTTAATTTGATGCTGGTTGCAACTGAAGATTAGTTCATGGATAATGAAATTACATACCGATTTCATTTCAGAAACGCTTTCAGTACCTGAAATTTTTTTTATTTTTATTTTGAACGACAAAACTACCCCATATACAATTAAATTAACCCATGCAAAGGATTTAACCGTGATCTTTACCAGAAGAAATGAAACTTCTACCAAGTGGACTAACCCCATTGGGAAACTTTAGTACCTATATTAGGAAATAGTTCGATCTTATAATAAGATGTGGAGAAAAATGATTCTAACTACTAGCTCATCAAAAACAGGTGTAGGTGTAAGATAAATTGGTTAAGTTTGGGACAATTTTTCTGAATTAACAATCAAACAAATGCTTTGAGCATTTGTAGGTGTAAAATTTTGCACTACTTTAGTTTAAAAAGAACATATTTTTGTCACAAAAAAAGTTCATCTCCAATGTATATAATAATGCATCAAAATTTTACACCAAATAATCATATACAGTAAGTTTTGGTTGTTATGTTAAAATTTTACAATAAATAAATGATTTACGGAGTGTTTAAATTTGATGTGATAAATTAAATAGTACTCCTATTGGCTTAATTTGGGGTAGCAAGAAAAACTTGACCAAGTCAAAAATGGCACCAAGTCAAATGGTTGGATTCCAAGGTTGTTAATTAACTTATTTGATTCTATATTATCACCATCCAGGCATCTTCTTATTATCCAACTAATATGATTGTCAACTCATTATATATAATATTAGTTACATGTTAATTAAAACTAACGCAAGCTCAACATGCAACATTTCTTCAAAAGTCAATTATATATAATCATAAGTACTTGATTAGTTGTAAGTTTATAATACCACTGGGGTTGGTACCCGACCCATTGGTAAGGTCTTAGTATTTTGGGATCAACCAGTTAAACTGGTGACTTACTGATATTTGTGGGGTGGGTTGGAGGATCGAGGTATTAATTCGGGTTTATTTTGGAACTTCTAAGTTTAATCTTACGCATTCGAGTTAGTTTATGAGTACTAGCTATAGTTTGGCCTTCAAGTTATAAGCTTATGAGTAATATAACTTTGTAATTACTTTTGCTAAAACAAGAACCACCCACTCCCATATGCAAGGCGCTGGTGCTCAACATGCACAACAAAATCAGTCTTCTCCTTTTACTAATACTATTGAGCATTCCAAACCACCAAGTATGTAGTACACACTGCGTTCCATCAAACAACGATACGAAGATAGATAACGAGATTTTAGTAGGAGTGGGAGTCATTCTTGATCTAGAGTCATGGATTGGGAAGTCCATTCATATCTGCATTAGCATGGCCATATCTGATTTTTATGCTCTTAATCACAATTATAGAACAAAGATAGTCCTTCACACAAGGAACTCCAAGGGAGATCCAATAGAGGCTTTATCAGCTGGTATGTATGCTCTCTTGTTTGTTTAACTTTCTTCAACTCTCATTTTCATATAATCTAATATCCGCTATGTTGGTTTGTTTTGAAAATACTTGTCTGAGCAGTTGATGATCTTCTGAACAACGTAAAGGTGAAAGCGATCATAGGGCCAGAAACGCATCTTCAATCCAAGTTATTGGCCTTGTTTGCTGATAAAGTGAAAGTGCCTATTTTTTCGTTTGCTGGTTCATCCTCAACCCAATACCCCTACTTTTTCCAAATTAAAGAAGACGAATCCAGTATGGCTAAAGGGATATCTTCTCTTATGAAATCATATAAATGGAAGAATGCTACATTCGTTTATGAGGACACGGATGATGAGCGGGAGATCTTACCTTATCTGATTGAGTCATTACATGAGAAAAACATCCATATCACTTACAAAAGTGCGATCTCTTCCTCTGCCACGCCTGTTGAAATTACCAAAGAGTTGCAAAAACTTATGACTTTTCACACAAATATACACATTGTACATATGTCACCTTCACTGGCATCTAGCTTTTTCTTAAATGCAAAAAGGTTAGGAATGGTAAAGGAAGAATATGCATATATTTTAACAGAAACGACAGCTGATGTCCTACGATCAGAAAAATTTGAAGTTATGGAGTCATTACAAGGGGCAATAGGTTTCAGGTCGTACGTTCCAGCATCAAGCAGACTTTATAAGTTAACAGCAAGATGGCAGAAGTTTTTCTACAGAAAGTACCCAACAATGGTCACGAAAGAGGTGCCTGTGCCTGCCATACGTGCATACGATACAATTTGGGCACTCGCCGAGTGTGTGGAGAAAGTTGAGGTCCCACATAACGGCGCTTCACTTTTGAACGAAGTTTTAAAAATGAAATTTAAGGGTGTAAGTGGTGAATTCCAACTTAGTGAAGGAAAAGTGCTCTTCAATGGGTATGAGATTATGACTTCCATCGACTATTCTGAGACAAGAATAGGATATTATACACTTTCAGAAGGAATCAGAAGAGTCGATCGCAAAATTAACAGTGTCCATCTGTATTCAGGTGTAGATACAGAGGCTGCAACCTGGAGGGAAGGGTCTACAACAGGTCGGGTATTACTAACAACTTCCAGTAAAAAGTTAAAAATTGGTGTTCTAAAGATAAAAAACTTCAAGTACTTCATGGATTTAAAACATGATGCTGAAACAAATAGTATAATTCCCACCGGGTTCTCTATTGATGTTTTCAATACTTGCATTCGTGCGTTACCGTATGAAGTACCTTACACGTTTATTTCATACGAGAATGCTACTTATGACGATCTTGTAAGGAAAGTCTATAATAAGGTATACAATCTTTCTGAATGGAAACTTTAGATGAGACATAGAAATTAATGTATATCTAACTTTGTAGTCTGTGGCTTTATTTCTTATCAGGAAATCGACGCAGTTGTGGGTGATTCAACAATATTGCCCAACAGATCTGAGTTTGTTGACTTTACCGCGACTTACTCAGACATGGGTGTAGGAACACTAGCAAGAATTAAGAAAAAAGACATGTGGTTCTTCTTGAAGCCACTGGATGTCGGTTTATGGCTAACTGCTATTGCTTCTCTTTTTATAACTGGTTTTGTTATATGGGCTATTGAATGTATGCATCCAGGATCTGAATGTTCGCCTTCTCAGCAAATTGGAACAATCTTCTGGCTTATCCTATTGACCATATTCTATGCTCAAAGTTGTGCCACTTTCTCTCTAAATATGCTTTTACTATCAAAACTTAACTTTAATCAAGATTTCATTGTGTTTTTGCATTTGTTATAGGAGAGAAGTTGTCAAGCAATATGTCAAAATTTGTAATGTATGTTTGGTTACTCGTGGTGCTTATCTTGATCACTGGCTACACGGCAACATTGGCTTCACTATTGACCGTCGAGCAATTTGAATTGGCATCAAATAGGGGAATTGTGGGGTTTCATGGAAACTCTTTTATGAGAGGAGTAACAGTCAGCAACTTGCACTTCGAAGATCATAAGCATCGGGCATATTATTCGTATGAGGATTATGCACATGCTTTATCGGAAGATGGTGAGGCGGATGCCATTGTTGATGAAATTCCATACATCAAGATGTTTCTTGGCATATATGCAGGGGACTATGCTTTGGTCTCCTCTCATCAAATCACTTCTGGCTTTGGCTTTGTAAGTACCTCTGCTTGACCCGTTATTTAACCACTTCTAGTCTTCCGTTTTACATGATGTGAGAAAACCTTTGAATGTCAGCATGTTTCACAAAATAAAAGACCCCTAAAATAGAATGTTACTGGCTCAACACTACAAGCCTTGGTATAGGGTCAACGAATCATAAAAAGATACCAAGATTTGTTTCTGCATATACTCAATTTTCTTCATCTGTTTTCATGTGTTTTTTATGACAATATAATTGTTGGTATTGACCATTAGCATTTCTTTGTTCTTGCTACTACAAAAGAATGTGTTAGATATAGAATAGTATAACATCTTGTTTACACTACATACCAAGTCATTAGGAAAGTTTTTATTTTTTGCATATATTTACATTTTTGATGTACTTTCTGTTTAGATCTTTCGAAAAGGCTCACCATTGGTACAAGACATGTCAAGAGAAATCGCCAAATTGAGGCAAGATGGAACTCTAGAGAGTTTAGAGAAAAAATGGTTTGAAAAGAGGTTTTCGATTCTATCCCGGAATTCTACAATGCCAAAAGTCTTAAAGCTTGACAGATTTGGTGGTCTGTTTATTAGTAATGGAATCAATTTGGCTGTAGCTCTAACAGTCTCCGCAATTTGCCTACTTTATACAAAAATGAAGATC
Organism: Erigeron canadensis; assembly: GCF_010389155.1. Taxonomy (NCBI): domain Eukaryota; kingdom Viridiplantae; phylum Streptophyta; class Magnoliopsida; order Asterales; family Asteraceae; genus Erigeron; species Erigeron canadensis. Next base: position 20,234,046 of record NC_057763.1, read on the forward strand.
CTAAATATAATTTCTTTTGTACTTGGGCGCGATTTCATGGCTGCTATAAGGTATCTGGTAACTAGAAAACCCATCGGTCGATCCTGACATGACTGACCATTGTTTGATTGACGTTAACAGTTAATAGTTCGATAAGTTGTAACTTGTATTAATGTAATATTGCGGCTGGAACAAACACATACAATCCTGAATCAAATTCACCGGACTCTTTGAAATTTCTTTGAAGTAGATCAGTTGCGAAAGTCAACTCATTTAGTGTATATTGGTAATTCGTGAAATGAAGCGAGTTAATGTATAGTTAGCTGTTTTTTGCCCGTCACGTGACTCTCACATGATGCACTTAACGGGCTAAATTTAACAATTGTTACTTTTTGGATTGAGATTGCCACTAAACCTTGATTAGTATACCAAAATTGTCACTTTAAATAAGTTTGAACTACTTTTGCAAATGGGATGATAACTCAGAAAATGTAGTGTAATTTTTTTTTCTTTTATGAAACCATCCTAAGACCAACCTTAACCATTTACCGTTTTCTCTACACTTTTTTTCGCATATCAGTATCAACTTCTCATCACCTTCCTTTTCTTTTTTAACCTTTAATGATTCACTTTTAAATTTAATACCCCATAATACCATACAAAATATCCAATCAAAATAAAATATCTAATATACAAACAAAAGACATGGACATCCACTCTCCTTTTCACCCTATGTGAAAAGTTTATCCTACCCCTTTCACCTTAAGTTTTCATCTATCCTCGACAACCATTCACCTACTTGCTTAGTCATTTTACCTATGAGTTTCACTTACCTTTACGGCTTTACTAATGTTCTAAGATGTAGTAACTCAGTAAATAGTTCAATTTTATGTGAAGTTTTTATTTTTACTAATTACCTTTTCACGAAGTAACCTACCCACCTCACATAGTCACATCTATTCCCGCCTCTCCCATCCTCTTTCCCATTCTTAGAATACAGGTCTGTTTTCTCACTTTGAACGCAATTTACATGTATTATTTATGCTTCAGTATAAGTGCTACACATTACATTTTGTTGGTTTTTAAACACATTGCTAAAGGTTCCCCATTTTACCTTTTATATCATTGTCGCAAATTCTGATTTTTAGTCATTGTTACCAGTTTCTGTTTCTTTAAACGTGTTGGTTTTGCTATACAAAAAGGATTAGCGTCGCATCTGGTTGCCTCTTTTCCTTGTGTTATCATGTAAAATGCTTAAAAATGTTAATGGAAATTGGAATATATAATAAAACTTTAAAAAAAATAAACTTTTTAATTAAACAACATTTTTGTGTGAACCAGGCCTTTATCATTGTAGGTATAAAAAAAAAGTAACACCCAATAACATCTTCCACTGGTTTTTGGGTCCAATATTTCGACGGTGTATGGAGAGGTTGAGATGTAGACAACTTTGCCCCTACTTAAGGTATAGGGGCTGTTGGGGAATTTCAAGTTACAAGGGTAAGAAATCAATAACCGGATATCTCTTTGTATCGTGATATCACTTTCCGAAAACAATAATTCGACCCTATCTGCCTGGGTTACACGAATTTTGTTTTGGGATAATACAAAGAGTAATGTTCAAGATTTTGGCAGAAATCTAGAACCCATTCGCTAAAAAGTATTTCGCGTTTTGTATATAAATTCCCACGTATCCTCGTTATGAGACACCCAAAAGATTGTTAAAGAAAGCTCACAATGTATCTTGTTGTACGTGACTATCTATGCATGGATATATATATACATACATATATATATATATATATGTATATGTAACAATCATGATTCTTGACTCTTTGACTTCGTGTACAATTTGACTAATTATTTTAGTTAATCAATATATATTCAAGTGCAATTTGTGGTTTAATTGGGTTCAATGTGTTCAAAAAGGTCATTTATCATTTATTTGAAACTAATGTGTTAGTCGAGATCATTCTTAGTACTAATTGACTATTATATTTTAGATGATATCTAAATTAGCTAGGAAACATGATATGGATCCTCCATGGGTTATACCCAACTTATGACCCACCCAACAAAACCCCACCTTATCCTTTCCCCACCACCCATCCATTTCATTTTCCTTATCTCTTTCTCTCTCTAGTCTCTTGTAAGAACACACACACACACACTTACATTCACACTCTCTCTAAAATTCTTACATCAAAATAATTGTTTCAAGCAAGATTTGTGTTAGAGTTATCATTTATATCATCATCTTCATATCATATCAAAAATTTGGGCAATTTCAAGTACAAGAACTACTCATCTAGCAAATTTTCGGATTTGAATCTTGGGTGGAAGATTTGGTAAGTAATTTCTAACTCAAAATCATCATTTAATGTTATTAATCTTGTTTATGGTCAACCCTAAGTACTTTTGGATCAAAATGGGTTCTTGGAGTCAAAATTAGGGTTTTGAATGAAATTGGGTATAAATTGGTCTTAGATTGTGAAATGAAAGAGTTTTTCATGATGGGTTTTTGTCCAAAATGTGTTGGTAACATGATTATTCGCTTCCAAAATGGTCAATGATTTTTGAGTTGAATTAGGGTTTCCTAGGGTTTTTATTTGGGTCAAGAACGGATTTGGACAAGATTAGATGTTATAGGTCGAGTTTGTGTTGTGGGTTATGTTCATTTATGCTTGGAAAAGAGTTTGGAAGTGTCTACTAATTGATTTTGAGGTCAAAATGAAGCTTGGGTGCATATTGGGTCGAAATGGGTGCAGGTTTTAACGGTTGTTAGTTTGAGGACTAATTCTGACAACAGTTTAGAACCAAGATGAACAAATTAGAACCAAGATCCGTTAGTTTTTAACGACCGTTATTTACAGTCCAGAACCAAGATGAATTAATACTAAACAAGATGAACTAGTCACAACCAAGATGAACTAATCATAACCAAAATGAACTAGTGACAACCAAGATGAAAAAATTAGAACCAAGATGAACAAATCAGAACCAAGATGAACAAAATCAGAACCAAGATGAACTAGTTAAAAACCATATGTAAAGTCTTGATTTTTAAACATGTTATGTACATTAATAGGTTATGGACGTGGGACGATTGGACGTTTATAACTCAACCTTAACTTCTCTTTTCCGATCAAGGTGAGTTTCGTAGCTCCCTACTCAATTGAGATTCGGGCTGAAAAGTGTACAACTGTTGTGAGTTGACTTGTTTGAGTGTGCAATTATATGTGTTGCCTTGATTGATGACATAGTTCAATTGAGCATACGTTTGATTCCCTTGATGATGACATGACTTGATTATGCATATGTTGAGTGTCTTGAGTGATGACATTGTTTGATTGATGGAATTGTTAACGTGTAAATACGTGGTTGTTATATGATTTTTGTATGTACATGTTTGGTTGACTTTTAGGTTAGTTGTGTATATATGGAAGACGATAATACCTTCGAAAGGTTGGAGATGTGGTGGGAAGGCTGCGGGTGACCCTATATATAAACATTAAAGGCCTTTCAAAAGTAGTATCGTACGAAGTATATACACATGGTTTTTGTTTCTGGGTGAACATTGATGGTCATGTACAATTGAGTACAATGAAGTACATTATGTACAATTGAGTACAATGAAATACATTACGTGCAATTGAGTACAATAAGGTATATTACGTGCAATTGAGTGAAATTGAGGGACATTGATAGTCATGTTTGGCATTATAGAACTTGTTAGATACTTATCGATATCATTATTACTTGTTCTTGTTTACTAGGCGTATTCTAAATACCTTGTGTAGTTCATTATGTGAATACATATGTGAGGGTCATTGATGGACATTGATTGATTATGGATTGTTTGAGTATGATTGATTTATCTATGATTAGGATAGTTGTACATACATGGAAGACGATGATACATTTAATGAGTTGCAGATGTGGTGGGAAGGCTGCAGGTGACCCTGTATACAAACATCTAAGATTCCTTAAATGTAAAGTCGTATGAAATGTATGTGCATTGTGCATGGTTGAGTTGATGGACATGATGGATTTGATGACATTAAACGGGTACTTACATACTTGATGACATTAAACGGGTACTTATGTACTTGATGACATTAAACGGGTACTTATGTACTTGATGACAATATCGATGACAATAGAGGGACAATGTGTGCATGTGCAATAAACAGGTGCTATACGTACTTGATGACAATTGGATGCAAGAGAACAATCGAGGGACATTGATGGACATGTGTGACATTTTAGAACTTGATGGATATTTGTTGATGTCGACATTTTGTGTTCTTGTGCATTATGTGTGTTCTAGCTATGGTATAATTGTGCAATGGATACATGTGGGTCCAGGTTGTGCTACGAGCCAACCTATATTGAGTACTTGTGCCTTTTAAGGGCTTACTGTAAGTGTGTTCCCTGTTCATTAGCTTTGTTCATATTGTGAATGGCTTTGGCATTAGATCCTCGTCATTCGCCCCTACGAACTCACCAACCTAGTGTTGACCTTGTTTAGTATACTTTTCAGGTAACCTTGTGAATCCAAGACGTGATGGTTGATGGATGCTTGCGCTAGAGTTTGAGCTTAGTCTTACATGGATTAAGGATTCATTTGCCCTATTTGCATTATGCTTTATGTACTTGTTTGTTGATGATGGATTCACCAAATCCCTTTATTTTCATATAGTTCATGTTCTTCGATAATCCCATGTATACGCTATATCTTTTCGGTAGTATTTCAAGCCTAGCTCGGGGTGTTACAATATAAGCATATCAAGTTGATGGCATGCTCATAAAACATGGCTTTTGTATATGAAAGGACCCGACTCGATAAACCGAAAATACAAGAATTTTTTTTTTTTACACCCCACTGCGCCGCAGTGAAAATCTTCGGCCAGAAATTGAACATGCCCCACTGCGCCGCAGTGGGTTTGACACATCTCCCACTGCGGGAGGAACCAATATTTTTTCCGCAGGAATCCACTGCGCCGCATTGGGCAAAGTCACCCCACTGCGCCGCAGTGGGCCACCTGACCTGCAACCCTAACACCAATTTAACATTTGATCCAATATAAAACCTTCAAATTTCAATACGAACATCTTAAAACACTTTCCAGAGATTTGAAACAACTTCATGAACACATTATAACATACATACAACATTAACTTGTTTTAAAACCCATGAACACCATCAAACGGGTCATTTACCCATTTGACGCTATTTTGCCCAAAATACAACTTCACAGTTTACCCAAAATTTGACACTTGATTTACTATACAATTTTTAACACAAGCATGACCAACAAAACAAATTGTACCATGAGCCATGGGGAGAGGGATTCCTAAGCCTCTAACCAAAAGATCATCATTCTTCCACGAATGACCTAAATACGTCAAATGTTGCAAACTTCACGTCTAACACTTCAAGCTCTAAATCAACACTAGTTCTTTCTTCCGGAACTACCTATAAAAGGATAAACAACTAAAATATAAGCAAGCATGACCAACAAAACAAATTGTACCACGAGCCATGGGGAGAGGGATTCCTAAGCCTCTAACCAAAAGATCATCATTCTTCCACGAATGACCTAAATACCTCAAATGTTGCAAACTTCACGTCTAACACTTCAAGCTCTAAATCAAACTAGTTCTTTCTTCCGGAACTACCTATAAAAAGGATAAACAACTAAAATATAAGTAAAGGCTTAGTGAATATACTTGCATACATATACGGATACAAAGGAGGGCAAAGTACAAGGACTTTTACATGTAACCTATGGCATCGTCATGTCACATTTACATATTCACCTTCTACACTAACAACACATATATGGATCCATATAAGCTAAACAATCGTATCTATCAGGATTCTTAGGCCCCGGAGGTTCTTAGGCCTCATATCATATCAACTATCGGGATTCTTAGGCCCCGGAGGTTCTTAGGCCTCATAATCTCAATGCCCCACATGGGCTTATGCCACATCAATTACCACACATGGATTTACAAACTTCAACATGAAATGGTCAAAACCACCATGGACAAAAGGCTTCAACATGATAAGGTCAATTGATCCAACATAAACATAAAGGTATGCAAATATACTCACCTCCTCCGCAACAAAGACAATAATGCTAAAACGATAATGCTCAACAAGCTCAACCTATGATCATATCATAAAATGCATAAGCTTACATTCACAACTTGACTAGCCCACATTTGTCATTGAGTTACTTTCATCTTTATCAACATCATTAGGTAGTTCATCCTACCATTTCATCCACATTTCAATAATTAGCAAAGTTCATCTTTTCTTACAAACTCAATTTATCACATAAACTTATCAATTTCATAATCAAACACATCATATAACTCAATGACAACTAGGTTAACTAAGGAATTGGGGGAAATTAACCATAACTCAATTTCTATCAAAAACCCCCCAAATTGGTTCACTCCATGAACCCTAAATTTCACAAGAAGGATAGAACTAAAGTAGGGGAAATCAATACCTCAATAATGGAAGACAATAGATTAGGGTTTTCAATTCACAATTCCTTCCCCTTTTTCCTCTCAATTTTCGGTCACCACCACCAAGACCCACAAACCCTAACTTTTGAATTCTTGAATGAAGATTATATGTTGGCGATGATTAATACTATAAATTCTTCCTTGAACTTGAGAGGATTTATCTTTGATTTTGAAAGAATGAGATGGGATGCATGAAAGGAAGGTGAAGAAGAAAGAAAATAGTAGTGGAAGAGTGATTCATCAACAAGGTGGAGGGCTGGCACTCTTTGGAGCTGCCACAACCCACCCCACTTTTTGTGGGTATTTTACCCGCTATCCGCTAAAGTTCCAACCAAATTAACCCTATATCTAAAAATAAAATACTAGGAAATTAATTTAATGTCAAAACTATGAAAAGGGGTTAATTTCTTTTACCTTAAAGTCTTGGGGTATTACAGTATGTGAAATAAAGATTGAAATTGACAGCCTGACATTGTGTGTGAATTTGAACAAGTAAATAGTATGTGCCGATTTCCATGTTCAAAACAAGTTCGCAAATTACTTCCATTTGATTGTCAAAGTTACTGCTTGCAACTATTGCTTTTCTACTTTCAAATATGTCTACATTCATAATTGAAAAAATCATTTCATGTTTTCAATGTGTAAATAAAATGCCATCAAAATAAGTTTTTATATGCTCATATAATTAACAACAATCTTTTGGGTCCGGGATGTCATTCACTTAATGGGTGTACACTCCGTACCTCCAAACCCATATCCAAGTGTCATAACAATATCCCATAATTCACTAAATTAATAACAATCCTCCCCAATTTTGTGCAATTCCGATACATGAGAAAATAGTCAAAACAAAACTTATGCATAAATGAAAATGTCTTGAATATTGAATTTCCATCTTACTATATTACACATTCCAAATATTCGAGAATCGGGGTGTTCTAAGAATTGAACCCTTCAACCCATTTGAATACCTGAAGATAATATACACACAAGCTTTCAAACACACTAAAGCTATCCTGACGCCATACAAGCCATGCGTCCATATCCATTCAGAATGTATTCAAAGCTAAAAGTCCAAAACTTTCTTAAAGCGGCAAAACTTCACATTCATATAGGTAGTTCTACTTTATTCATCCACCTGCTATTGCACTTTTTCAAAGGAACTATTAAGAAGTTATACTTCAACCTAACCATCTGCAAGTCTGAGCACATACCTTGGGATGATATGTAAAAACATGTGCTCTAATTTCTAAGTGTAAGTTTTCCACATTGAATTCAGCTTCTGATTAATATCAAAAGGGAATTAGGTATCTCGCAATTAGAAATTTAGGTGGACTTTAAACCCATCCCTTCAACAGGCTTATTAACCAAGTCTCTAGCTAATCCCTTCGTCAAGTGATCAGCTAAATTTTGTTGAGATCTTACAAACTCTATAAAAATCACCCCATTCGTGATAAGTTCACAAATCATGCTATGTCTAACACCTAAGTGTCTAGACTTTCCATTATACATTTGGCTATAAGCCTTTGCCAATGTAGCGGCACTATCACAATAGATAGAAATGGTTGCTATAGGTTTAGGCCACAATGGAATCTCATAAATCAAGTTACTTAGCCATTTTGCTTCTTTACCAGCAGCAACTAATGCAACAAACTCAGATTCCATTGTTGAGTTGGTAATACAAGTTTGCTTCTTGGAAGCCCATGAGATAGCACCTCCCCCAAGCAAAAATACCCAACTAGGTGTAGAAGAATGATCTTCAACATTGGTTATCCAACTCGCATCAGTATACCCTTCTAACACCGAAGGAAACCCAGTATAAGATAAACTATAATCCATAGTTTTCTTCAAATACTTTAGTACCCGTCTAATTGCTTGCCGATGATGAGTACCATGATTACTAGTATACCTACTCAATTTTCCCACAGAAAATGCAATGTTAGGCCTTGTACAAGTCATGGCATACATCAAGCAGCCAATCACCTTAGAATACTCAAGTTGTGATACAGCTTCACCTTTGTTAGGCATCAGCTTCATACTTGGATCCATAGGTGTACTCACCGGAGTACAGTCAAAACAATTGAATTTCTTTAGCACCTTCTCAATGTAGTGAGATTGAGAAATTGAAATTCCTTTGTTTTCACGTTTGATCCTTATACCAAGGATAATGTCAGCCTCCCCATATCTTTCATGGAGAACTTTGATGACAAAAATTCTTTTGTTAAGTCAACCTGATTCTGGTGAGTTCTAAATATCAACATGTCATCAACATATAGACAAATGATGACTCCTTTACCAGAATCATCAAATTTGCTATATACACATTTTTCAGCTTGGTTTAAATGATAACCATTTGACAAAACCACTTCGTCAAACTTTTGATGCCATTGTTTAGGTGCTTGTTTTAATCCATATAAGGATTTAACAAGTTTTCAAACCTTGTTTTCATTTCCTGGCATTACGAAGCCTTGAGGTTGGTTCATATAAACCTCCTCATCCAGGTTACCATTCAAGAATGTTGTCTTCACATCCATCTGGTGAATGACCATATTGTGAATTGCTGACGAAGCAATCAGCAGTCTAATGGTAGAGATACGAGCCACTGGAGCATAAGTATCAAAATAGTCAATTCCAAACTTTTGTCTAAAGCCTTGAATGACCAACCTTGCCTTGAACTTTTCAATAGTTCCATCTACCTTCATCTTCTTTTTGAAAATCCATTTGCAACCCAATGGTTTGCAACCAGGAGGTAGATCAGCCAACACCCAGGTGTTGTTGCCCATGATGGATTCCATCTCATCATCAATTGCTTTTTTCCAGAAGGCAACATCCTGAGAATTCATTGTTTCATCAAATGTTTTTGGATCATCCTCAACATTGAAGCAATATGAATATTGGGTAAAAGCATCATCTCTGGAACCTTCAATTAAGTATAACTGAAAATCTGGTCCAAATGATTTAGGTTTCCTTTCTCTTTTGCTTTTCCAAAGCTCAAGTGACTGATCAACAGCCTTTTTAGAGACTTCAACATTACAATCCTTATCGGTTCTATTGGAGCTAGAAACCATATCCTTTGGTCTAGGTATAGATGAGAAACGATTCTCATCAAAGATTGCATCCCTTGAATCAATCACGGGATGAACCGCATATGAATCATTAGGTTCAATAACATAGAACCTATAAGCCTTGGAATGTTCAACATATCCAATAAATATGCAATCTATACCTTTTTCACCTAAAATTTTCTTCTTGGGATCAGGCAATTTTACAATAGCCCTACAACTCCACACCCGAAGATAATTCAAGTTTGGTTTCTTTTTATTCCAAAGTTCATAAGGTGTAATCTTGTTCCTTTTGTTAGGAACTCTATTAAGCAAATAACAAGCTGTAACCACAGCTTCCCCTCAAAATACATTACTTAAACTTGAATAGGATAACATGGAATTAACCATTTCTTTAAGGACCCTATTCTTTCTTTCTGATATTCCATTTTGTTGTGGTGTATACGGAGCTGTAGTCTCATGGATTATCCCAACAGATTGGAAATATGTTTGATCAGTATATTCACCTCCCTTATCCGTTCTAAGCCTTTTTATCAAAGTCTTTTGTTGCAATTCTACTTTAGTTTTAAATATTTTAAATTTATCTAATGCTTCATCCTTAGTGTGTAATAAATAAACATAACAATATCTAGAAGTATCATCAATAAATGTCACAAAATATTTATTATTCCCTAAAGTAGGAGTTGTATGCAAATCACATAAATCACTATGTATTAATTCTAAAATTTCAGAATCACGTTTCACATTTTAAAATGGTTTCTTAGTGATCTTTGTCAACATACATGTTTTACACTTTTCATCATTTATATCAAAGACCGATATTAATCCATCTTTAGACATTTCTTGCATTCTTTTAAAGTGTACATGTCCTAGTCTAGCATGCCAAAGAGTAGAATCATTTATGCTAGAAGTTGACATAAAAGAAAAGTTGACATTCATGTGATTAATGTTAAGTCTAAACATTCCATTGCACAAATAACCAAAACCAACAAACATGCCATGTTTTGACAAAACAAATTTATCAGATTCAATAACTTGTTTATAACCACAATTATTTAAAACACTACTTGAAACCAAGTTTTTACGAATTTGTGGTACATGCAAAACATTAAATAAAGAAACAACTTTTCCAGAACTAAAACTCAAATCCACACTTCCACGTCCAAGTATTGGGGCTGTTGACTCATTTCCCATATGAAGAACTGGTCCGTCAATCACTGACTCGTAAGTCTTGAACCAACATCTATCCTTGCACACATGGGTATTAACACCCGAGTCAACCCACCACGCAACATCATCATCCTGCACAAAATAAGCCTCAGTTATATATGAAACATAATAATTCTCAAATGAATCATTATATATATTCTGACCTTTCGAGTTTTGGTTGTTAAAACCATTTCCCGAGCCGCTTGTGCCAGATCCATTGGTATTTTTATTACCAATAATAACTCTGCAATCCCGTTTCAAGTGTCCCGATTTGCCACACTTCCAACAAGCCAAGCTAGACTTCTTGTTGGGACCAGCTTTGTTAGCTTCTTGATGTTTACGTTTCCCCTTCTTGTCATTATATCCGGTGGATTTTTTATGTTCCATCATATTGACTGAAGACGTGCCAGCAACATTGTTGCCTTTTGATTTGTCAATATCATGCGCCCTGAGAGATTCCTCAATACGCAAATGACTACCCAACTCAACAAGAGTTAACTCCTCCTTCTTATGTTTCAAAGAATGCTTAAATTCTTTCCACGACGGAGGGAGTTTATCAATGATACTAGAGACTTGAATAGTCTCATCCATGTTCATTTTATGTTGTGTGAATTGACCAAGTATGCAAATGAGCTTATTGTATTGTTCCATGACCGGTCTAGAATCGACCATCTTGTAATTATTAAAATTACTCACAAGGAACGTTTTACTAGAGGCATCCTCAGTCATATACTTGGTCTCTAAAGAGTCCCATAGTCCTTTAGCAAAAGCATGGTTTTGGTAAATATCAAAAAGAGCATCAGACATACCATTGAGGATTAATCCTCGAGCAATGTAGTCATCATTCTCCCATTTGCTCCTTTTCCGAATTTGATCTACAGTAGCATCATCACCATCTTCTGGACAAGGAGTACTCAGCACATAAACCTCATTCATGGTGGTGAGGAGAAAGTGCATCTTCCTTTGCCATCTACGAAAATCCATTCCTTCAAACTTATCGAGCTTGGAGAAATTAGTAGTCATATGCTTCATCGTAGACGCCATTGAGTTCAGTAGAATTGTTATCACTTTCCGAAAACAAGAATTCGACCCTATCTGCCTAGGTTACACGAATTTTGTTTTGGAATAATACAAAGAGTAATGTTCAAGATTTTGGCAGAAATCTAGAACCTGTTCGCTAAAAAGTATTTCGCGTTTTGCATATAAATTCTCACATATCCTTCTTGTTATGAGACACCCAAAAGATTGTTAAAGAAAGCTCACAATGTATCTTGTTGTACGTGACTATCTATGCATGGATATATATATATATACACATATATATAAGCATATCAAGTTGATGGCATACTCATAAAACATGGCTTTTGTATATGAAATGAAGATTGAAATTGACAGCCTGAGATTGTGTGTGAATTTGAACAAGTAAATAGTATGTGCCCATTTCCATGTTCAAAACAAGTCCACAAATTACTTCCATTTGATTGTCAAAGTTACTGCTTGCAACTATTGCTTTTCTACTTTCAAATATGTCTACATTCATATTTGAAAAAATCATTTCATGTTTTCAATGTGTAAATAAATTGCCATCAAAATAAGTTTTTATATGCTCATATAATTAACAACAATCTTTTGGGTCCGGGATGTCATTCACTTAATGGGTGTACACTCCGTACCTCCAAACCCATATCCCAGTGTCATAACAATATCCCATAATTCACTAATTTAATAACAGAGACTGCTTCAAGGTTCTACCAAAGGTAGAAAATGATATCCGGCCTTGTTGATTGAACCCTTGACCTCTGTTTCCAGAGGAAAGGACTCCAACCACTTGATCCAACCCAGTTGGTTGTGTTTGATATTTGTATGTATCTAAATTAAAATTTAAGAAGCTGAATTATCATTTGATGAACTTTTCTATGCAAGTCGGACAACGTAAAGTTGAATTTTTCGTTCAATTATGTGACATTATAAGTGATGCCCACAAACTGTTCCCAACATACTTTAAATGGATACACATATGTGTGTTTGATGTGTTGTTCCTATAACTGTGTTGCGGATAATCTGGGTTGGATTTTTATCTTTTGTATCGGTGTTTATGGAAGATGAAGATTTCTTTTAACCACATATTTACTGTTTTGCCAGCAGGGTTTAACAAAAAGGAATGATATAAAGATAATTAATGTTTAAAAAGGTTGTTTACTATAATGTGTTTCTTGAATTAATTAATGTTTTGGTATGCTGTAAAGAACATATTATCATTTGTTTATCTTTATGGGTCTAATCCATTATAGTTCATCCTCTAAAGTTTTCATAACTTTCGGTTTGGATAATCGATAAAGTTGAAAGCTTTTTTGGATTATGTAAATGCCAATACTAATTCTATGCCTTTTGTTTATAATTATATTTTCAACCACTGTAGCAGAAATCGAGCTGCAAACATCATTTAAGATAAAAGAATGGCTTCAGTGCCGTTGAAACAGAACTACCATTGCGTTCAATCGTTGCAACAGTTTTATTTGGGTGGACCTTATGCAGTTTCATCTGACGGGTCGTTCATTGCTTGTGCATGCAATGACATGATCACTATTGTGAATTCATCGAATGCATCTATTAAGTCCACCATTGAAGGGGATTCAGAGACTGTTACCGCTCTTGCTCTTAGTCCTGATGACAAATTCCTCTTTCTGCTAGTCATAGCCATCAAATTATAGTTTGGGAATTATCGTCTCTTAAAAAGTTGCGTTCTTGGAAGGTAAGTTCTTAATGTTTTGTGTTTTGGTGGTGTTTTAGCGGGATAAACTTGATAGTTAACTGTTTTTTATCTTTGGAGTTATTTAGGGTCACCAGGGACCGATAATGAGCATGGCTTGTCATGCTTTCAGTAAATTCCTAGCAACTGCCGGAGCTGATGGTGAAGTACTTGTATAGGATGTTGATGGTGTGTTTTGTACACATCATTTTAAGGGTCATACAGGGGTTGTGAATAGTGTCATTTTTCATCCTGACCCTGCTTGTCTGCATGTAAGTTTCAATTTCTTAATGTGATATCATCTTTGACTCTCTTTTAATTGCTTAACAAACTAATACATTGACTGTTTGTATGCATAGCTATTTTCCTGTTGCGACGATACAACTGTATGTGTTTGGGATCTTATAAGCATGAAGTGTCTTGCAACTTTAGAAAGACATTGTTCAACGGTGACTTCCATTGCTATAACTGCAGATGGATGGACTCTATTGAGTGGTGGCAGAGATCAGGTATTTCTGACTCTTTTTTAATTCATGTGGTGGAGCTCTTGTTGAACTATGATTTTCAATTTATGCACCACATTGCTACAAGTGTTCTTGATACCGAGTTTTGACAAGTTAGTTGTACGAGTAATAGTTGTTCTAAGTTAATCTTGCTTTTTATCATGTTGTATATATGTATCATTCTCAAACTTATGTACTGATGACATTAGGTTGTAAACTTGTGGAATCTTCATGACTATAGCTGCATTACGAGTGAATGAGTCAATTGAAGCTCTATGTCTTATTGGTAAAACGTTTCCTTTTGCTTTATGTACTTGGGGCAAAAAAGGTAGTGATATGCCAGCATTCCAGTTTTTCACAGTCGGTGAACATGGAATTGTACGTATATGGAATTCTCATGGGTAAGGAGATTATTAATTTACTTCTCATAAAGTAATACATATAGACACATATTTATATAATATATCTGTAATTTCTTATTTTCAACAGTGCAATATGCCTATTTCAACAAGCATTTTCGGATGTTACAGTCAGCAGAAATGATGAAGAGGAGGCTAAAAGAGGTTTCATGTCTGCTGTGATGTTGCCCTCTAGTCAAGAATTGTTATGTGTCACTGCTGATCAGGAATTTCTCTTTTATTCCCCTTTCAAATCCCCTGAAGGAACTTTTCATTTGAATCTGAACAAAAGGCTTGTAGGATACAATGAAGACATAGTGGACATGAAGTTCTTAGGTATTGAAGAACAATTTCTTGTTGTTGCTGCAAGTGTTGAACAGGCAAGTTTGAATGGCAGTCATACCAATTTAATAATGTTGGATGCTAATATGACATATATAATGTGAGATCTGATTCCTGATTTGTATTCTAATGTTGTCTACATGCAGCTACGAGTCTATGATCTTAGCTCGATGACATGCTCTTATGTATTGGTGGGTCACACCGACATTGTGCTATGTCTTGATACGTCTACAACAAGCTCTGGAAGAACACTAATCGTAACTGGGAGCAAAGATTACACTGTGAGCCCTTTTTTGTCTATATTATTGTTGATTTATATCTTTGCGATTTTTGCTAAATTTCAGTCCACTTTTGTTGTCATTCCAGGTAAGGTTATGGGATCCTTCCAGTCATAGTTGCATTGGAGTTGGAAGAGGTCACATGGGAGGCGTTGGAGCTGTTGCTTTTGCAAAAAATCACATAATTTCTTCATTAGTGGTAGTAGGTGAGGGTTCAGCATCTATGTAGTACACAAAGCTAATTCAGATATTCCCTATTGCCTTTGACTTTTGCTATTGACATATTTGATTTGGTAATTTTTGTTTTATTCATAATGTTCTTTTTTTGTTTATAGTGATCTCACTCTGAAGGTGTGGCGTTTGGATGACCTGTTGGATGATGTGAATGATGCTTTTAGTTTGAGAACTAAAGCAGTCACTGCAGCCCACGATAAGGATATTAATGCACTGGCCATTGCACCCAATGACAGTCTTGTTTGCAGTGGGTCCCAGGTATGTTGATTACATGTTGTAAACATTAAGATTTTATCTGTGAAAAGAGGCGAAAAGATTAGGTGGTCTAGAATGGGTTATAATGAGTTGAAGTGTGTTGTATCTTGTAATATGGGTTGAAACTTATGAGAGTTGACCCACAATTATATGTTGTGATGTTTTTAAAGTTATTAAACATAAAGTTGGATTATTAAAATTAATCGGATAAGTATTAACATATACTTTGGAACAGCTTTGGAAGTGTTTTGGTTGTAGTTCATATTGTATTTTGAATCTGTTTGGGAGAAAACATTAGCTCATTTTATGTAACATAATCTTGATTGACCCATTGATGTGCAAATGGTATTTGTTGGAAGTGAAACCTTCCTGTGCCTCAAGTTTTACAATAGTAAACTTGTCTATTAATAAGTAGAATTAGATTCACATGATGTTTAGTTTTGTCCTGCTTAACATTGTTAATTCTCACTTTACTACATATTCAGGATCGAACTGCTCGTATCTGGAAGCTTCCAGAATTAACTCCTGGTGTCATACTTAAAGGGCACAAAAGAGGAATCTGGTCTGTAGAGTTTTCCCCAGTTGATCAGTGTGTTATAACAGGCTCTGGAGACAAGACTATAAAGATTTGGGCTATATCAGATGGTTCTTGTTTAAAAACATTTGAAGGGCATACATCGAGTGTATTCAAAGTTCAGTTTCTTACTCGTGGTGCTCAGTTTGTCTCTTGTGGTAAGGAAATGTTCTACTATCTTTTCTTATGTAAATCCCATCACATAATGTTTTTATGCTATGTAGGTGCCGATGGTTTGGTTAAGCTCTGGACTGTTAAGACAAACGAATGTGTTGCTACTTGTGATCAACATAAGGACAAGGTTGTAGACTGTTCTTTTTTATTCTCTCATTTGATTAGAGGGGGCATTTTCAACTCAGTTACCTGATAATGAGTTTGGTGGGTTTATACTATATTGTGGATGGGTTAAATGTGTGAAACCTAAGATATTTAGCTACAAGGTAACATTTCAAATAGTTCACAAGTTGTCCAAAGCATAAAGTGTTTTAGGGCTTTCTAAGTTGTTTCTTGCGAAAGATGTTATTATTGAATTCATGTAATAGAAAAGTATCCGCGGGTTAACCTAACCCATTTTGACGCACCCTAAAAGCTCACCCTTTGTTTATTCTCTTTTCTGAATGGTATGTATCCACTAGGTATGGGCCTTGACTATTGGAAAGAAAACAGAAATGTTGGCAACCGGTGGCAGTGATGCGGTGATTAATTTGTGGCATGATTCTACTGCTGCAGAACACGAGGACACTTTTCGGAAAGAGGTACATCAACAAGTCATTTTGTTGTTTGTTTGTTTTTTCATGTATATAGTTTTTGTATTCCCACACCTATATTTGGTCTTGACGGAGTTAGATAATGTGTTGCTTACACAGGAGGAAGGTGTATTGGAAGGCTATTCATTTGGCATTTGAGCTTTATAGACCAGACAAGCTGGTTGAGTTATTTGGTGAACTTTGCAAGTAAAGCTTTAAAGTCGTTTAAATTATGTATTTCGTACAGATTCAGCTTTTGACCCGTTTACATCCAACTGTCTATGTTATGTTTTTGGATATCTCAAACGGATCAACTAAGTAAAATAATTAATAGCTTAAAGGAAATGTTCAAACTGGCTTAATGTTGCTAAAAAGGCATCTGTAATACATAGAGTCATTAAGTTATGCAATATTAAATGAAATAGTTATATAAGGTAGTGTTTATAATCATATCTTATGCAGATTATTTCTAAAAAGTTTCACTATATACAGAAAGTGCTTCATGTCGAATTAAATCCGAGCTTTTCTGATCTGTACAAAAAGTTCTCTTTTTGACTTGTTCTGAAATCTCCCCACTTTGCCTCTAGTAATTTGTATCATAACAAATATCATATCAATACATTTTACTAAAAGTGTAATTTTCTGCAGGAGGGAAGATGCTTTGGATCAGGTCAAGAAAGCTCTTGGTGTTCTCAGCACAGAAGAATACAGACAATTGTTGGATTACATCAGAGAATGGATCACGAAGCCAAATCTCTGCCACGTTGCCCGAATCGTGCTTTATCAAGTTTTCAGCATTCTTCCACCAACAGAGATACTCGAGGTATTGACTATGTCTTTTTAACGGACTCATTTACCTTCTTATTATTGATATGCACTATGAAACTAATCTGATATTTGCAACTTGAAGTTGCAATAATCAGTGTTCAGTGTTTGGATAAAGTTGTTTTAGTTATTTCATAAATTATGGGTCAAATTGGGTACACACCCATGCTGTTTTAGGGAAAACTAAAATTACTCACCCATAATTTTTCTTTTAGTATTAATTTGTTTGGGCTTATGGGTTCTAAAGTTTAAATTGCCATGGTATCCTTATTTTGACCACTCAACTTCAAAAACCTTTGACACAAGTACAAACCTCTCAAAAATGTCTAACTAGTTACTAAATAACAGAACCAGCTGTTGTTGCTCATGTATGAGCAGTATTGCCATGTAGACAGCCATACATTAAAATTTCCAGAAAAGCAAAAACCAAAGCCAAGGCCTTTCAAGTTTCATAATTATCTAGCTTCGAAGCAAGAGTTTTTGCCAATTGTAAGAGATGTTTGGAGACAAGAGGTTCCTAGTTTTCCAATGTATTCTCTGGTTTCTAAGATGAAGCTTTTAAAGCCCCCATTGAGGAAACTCCATTTTAGTCAAGGGAACTTATTTGATAAGGTCAAGAAGTCAAGGGAAGAGCTTGCTAAAATATAATCAGCTGTGGCTGCTGATCCTTCGAATGTTGAATTGAGACTTGAAGAGGTTGTTTTTGTAAAATCTTATAACGAGGCTGCTGTTGATGAGGAGTCATTTCTTAAGCAAAAATCTAAGAATGGGAGGGTAAATAAGGACATGATAGAGAATGTTTTAGATTTGAATGGTGACAGATACTCTGGTCAGCAAGTTGGAGAGCAGTTTGTCAAACATTTTCAGAATGTTTTAGGCTGTAGTAATGTTGTACAACCTATAAATGAGCCTGAACAGCTGTTCTTAAAGAATCTTAGTGTGGAGGATGTTGAATTAATGGTCAGACCAGTTACAGATGAGGAGATTGAGGGTGCTTTGTTTGATATTGATGATGATAAGGCTCCAGGCCCTGATGGATTCTCTTCAAAATTCTTTAAGGCTGCTTGGCATGTGATTGGAAATTATGTATGCAATGCTATAGAGGATTTTTTTTTTATAATGGAAAATTGTTAAAGGAGGTAAATGCCACTTCAATAGCACTAGTGCCTAAACTGGATACTCCTCAAAAGGTATCAGATTTTAAGCCTATTGCTTGTTGCAACGTAATTTATAAGTGTATTAGTAAAGTCATCTCAAATAGAATCAAAGGAGTTCTTGGTGAAATTGTTGATGAGAACCAGAGTGCCTTCATCCCAACAAGGCCGATTAGTGATGATATCGTGTCAACTCAAGAGCTTAAGAAAAGGGGTCCTTCAAATTGTGCTTTTAAAATAGATGTCCAAAAAGCTTACAACTCCGTGGAATGGGGATTCTTGAAAGAGTGCTTAATTTATTTTGGTTTTCATGCTTGTATGATTGAATGGATAATGAATTGCGTGTCTTCTCCTTCCTTCACTATTGCGGTTAATGGAGAATATAAAGGCTACTTCAAAGGGAAGAGGGGATTAAGACAAGGAGATCCAATTTCTCCCTATTTGTTTACTTTGGTTATGGAAGTACTCAATTTAATGATCAAAAGACAGATAAGGGACGGTGAGCATTTTGAATGCTACTGGAGGCGTGAAGAGATGCAGTTAACTCGTCTATGCTTTGCAGACGTTTTACTCGTGTTTTGCAATGGAGACAGGGAATCCATATTGGTGTTAAGAAGGGCCCTCAATGAATTTAGTAAATCTTCCGGGTACCAAGGCTAAAAGTTAAGCAAGCTATTGTACCATCTAAGGCATAGTTTTCTTAAGTAATGGTTAACTTTTATTGATTCATTTTTTGGTTGGAACAACTATATGCAATCCTGAGTCGAGTTCACTAGGCTCTTTGAAATATCTTTGAAGCAGATCACTTGCAAAAAGTTATATTATATAGTTTATAGCCGGTTAATGTATAGCTTTAACTGCTTTTAAGGCAGCTGGTTACTTTTTTTGTAATTCTAATGCTGATATAATACATACTTCTATTTGGTTGGCCAATTCCTGTACTGCTGAAAATTAGCATCATTCGGGAGAATGGTTGATCACATGTGGAGATGTAGTCTAGTCGAGTTGAATTGAAACCATCATTTAAATCATCTTGTATATTTTCAAAAGAGGATTGAAGTTACTGGTCAAAAAGGGAAAATGTCCCTCATGGTCGTATTAGTATGAACTTTCTTGATTAAAAGTTTCATTTCACTTCTTAAACATTGAATGGTTTTGATTTTTGGTCTCTAGATATAATTAATACTTTCTTTTTTTTATCATATTGTTCCAACTTCCAAGGTACACAATATATAATACACAACAACAACAACAGGACCCAATCCATGCGCGGGGTATGGGGGAGGTAAGCTATAGACAGTCTTACCTCTACACAAAGGTAGAGAGACTGCTTCCATAGGGACCTCCGGCCACAAAGGATTGCAAGACGGAAAATGAGAAATGTTTAGAAAATCATACCTGTCTGTCGAGAATCTGAAGAGAAGAAATACATGTCTGCTGGGTCCGGCTACTATGCGGGTCGAACGAGTATCAACCATGCGCCCTACCGATATCTTAGAAACATGTTTGACAATACAAATACAAATACGAAAGCAACCATATTGGGCATATTAAACAACATAAAAGTAGCAAACTAATAAGTAACTCGAACAAGTAGTGAGAAACAACCAAGACACACATACATATAAATAAGAAATGACAAAACCTGAAAGGAGCTCGATTAGGCCAATGCAGTAACGACTTCTAAACAACCTATGGAAAAAAAAGAACTTAGGCCGCCTAGCTATACTAATCCTAGTCCTCCCACCGGCTCTCCAAACCATTAAACTAGTCCTAAACCCCTAGTCCTCTAGATAAACTCTCATTGGTCATGTCCTCCGACAGACATTTTGGGGGAACAAACACCAAGAGTAACCTCCCCCCTCGGTTTAGGCCTCTCGAGACTCAATGCCAAAAACCCCTACGAAAGGTCGCAGAGAACCAAAGTCTAAATAAAAAGTCTACTTAATCTAAAACCCATATGTCTTACCCTCGCATTCCACTACCTCTACCTGGAAGCTCCTCTAACGCATTCGGAAATCCGTACTTCCACCTCCATCTACCTACTACTCTTCCTGTCACGTCAAAGTCCTCTGTAGCGTAGCTGAGCCACTTCTCTAGGCCAAACCCTCACAAACCACCTTTGGCAAGGCAATATGGGAAAAGATGACTATCTAGGTCGCCCAAAAATCCTACCCTAACCTAATATTCTACTATAATCCTAGTTCTCCATGTCGTCCTATCTGACGTCATGTCCTCCGACAGGCCAAGTTCTATTAGGTCCTTCGCTAATCGATCCTCCCACCTCATCTTAGGTCGTCCCCTTCTTCGTATGTCGTCTACGTGAATAGACTCCGCTCTCCTTAGTGGTGCAGTTTTATCCCTTCTCCTAACATGGCTAAACCATCTCAAGTGCTCTTCCCTTAACTTGTTAATGATGGTCCCTACTTCAAGTTCTGCTCTAAAAGCTCTCGTCGGGATCCTGTCTGCTAAGGTCTTCCCGCAAGTCTACCTTAACATCCTCATCTCAGCCACCTCTACTCGAGCCGCTTGGGCTTTCGTCATCGCCTAACATTCTGACCCGTATAGCATAGCCGGTCTAATAGCCACTCTATAAAACTTCCCTTTCAGCTTTCATCCCTTCTCTTAACATGGCTAAACCATCTCAAACGCTCTTCCCTTAGCTTGTTTATGATGGTCCTTACTTCAAGTTCTGCTCTAAAAGCTCCCGTCGGGATCCTGTTTGCTAAGGTCTTCCCGCAAGTCCACCTTAACATCCTCATCTTAGCCACCTCTACTCGAGTCGCTTGGGATTTCGTCATCGCCCAAAATTCTGACCCGTATAGCATAGCCGGTCTAATAGCCACTCTATAAAACTTCCCTTTCAGCTTTAGCGGGATCCTCTTGTCGCACATGACTCCAGTAGCTGCTCTCCACTTCATCCATCCGGCTTGGATTCGATGTGTCACGTCTTCATCTATCCCCCCCGATTTGTGTATCACCGATCCCAGGTATCTAAAAGACTCCTTCGGACGCAATATCCGGCCCCCAATGCTAATAACCTCATCCCCATTTTGTCTTATCTCCTGCTTATCGAAGTCACATCTAAGGTATTTTGTCTTCTCTCGGCTCACGCACAAACCATGGTCTTCAAGGGCTTCTCTCCATTTCTCTAGCCTCTGGTTTAGTTCCTCCGTCGATCTCGCTATCAGCGCAATGTCATCGGTAAAAATCATACAACACGGTAGTTCCTCCTGTAGGCCTCTGGACAGTTCATCTAAGATCAACATAAAAAGGTATGGGCTAAGCGCCGAACCCTGGTGTAGGCCCATATCTACCAAGAAAAGTTCCGTGTTCCCCACAGGGGTTCGAACACCTGTCCTCGCCCTATCGTACATATCCCTAATAACCCTAATGTATCTCCCGGTAACCCCTTTCGCTTGTAGCGTCCTCCAAATCAGCTGTCGTGGTACACTATCGTATGCCTTTTCCAAATCTAGGAAGGCACAGTGTAGCACTTTTTGTCTTTCCCTATACTTCTCCATAAGGCTTCTGGTAATATAATACATCTTCTTTAAATAAAACTTGGGCTTAACAACCAACACTTTAAACCGTTAATATTTGGCCTTTATGTCATATTTTTTGTTCAAACAAAATCAATCTATATTGATTTTACTATATTGTTGTTCAGTCTATTTATGACCTGTATCCATACACAAGATTCATAAGCATTTTCTACACGATATAATGTCTAATTTGGCTTATAAATCATTTTTAACTTTTTGTATATATTTTCAGTAGCTTTAAACTATTAATGAGAATGGTAAATTGACTTATGAGAGGTATAATTATGTTGTAGTGGAAAAACATTCTCAGAAGTTATTAAGTTGGAGATAGTGAAAGTAACTCCTTACATTCTTCAAAAATTATCTTGCTAAGTTTATACTATTCTTTAGAAAATGAATTAACGATGATTATTGCAACCAACGATATTAACGTTCTTTTGAGTTTCCATTTATTCAATTCAATTCCACTCCACTTTATTTTTTCCTATTTTGCTTTATCTTTTTCAATTTTGCGTTAATATTATTTGGTTGTTCCAAACATGAAAGAGTAACAACAACAACAACTGTATCCAATCCCTGAGCGGGGTAAGGGGAAGGTGAGCTGTAAACAGTCTTACCTCTACCCAAATGTAGAGAGTCTGCTTCCATAAGGACCTCCGGCCAAGAAGATGTAAAAGCCGTAAAAGGGTAAAAATTATACATGTCTGTCGAGAACAAGATAAGACGATATACCTGTCAGCTGGGTCCGCTGGGTATGGCTACCTTAAGAGTAGGGAATGGTAGCAAACGTACGGCCTAACAATACCTTAGCACAGTACATAAACTCTAGCAAGTACGCAAATAACATGAAAGAGTGTAAACATAATATAATCAACTTAAATATTGACACATGTATTTTTTTTCTCCTTCATTATTTCAGCCTTATCATATATTTTGATGTTTCATATGCATTAGTTTAAATTTTAAATACTCCATAACTTAATCGATAACAATTACTTTCTAGTTGTAACTTTCTAAAAGTTAACTATTAGATAAAAACTAGTTTTTCTTTCCACGCTTCGTAGCAGGTTTTGACATATGTTAGCGAAAAATGAGATTTTATATGTTGATTTCGCGTTTACATACCAAATTATAAGTGTTGATTATTTTTTATTATATTCCGACATGTCAAGCTCATTAGAAATACTAATAATATATTTACTACTTATAAGAAAACTGAACTTTTAGCTATAATATTACCTGCGCTTTGCGACGAGACTAAAAAACATGTTAGTTTTAACGTGTTTTATACCGCTTCATTACTATTGTTTATAATAATAAATGTAATACCATTGTTGTCTTCTATAAGTTTTCTTTTCCTATTATCTCGACGGTGTATGACGGGGTCTCTGTTCTAGTAGAGAGATTAGTTTCATGTTCTATCTAAATAATAGAAAAAACCTCCGACTTTAGCACGAGGTAAGGATTAATGAAAGCATGACCACCATCCACCACAAAATCTTCAATCACCATGACCACCATCCCCCAACCGCGCCATGGTCACCAACTGTTGGCCCGTATCCCCATTTGACCGCTGCAACCAGGACTCTGTCATTGCAACGCGTACTCCGACATGAGGTTGCTGCAAGCTTCCAACATCGTTTTTCTTTCATGTTTGTGTGTGTAAATCCATGATATGTATGTTTGTTCTAAGTACCAAAGTTTTACCCGATTCTTTGTTTAGTTTTCTTTCTTCTATTCTACAGCTACCTTGAAGATGATGATGACATAAGTTTCAGAATATTGTATTTTTTTTAATTTTGTTGTTGTTGATGAAAGCAGTTATTGAATTATAGCTAATGCTTGCAGGGTTGTAACAAGTCCATGGTTAGAAAGTTAAAAAAATTGTATATATGATTTATGCTGTTGTTACTTGTACCTTATGTATATTGCATTATACTTTTAGCTACACTGAAATTTGTGAGAGACGCCGACGTTACATTTTAGATGTATACTACCCACAGGGAGACACATAAAAATTTATAACGTGGTATATGCGATAATCTTTTTAAGTAGAATTAATGACTCATTACGCGGAGTGAAAAGTATAATTTTTATTCTCTAAAAATGCATGGTATGTAAAGGTGTTACATTACATACTTAATTTGTTAAGAATAAGAGGTATCACAATTTTAAAAGTAATTAAAATATATAATTTCGATGTATAACTATCTGACATTTGAATTGTGAATATCAAAAAGGCAGGTGTAAAAAATGAGTCATAAAAGTTGTTTTCTCTTTTTCTTTTTTTTTTTAATTTTTTACTCTTTTTCTCTGTGGGAAAGCATTTTCATTTTTATCAACAATTCAAGATACATCATAAAGCTCCTTTTTACAATTTTTGTTCTCTAATTTGAACGATGATCAAACCAACATTATGAAGCTTACCACCACCACATCAACCAGCCAAGCGCTATTTCCACCGCCGCCGCCACAACAATTATTGGTGCCATTGTCACTGTTTGTCACTAACCGCCACTCAGCCGCCTGACGATTTCAAATCGTGATCTACTTCCATCATCGTCACCACAGTGACAACAGTTGGTTTTTGGTTTCAGGAGTGAAACCTTATCATCGATTTAGTGATTCGAATTCTTGATGTAATGATCATCAGTTCATCACTTATACATGCATCAATTCATATCGATTGATGTATCTATATCTGTATTTGTATGTGTGTGGGTTGCTGGATGTGTAGACTTCTATGTATTTTGTACATGAGCAGGGGGAAAAAGAAAGACGTTGTAATTTATGCATATGTATTTGTACCTTGTACTTTGTGTATAGAAACTTGTAAAAAACCAGACAATACGTTTGGGAATAATTTATTGAAGTTTTTTTTTAAAGTTTATTAAACATATGTATTAGTGAAATTTACGAAAGATATGTAAAAATAGTTATATTAATTAACCTAACCGACCGAAAAATTAACCTATAACTGAAACTGGTTAGGAATCGGTAAAATACAAACCGGTTATAGGTTACCAAAATGTTATAGATAAAAAAAACGGTGAAGGGATGCAATTAATTTAGTTGTAATAAACAAATGACTAAACAATATAACATAAATATGAAAAGCCAAAAGAAATAATGTAGGGGTATCTTTTAAATCCACTATGTGGGCCCCGGATGTGAGTTTTTTCCAAGGTCTCGGGTTCGAGTCTTAGGTTTCTCATCTCAAGGTATTTTCTATGAGGAGGGGGTTGGTTAAAATTGCCTCCAGCACGTCTGAATCGAAACTAACTTTAAAAAAAAACAAGAAAAAAAAATTAACCAAAACAAAGAAACGTAAAAAAAAAGTTAAAAACCAAAAAACAAAAAAAAAAAAAATTTAACGATAAAAAATATGTAAAAAGAAAAAAAAAAAAACCACAATAGTTCAATTAATTGATAAAAATAACGGCTGCCTAAATTTTTCATAAGCAGAATTTGAAATAGAAATAAACTAAAAGGTTACAATGATAGAAGTGGACCCAAATTAAATGAGAATGGCAAGGCCCAAATCAAGTGAAGAATTCAATCGGCCTGTTACTGTATTTTGCACGAATCCCCTTTGGTTTTAATACTAGATTATTACCCTTATCATATGCGGGAAACATATATAATTAATGACATGTTAATTTTTTTATAATATAATAAGTTGACAAATATTTAACAAGGTAAGAATTAAACCACTAAAAAAACATGAAGTTACATTAGTGATTGTTTAGATTCCGGATAACAGTGACTAGACAGTTGAAAAATGAATACATCATCTATTAGAAGTCTCACTAAGTAAGGTTTTCGTTTCTATGGATATCTTTCATTCATCCAGATATGTCTGCATTGTCATTGTACTTGTGCTTTAATGTTTTACTCGAATAATTTAGTTTTCCACTAAAATTACTAAGCAATTTAATTATCAATCTATATATTGCATGTTGTGTTAATCTAACTTAAAGTTATGCATAATATCATTGCAATTTTCATACAATTACTTTTCTGATATATAGTTGTGATAACTTACTACTCCATATTTGTTTTTAGTTCTTTATCAAAAAGGATAGTTTGACATCCGGTCCGGTTTTTAAAATATTTATTTAATAAAAACGTTATATGATAAAAATCTTATATAAAAAAAATCCTTATAACAAATTTTATTTGTTATATGATAAAATAACTATACAAAAATATAATTTGATAAAAACGTGTTACATTAAAAAAATAAAATTTTATTGTAAAAAGAATAAAATTTAATTTTAAAGATAAAAAATGATATAAAATACAAAAATATTAGTTTTCATAATTATATTATTAAAAACATTAATTAATAATGTCTACAAACTTAAATAAGGAAATAATAATAAATTGAATTTATTAAAATAAATTTAAATCTAAAAAAGTTAAATAAGGTATATGAGATCATCATTTGATCTAATGGCTCTAATTAAAAGTTGAACTTCATGTAAGGGTTCATACTTCTCCAATTACGAATTAAGGTTTCTCTTTTATATATATTTACAATTTAGAGAGATATATATTAATATATAATTACTTTTAATTTACCAGATCGTCCCTACTTCCCTAGTTTTTTAACATTTCAAGGGGCTTCTAATTTTGAAACTTTGCGCACTCAGACTACTCCCATCTAGGGATGAGCAAAAAAACCGTTGACCCGCACCCAAACCGGAACCAACCCGAACCGACCGGCCCGAAGCCCTAACGGGCCGGGTCACGGGTCAAGCTTTTGGTGTTTTCACGGGTCACAGATTGGACGGGTCGAGCCGGGTGAAGGCAAAAACCAAAAAAGTCTGAAGGGAAGCCGTGACCCGCCCAAACCCGAATCTTCATGCTCTCGTGGGTCATGGGTCGGGCCGAGTTTTCACGGGTCGGGTCTGGTTCGCCCGAGAGTCCCATCGATTCGATACAATAAACTTGAAAGTCGGTCGGTTAGAATTTGTATATTCTGTCGACTTGTTTGTTCCACCAATCTTTGGTTGGACATTACTTTTGTATTATTTTTGTATTTCAATTAGCGTACAACATTTCAATAGCTTTATAAAATTGAATTAATCTAATATAAAATTGATTTTAATTGTGTTATTAATAAGAACGCAAAAATTAATTTTAGTTGGGTTAGATAAATATAAAAAAGGAAAATCAATATATGTAACACCCCAATAATTTTAAGATAAATAAATTAACCCCTTTTTATAGTTTTGACTTTAAATTAATTTCCTAGTATTTTATTTTTGGTTATGGGGTTAATTTAGTTGGAACTTTAACGGATAGCGGGTAAAAATATCCACAAAAGTTAGTAAAGGGCGTGGCACTCATAGGAAGTGCCAGCCATTTCCTTTTTTTTCCACTTCTCACAATTTCACTCTTGTTCACCATCATTCCTCCATGCAACTTCATCTCA